>NC_089223.1:95385234-95700984 GCF_963924675.1 Phocoena phocoena
CGGCGTTGCTCCTTATTACAGGTGGTCAGGGAAGGACTCCTGGACTCATTGGCATTTTGGGAGAGAAAGAAAATGAGTCATGGGGACCTGAGCAAAGAGCCTTTCAGGCAAGACAACAGGAAATTCAGGGTCCTGAGGATAGGGCCGGAAGAAGACCGCTTGAAGGTGTAGGATGAGGCAGCCTTGCGGGTGGCAGGGAGGGAAGGCCAGGTTATTATAATACTTTATTCTCAGATATCCTTTTCCCCAAAATTTTGTCAGTACCATATGGTATGATGAGGGCCAAAGCTGAGATTGAAAACACTGTTCATCTCACAGAGGATATACTGGGCCATATGCTTAGGGTGTAGAGGAGATAATGCTCCATCTGGGTCTTTTTTTTTTTTTTAAACATCTTTATTAGAGTATAATTACTTTACAATGGTGTGTTAGTTTCTGCTTTATAACAAAGTGAATCAGTTATACATATACATATGTTCCCATATCTCTTCCCTCTTGCATCTCCCGCCCTCCTACCCTCCCCATCCCACCCATCTAGGTGGTCACATAGCACCGAGCTGATCTCCCTGTGCTATGCGGCCACTTCCCACTAGCTATCTGTTTTACGTTTGGTAGTGTATATATGTCCATGCCACTCTCTCACTTCGTCCCAGCTTATCCTTCCCCCACCCTGTGTCCTCAAGTCCATTCTCTGGTAGGTCTGCATCTTTATTCCCATCTTTCCCCTAGGTTCTTCAAGACCACTTTTTTTTTTTTTTTAGATTCCATATATATGTGTTAGCATATGGTATTTGTTATTTGTTTTTCTCTTTCTGACTTACGTCACTCTGTATGACAGACTCTAGGTCCATCCAACTCACTACAAATAACTCAATTTCATTTCTTTTTATGGCTGAGTAATATTCCATTGTATATATGTGCCACATCTTCTTTATCCATTCATCTGTTGATGGACACTTAGGTTGCTTCCATGTCCTGGCTATTGTAAATAGAGCTGCAATGAACATTTTGGTACATGACTCTTTTTGAATTATGGTTTTCTCAGGGTATATGCCCAGTAGTGGAGTTGCTGGGTCGTATGGTATCCATCTGGGTCTTGAAGGATAAATATTTCTTGAAATGGACATCCCTTCTGAGGCTAGCCCTTTAAAAATGTTTATTTAATAGACATTTTGCTATATTGTAGAACCACAGAATAAAGAACTAAAGGATCTGAGAGAACATCTAATTCAACTCTCACATATTCTAGCCTAGAGGCAGTATAGCATGATGGTTAAGAGTGTGGGTTGGAATCTCAGCTGACCTCACTATAGGACCCTGCCTTGGGCACATTACTTTCTATACCTTACTTTTGTCATCTGTAAAACGGGGTTGCTAAACATACCTCGTTTATAAGGTTGTTGAGAAGATTCTATGAGATAAATTGCAAAAGTGCTTTTAGAAAAGTAAGCGAGACATAATAAGAAAGCTTTCAACAAGTAGTAGCTATTGCTATGATATAGAAACTGAGAAACAGAGAAGTTAATTAATTTGTCTACTATCTCATGGGTAATTACTGACAGACTTGGATTAGAGCCCCAATCTTTCACTTTCTAGTCCAGGAGTCTCTCCTTGACATTTCATTCTATCTTGAACTAGTTTATGTTGTTTTAATTTTTTATCAAAACAAAACAGAAATGAAGGTAAGCTTTTTTTCTCACTTCGCAGAGCCATGGTTCACAACTTAGGAAATGAATGCGATTAATTCCTACTTTATCTCCAGTTCCCTAAAATTCTTTGAAGCTACCTCCAAAGGTCACTGTGCCTTCACTCTCTAGCCTTTTGGCTTAGACCATCTAGAAGCTGACTCTACTGCAGCCCAGCCCTATCAAGGGAGAAAATGCAGAGTTTCAGGGACAAAATAAGACGAGAAGCCTTCCACTGTGGGTGGGTTTGGCATGAGCTGTCTTTATGATGTAAGGTACTTTTATCTATGACAGAGAAGTGAGCTTCACAATTTAGGTTTGCTAATCCATATATTACGGAAACTTGTGTGTGCAATAATTTTGCCCTTTTCAGCGTCAGATTTTCATGTGGGTGGGCTGAACTTTAGAGAGTCCAGGGGAAAATTAAAAATATATACTGATGCTAATTCTTATTAACAGTTTAATCAAGAATTCTAATTGAGTTAATCTAGAGATTTCAAAAAATAAGGGAACCAGAATTCTATCAAGGAAGTGGATAGTTTTTCAGCAAAAGTCACCTCTTAATCATGGAGTGAGTACAGGATTTAAAAGGCAAATGTAAAAATTTGGGGCCCTTATCTGCTGTTTTGGATTATTTGTCCATTTGCTCCAGATATCAATGTGGATAATTGAGAATTGACTCTCATTAACTTGCATTTTTTTTTAGTGCCTGTTTGTGGATCTTTGTAGTCACCCTTGTGGGAGGGAGACGCAAATCAAGAGATAAGGTCCATTGATTTACTTTTAATTTTGCAAAAAGTCCAAGCCTGTACGTACTTAGTCATTTGACGACAGTTTTATCAGCAGTTTAAAAACGATATTATGCAAACTAATTATGTAAATGGCCAGAAGACAGAGTTTTGGAATAAGGGAACTTAGCTTTTGTCATCTTTAGCTACCGTTCAGTGCCAAATTCCCTCCCTATCTTGCCTGAAAAGTGCCTTGAATTTGGGCTTCCAGACCTTGACCAATGGAGAGCTTCCCATCTCTTGGATCAGCCCAGGTGATCTTTGGGTTGGCTTAAGAAGTTCTTCCGTGTATTGAGAAGAATCTCACCTCTTTCTCATTTATACCCATTAAATAAGATTATGAATTCAAAGATCTTGGTCCTTTGTTGGAAAGTGGTAATTCCTTAGTAAATATTAATTATTATTAGCATTACTATTTTTGTCTTGCAACTAGTACAAGAAAGGTAGTGTTACATAAATTAAAATACATTTGTATTGTTTATTCCCGAAAGGTATGGCTAAAGCTGCCGTATTAAGTCAGTGCGGATCTGATAAAGCCAAGACCTATTTGACCTAGATGAGCTGAGTTTTGGTGGTTACCATGATGCTAATAGTTCAGAGCTGAACTCTGTCTCTGGACACAGAGATGTGAGTTTTAATCCAGATGTTTCAGCTAGAGAAACAGAACCAGTAGGAGATATACATTAGGCAATTCATTGCAAGGAATTGTCTTACGTGATTGTGGGGGGCTGGCTAGGCAAATCCAAAAATTTCAGGGTGGGCCCACTGGGAAGGGCAGGCTGGCACTCTCAGGCGTGAGCTGATGCCACAGTCGCAGGTGGAACTTCTTCCTCGGCAGGTATGAGCTCTGTTCTTCAGACCTTTCAACTGATAGAATCAGGCCTTTACTCCCATCTGCAAAATACCTTCCCAGGGCCAACTAAATTAGTGTTTGATTGGATTACTGGGGGTTAGAGTCTAACCAAGTGAATACAGAAAACTGGCCGTCACACCAGCCTCCACGTTTGACTCCATACGACCTTGAGGGAGCTGTTGAACTCCTCTGTGCTTAATTTTTCTCATCATAACAGTTGGAGTTTAATGAATTATAAGAAGATAGATATTTAAATTGACCTTTGATTATGTTTAAAATAGTCCCAAGATCTGGTTGGTTTCTTGCTTCAGGTTGTTTTGTATCACTGAACTTCAGTTTCCTCATCCATAAAATGGAGAGAGCAATACTATCTACCCACTAGTGTTGTGAGGAGGGAAAGGGAGATTGAATTTCAAATTACTGGCAAATTATAATTACAGTCAACACTTAGGGAACCTTTACTCTGAGCAGATGTTGTTAAATACATTACCTGTATTACCTCATTTAAGAGCTACAGTAACTATTACTCATAGTAACATTAATAACTATAAATATAATCATTTTAGTGGAGAAAATTTACTAAAACCTCAATGGGCCAGGAGCGAGAAGGGTGGCATTCTGAGACACTTCGGCATTTTCAAAGGGATCAGTGGGATGGATGATGGAGAACATATATATATATATAAAAAATTATAAATTTATAATAAATTATAATTTATTTATTATCTCTTTATCTATATTTAGTGTATACTTTATTTTTTACATCAATCTATTCCTTTTTTTAAGCCACTTTACTGAGGTTAATTGACATATAAAAAGCTGTACATAATTAATTTATATGATTTGATGAGTTTGGAGGAAAGGATATACCCATGAAACCATCACCACAATCTATGCCATAAACATGTCTGTCACTTCCCAAAATTTTCTCCTGCCCTCTTTTTTTTTTTGTTATTATTATTTGTTTGGGGAGATAAGAACACTTAACATAAGATCTACCTTCTTAGCAAACTTTTAAGTATACAATTCAGTATTGTTAATTACAGGCACTGTGCTGATCTCTAGGGCTTATTCATGTTGCATAGCTGAAACCTAGGACCCCTTGAGAATGAGGTTTATTTTTAAGTTATTTTTTATGCTACAGAAGGCCTTATCGAAGAACAAAGGACTAAAGGGATACTTATTCTCTCTGGAACTAACATAATGGAAATAAAATTATTTTGACTTTATTGACCTTATGGATATATTTTTTTCAAGCTAAGAAACTCCCCATGGTTCTCTGTAGGCATTTTCTTTGTAAGTGAAAAGCATGGCTCCCTTTAGCTTACCACATCTTCTGCTGAAGACCATGTCTTCTGCCTTCTCTAAAGGAGTAATCCACAAACTTGAAACTAACAAAGCCATTATGTAAGAATTGACTAAAACAGTTGAATCATGTTTATGCCAAGAAAAAAGAAATTGGGGAAAACCAAACAATTCATAAAGGCTGTTTATCAACAGATTGGCTGCTCTGCATAAAATCTTTTTATTTTCTTTTGCATTTACTCATAACCTTTCTTATTACAGGTTATTCCCTCTTACATACCTACTTATTTTCACTTTCAATTTGCACAGTTTTCTTCAATATACAAACATTACATTCTGGAAATGTGCATGGCAGGATGTGGCAGTTTAAGCTCTGTAAAGTGTCACTGGAATCAACACAACAAGTGGTCTATGGATATTCTTTTAAGAGCAGTAGATATATGTTTGTTATCCGTTACTAGCGTATTTCCGAGAGAATGTTCTGGGGAGCACAAGTTCCATGGCGTGCCAATAAATAGGTGCTACACAAAAAATTCTATCCATGATAAGGTAAGTTTGGGAAAGGCTGATTTTCATAAATTATGCAATACCTCATCTAGCTTTTCATATGTGGATTTGTCATGAATCTCTAAGATGGAGAGGAAGTATTCAATGATTCCCCAATTAAGTCGATCATGCCCATCCTTTTTGTTTGTTTTCGTCCCTCAAGGGATGATGATCTGCAGGATATACTTGCAGAAATAATAGTATAGCCGTTAGGTCAATGACTATACATATCCAGATTAGCTGCCTCAGATATGCAGATCTCAATTTTTGCCCATGTGTCTTATGTCTAAAGATAACAGCAAGAGTGAAAGTTGTCAGAATAACATTTGGTTTAAAGCCATTTAAAACTCTTAGACTTAATCTTATTTTGAAAATTCTTTTAAACTCTTTTCATTTTTCCCTTTCATTGAATTAGACAGCTTATTAAGTGGATTGAAGGATATACACACATACATACATGTATGTATGTATGTGTGTATATACACACATACATATTTGTTACATACACATAGTTATATATTAAAGAATTTCCCTTCTAGATTGGCGATTCCTTGAGGACAGAATTCATGTACTGTTTTCCTCCATTTCTTCTATTTCCCTGGTAGCTGGTACAACACTCAGCACCCAGAAGAAGCTGAATAAATAATTCTCCAGTAGGAAGATGAATTGCACCAGTACCAACACGCACACCCCCCTCCGATAATACCTTTATCAGTTTTTTGGTTTTTTTCCAGAGGGAACAATGCTTCTTACTTGCATTTTAAAACTTACCTGGGTATCTTTATTAATCCCCCCCAGGGTTCCACATTTCACAATTTTTGTCTACCCAACTGCATTTATTTCATAACAATGAACTTGTTTTCCCATTGTTTGCTGTTGAAAGATAGAGCTTCTGATTGCAGGAGATAAGCACTGCTATCACACTGTTTGTAAATTCCTGCTTAAAGCAAAGAAACTTGATATTTTAGTTAATCTTGGCAGCTGTATTTTGGGGGGAAACATGATGTTTTAGGAACTTTGAGCCTTGGAGGCCCCCATTACCACTTTTAGGAATATTTAAAGGGGACAAAAGGACGAGGTGTCACTGACATGATAATTTGGGCAAAATGCCAAGAAACACAATCGGTTCACCAAGGAGGGAAGTGTTTATCAAATAAGACATTCGGATATAATAGAAACATAGTAGGAAATGAATGCAAGATGAGCATATGGGTTCGTTGTTCAGTTGCAGGGCTGTGAGGTAGCTAAATGCCCAGGCATGGAGAAATACAGAAGGCTTTCTGATATGATTATTAAGATTCTTAAAGTATGAGTATTAATCATAGTTTGGCATCATTTTTCTTCCTCTGGGAAAACTTCCCTGCCAGTGTAAGCAAGTCAATGAATAATGACTCAATATGCAGCTATTTGCATCACCCATGACTTCTCCGGAATGCATCTCACGTGCACAGGGGAGCGGGTGGGGGGTCTGGGTATGCTTTGTATTCAAGGTAACAATCCAGTTTTCTCCATCAACATCCAGTTAACCAGGCCTGCATTTTCTGGCTTGTAGAATAACCACAGCTATTGTTTCTTGTGCTGAGTCATCTCCTGATCACCTATTTCTAGTCCCAGTAGAAAGGAAACTGGGAAAGAGAGAGAAGTGAATCTGGTCGTCGTTATAACTATTGTAATCATTATTATTTACCATCAACTTTGGCAAAAAATGAAACAACTCAAGTTATTAACTACGGTTTGGTCTTATCGTTAGCCTTCCTTTTCTCCACACTAATGTAACCATCAACAACTTTGAATAATTTGAATAATTTAGAAACATCTAGTATGTACTTGTAGGCAAATAGGGGGAGGGCAGAGAGCTTTTCCTGGACCTGCTTCTTCTCTCTTGCCTTTAGCTCAAAATAATCCTTATGTGTAAGGGTCATATTTGGGGATGGCAGATTCTGTTACCCTTCAAATGTAACTCCCAAAAAACTAAAGGGACCCAGCTATTAACTCTGTCTTCCATGAGCTAAGGGAGTTGTGACTGGATGCCATACCTGCCAATCAATCTTCCCAGAAGAGGTTATAAAAAGGTGTCAAACAACCCCTACCACATTGCCACACACCCATGTTCTTTGTGGCAGACTCCTGCTTGTGGGTAGAAGAAACTTAGTCATTGCACCCATCTCACAAAGAAAATAAAGTGGAGGAAGTCCTCCTAATATGAGAGAGAGAGTGTGTGTGAATCAAAGAGAGAAACTTCACACACACATGTGGTAATATGTGAAAGTCAGATGATGTTTTTGTTTGTGATATCATTTCATTAATAAAGGAAATAATGGGTAGGAGAATAACCCTCTGTCTGGTCACACATTTCTGACTCTTGGAGTCTTAAAGTTTTATCTTATTGCTAGTTTTAACCCAACCCTGAATTAAGCCTAGCTAGAGGAGAGCCACTTCTTTATTTTTTTTATTTAAATTTTTATTGAAGTATAGTTGCTGAACAATATTATATGTTATAGGTGTACAATATAATGTGATTCACAATGTTTAAAGGATATACTTTTTATAGTTATTGTAAAATATTGGCTATATTCCCCATGTTGTACAATATATCCTTGTAGCTTATTTTACACCTAATAGCTTGTACCTCTTACTCCCCTACCCCTATATTTCTCCTCCCCCCTTCCCTCTCCCCACTGCTTCTTTTTCGTTGTATTTACTGATTCATTGTAGTTTTTTAGATTCCACATATAAATGATATCATGCAGTGTTTGTCTTTCTCTATCTGACTTATTTCACTTGTCATAATGCCCTTCAAGTCCATCCATGTTGCTGCAAATGGCAAAAATTTCATTCTTTTTTATGGCTGGAGAGCCATTTCTGATTTTGGCCAGGTCCTATTACAATCTTGTTGACATCTGTACCCCAGTGTCCAGTACAAAGCCTGTGGCATTGCGGGCATTTATTTAATCAATAAACATGTATTGAGCACCTACTGTGTTGTTTGTTAATGAATGAATGAAAGAAAGGATGAATGAATGAAATCTGTTGTCACCTATAATCTGCTTGAAGTTGGCACCTTGTCTGGTTAAGCCTATATGGGAGGCAGCATAGAGGCCTTGTTTGAGTGTATCTCCAGAAGCATTCTATATGCCTGGCTTAATAGCTGATGTAGGAGAAGAAAACCTTTTCCCTCTATCATTCTAGTTTCTCTGGCTGGTCTAATAACTCAAACAAATTTAATTTGCCACCTACAGGAGCCACACAAAGACATGAGAGGCTTCCAGCAGTCAGGTAATTGAGGCTTGTATACCATCCTGAGCTAAGGAGAGGAGGACAGAGGTCTGGGGTCTCAAAGAGGAGGAAGACGAATCACAGGAAGCTGCGATGTTTGGTGAACTAATGTTTTCCATGCCATGAAGATGAGTCTTTTCTGATATAAAAAGTTATCTTTGGTAGTAGCTCTCTTCCTGGTATAGGCCCTCAGTCTAAATTCTTTTAGTCAGTTAAGAAAAAGGTTAAAAAACAAACAAACAGGGCTTCACTGTTGGCACAGTGGTTAAGAATCCGCCTGCCAATGCAGGGGACATGAGTTCAAGCCCTGGTCCGGGAAGATCCCACATGCCGCGGAGCAACTAAGCCTGTGCGCCACAACTACAGAGCCTGCGCTCTAGAGCCAGCGAGCCACAACTATTGAGCCTGCATGCCACAACTACTGAAGCCCGTGTGCCTAGAGCCTGTGCTCCACAACAAGAGAAGCCACTGCAATGAGAAGCCCGCACACCGCAATGAAGAGCAGCCCCCGCTCGCCGCAACCAGAGAAAAGCCCGCGCGCAGCGACAAAAACCCAACACAGCCAAAAATAAACTAAATTAAAAAAAATTAAAAACAAACAAAGAAAAACTATTCTGCAGTCTGCTAAGCCTTGAATGCCTCCAGGTCAAAACAATCCACATGCAAATGTGGCACATTTTGGGGTGGCTACTCTGCTTCCCCTCACTGAGTAACATAGGCCAGTTAGTCAATCTCTTGGTTTCCTCATTTATAAGATGTGTATAAGTTTTGACCATATAGTTTTGTTTACCATATAGTTTTTGTACGGATTAAACATGATAATACACCTGAATCACTTAGAAGCACGTGGAATACATATTAAATCTCATTAAGTGTTAGCTATTTGTTAACAGGCTGATTCTGTCCCCCCAAAAGATATGCCCAAGGCCTAACCCTTAATACCTGTTTAAGTGACCTTATTTGGAAATAAGACCTTTGCAGATGTAGTTAAAGATCTCAAGATCGACTCCTGGATTTAGGGTAGGTCTTAAATCCAATGACTGGTGTTCCCGTGAGAGAAAGGAGCAGGGGGTTTGAGACACAGAAGGGAAGAAGACCACGGGAGAACCATGTGAAGACAGAGGCAGAGCTTTCAGGGCTGTGTCTATAGGCCAAGGAGCAACAAGGATTGCCAGCAGCCTCTAGAAGCTGGAGAAAGGCATGGAACAGACTCTCCACCAGAGTCTCCAGAAGGAACCAACCCTGACGAAACTGATTTTGGACTTCTAGCCTCTCCAACTGTGAGTGAATAAATTTGTTTACCCTGTTTGTGGTAACATGTTACATCAGCCACAGGAAGCCAATACACTCTTCTAACCATAAGGGGAAGAATCATACTTTCATTGTTATTTTTTTGCCTTCACTACGGCACCTAGTAGATGCCCCAGTTAATAGGCTGGGCTGTTTCACAGTCTAAAGTAGGAAAAGAACTTTCAAGCTAGAAGAGATCTTGGTATCCCTCCGCTCCAGTCTTCTCATTATCTGCCCAGGAAGGTAATGGAGCTCCCCCAGGGACGTACAGAGTTGTGGCCCAGCAGTTGATGGGCCCAAAGTGGATAAAAGGCCTCTGAGGAGTCAGCTGGCCCCTTCTGGGCGCTGCCCACACCATGCCGCTCTCCCTAGGAGAGATGTGCCTGGTCCGCGTGGCGGAGCCCAGCTCCATGGCTGTCTCACAACTGCCTGAGGTGAGCAGGGATACATCACTTGTTCATTTCATGCACAAGTAAAACTTCCGCTGAAGAAACACGGCAAGCATGTATTTACCCCTTTGCACTGTCATCTTCCAACAACATAGTACCCAGGTTCGAATTGTGATCAAAGAAAAACCAGTTTCTCCAGACAAAAATTCTTAGCATGAAATGGATATTAGATGGCTTTCTGATTCCTGCCCAAAGGAAGCAGTTTTCCACCCTGTGACTTTTCCGTGGCTATTTCTGGCTGCTTGTCAGAAAGAAGCTGTTAATTGCCTTTTAAATATCTTCTCACTAGTGAGTGAGTCCTAACTGATCTTAATTTCTCTCTGGCTGTTGTCCTTGACCTACCATTTGGCATTTCTGATCATCTCAGGCAGAAATCAATCTATAAATGGACATCCCTACAGAAGGCAATTGCAAAGCTGGGATAGAATTGCTCTGGCCGGAATCTACAGACGGAAAAGAAGAGATGTTCTCCGCCACGTGGGTCAAGATAGCTGTGTGGATGTCTGGAAGCAGAGGATCACAAGCATTATAATGAATTCCCAGGGCAGTCTGTGAAGTTGATCCCTTCTCTTGTCCTATAAGCTCCAAAAATAGCTGTGCCGGATCACCACTTACTGTGTGACCGTCAGAAATTTTCTTAACCTCTCTGTGCTTCGGCAGGGTTTTCTCATATATAAAACATGGATAATAACAGTCCCAACCTAATAAGGTTTCTATGAAAACCTTACAATGATTAATATTAGACACATAACAGTGTCTGGCACATAACAGTTGCTCAGTTAAGATTATCCATCAGTATCATCCTTGCTTTTAATCCTAAATTTTTTTTTTTGTCACCCACTCTCATATCCCTTTGGTCCCCAAGTTCAAGTTCTGCTGATGCTATTTTTTTTTATTGTTGGTTCACATCACATCCCTCCTTTCTTTCTTTCTTCCTTCCTCCCTTCCTTCCTTCCTTCTTTCTTTTTTATTTATTTTTGGCTGCGTTGGGTGTTCATTGCTGTGCACGGGTTTTCTCTACTTAGGGTGAGTGGGGACTACTCTTCCTTACGGTGCGTAGGCTTCTCATTGCAGTGGCTTCTCTTGTTGTGGAGCACAGGCTCTAGGCCTTTGTGCTCAGTAGTTGTGGCTCACAGGCTCTAGAGTGCAGGCTCAGTAGTTGTGGCACACGGGCTTAGTTGCTCTGTGGCTTGTGGGATCTTTCCAGACCAGGGATCCAACCCATGTCCCCTGCATTGGCAGGCGGATTCTTAACTACTGTGCCACAGGGGAAGTCCACATCCCTCCATTCTTAATCTGTATTTTTTTAAAATGGCTTTACTGTCTATTTTATGCATACCATAAAATTCACCCATCTTAAGTATACAACCCAAAATTTTAAAAATTATACTTACAGAGTTGTATAACCAACACCACAATCCAGTTTTTTTTTTTTTTTTTTGTGGTACGTGGGCCTCTCACTGTTGTGGCCTCTCCCGTTGCGGAGCACAGGCTCCGGACGCACAGGCTCAGTGGCCATGGCTCAGGGGCCTAGCCGCTCTGCAGCATGTGGGATCTTCCCAGACCGGGACACGAACCCGCGTCCCCTGCATTGGCAGGTGGACTCCCAATCACTGCGCCACCAGGGAAGCCCCACAATCCAGTTTTAGAACATTTCCATCACCCCAAATAAGACCCATTTGTACACTCGCAATTGCTGCTTCTAGCCCCAGGCAACCACTAATCTACTTTCTGTCTCTAGAAATTTACTTTTTTCTGGACATTTTCTATAAGTGAAGTCATATAACACGTGGTCTTTTGTATCTGGCTTCTTTCACCCAGCAGTATTTTTGTGGTTCATTCATGTTGTAGTATGTATCAAGTACTTCATTCCTTTCTGTTGCCAAATAGCATTCCATTGTATGAATCCATTTTATGGCTATACCGCAATTTGTTGATTCATTCACCAGTTATAGACATTTGGATCCTTTCTACTTTTTGGCTATTATAAATAATGCTGCTCTGAACATTTGTGTATAAATCTTGGTGTAGAAATGTATATATTTTCAAATAGATGCATGTAAGTAGAATTACTGGGTCATATGGTAATTTTATGTTTAACATTTTGAGGAACTACCAAACAGTTTTCCAAAGTGGCTGTACCATTTTATATTTCCATTGGCAAAGCATGAGGGTTCTGATAGCTCTACATTCTCTCCAACATTTGTGATTTTCTTTTTGACTATACTCATCCTAGTGGGTATGATTTGTAATTCCCTAGTAACTAATGATGTTGAACATTGTTTTCATGTGCTTATTGGCTGTTCACATATCTTCTTTGGAGAAGTGTGTACTCAGTATTTTGCCCATTTTCAAATGTGTTATTAGTCTTTTTATTGTTGAGTTGTAAGAGTTATT
This sequence comes from Phocoena phocoena, assembly GCF_963924675.1. Lineage (NCBI taxonomy): Eukaryota > Metazoa > Chordata > Mammalia > Artiodactyla > Phocoenidae > Phocoena > Phocoena phocoena. Next base: position 95,397,824 of record NC_089223.1, read on the forward strand.
TACATATTTGGGATACAAGTCTTTTACTGGACATATGATTTTAAAATATTTTCTCCATGTTTATGGGTTGTCCTTTCACTTTTTAAATGATGTCTTTTGAAGCACAAAAATTTGTAATCTGATGAGGTGCAAATGATTGATTTTCTTTTTATGGGATGTACTTTTGGTGTCATACATAAGAAATCTTTGCTTAACCCAAAGTCTATGTTACCTTCTAAAAGTTTTCTTGTTTTAGCTTTTACATTTACGTCTATGATTCATTTTGAGTTCATTATTATGTTTGGTATGATATAAGGGTTCATATTCATTCTTTTGTGTGAGAATATCCAGTTACCCCAGCACCATTTGTTGAAGACTTTCTTCTCCTATTGAATTGTCTTGACATCTTCATTTAAAATCTATTGACAGTGAATGTAAAGATTTATTTCTGTACTTTCAGTTCTAGTCCATTGATCTATATATCTATCCTTATATCAGGACCATTACTGTCTTTATTACTGTAGCTTTGAGGTACATTTTGAAATCAGGTCCTTTTCTGTTCTTACCTGAATGACTAGACCATTCTCCTAATTGGTCTCCTGCCCCGACTCTTTGCCTTTTTCAGTCCATTCTCTATACAACATTCAGAGATATCTTTCTAAACTCCAAATCTGGTTTCATTTGCCCCAGGCTTAATAAAAAGTTATTTATTAAGGCAATGTGCCCCCTGCCTATCCATTCATCTTTGTCTCTTCACACCCTCACTCAAGCTTATTCATTCCAGCATGACTGGGCTATTCAAAGCCATATGCTTTTAACACCTACAAGCACCAGAGCCTAGCACACTGGCAAGTACAGTGCCTGCCAAAAGTAGATATCCATTATATAAGATGAACTAACCAGGAATACAGCTGGTCATTGCCTGGCCACCATTTTATCTTTCTTTTTTAACTGGGTAACTGTTCCCAGAAGGTTTTCCCTGACCAAATCTTCCTCTGTTGCCATGTACTTTTGGTACCCTAGAAATACTTTTACCATACCCTTTACCATATTACATTATAATTATTGGTTTACATGTATATACCTCCTCCTAGATTGTAAGGCCTTCAGTATTGGTCTTCATGGTGCCTGATACCCAATAACATTGTCGAATGGATGGATAGGTAAATGTATGTTTTGAAATTTATTTTTTAGAGTTTTTCAGGAAGAGCTTACTTAGCCAAGGATACTTCATACGATTCCTGGAGTCTGGATCCATGGCTGTTTGCAGTGAAATTGTTCCCCAGCCTTAGGTAATAAGGGCAGAGTCAGTTGCCTTTGGCCTATTCTTGAGCCCATCACCCCCCACCCTCAGTTCTGCATCTTTCCCTGTTGCTCCTTTCCCTCACATACTATTGTGAGATGGTTCTAGGCCAGTAAACAGTGGGTTAGAAATAAGAAGAGGGAAACAATTAAACAGGAACAACTCTTGGCATAATGATAAAGCTCAGTTTGAATAATGCTTAAGGATAAGTTGCTGAGCCTTTTGTCCTAATACAAATCCAATATATATCCTTGGAGGCACATTTCTTTTTTCTTATTTTCTTAAAAACGCCCTTAGGAAAACCTTCCTGTCAACTATTAGGGAATAGCTTTCTAAGTTTGCTTTCTACTTTGGGTGTCTATTTTTTTCCATCTGGATAGCTATTATCTTTCTTTCATGTCACCTTCTAGGGTTCTATCTACACATAACTGACTCCAGATTTCTCAGGAAACCTGGATTCTCCACAGACTCTCAGTAATTTTCACTTCATTATGTTATGGATGAGGGTAACCCAAGGAAGAATGATTTGACTAGTGGACGCCAGACTCTGAATGAAACCACTCCACTTCTTAGAGGTGTCAGTTGATCTTACTGTCAAACAAGGCATCCTTCTAGCATTTTCTAGACTGTACGTAGTCATGGTCATCCCTTCTCTTCCTCAAAGGCCAGCAGAGAACATGTGCAGAACAAACTAACTAGCCCCACCCTGTTGTTTTCGGCCCACTTGGCTAGTTTGGGAGTATTATGAGTTTTATTTAAAAAGGCAGAAATATTTTTTAAAGTGGTTTTTCTTCCCATCCCTTCACTCTCCATTTTAAATTCTCTGTTCTAAAAAAAATAGGCAAAGGATTTAAACTATAAATTATTAAGAATCTAAGAGTGCCTAAGAACTCCTAATCTCAAATGATCTCTCTTGCTTCTCCCTTAATATGCTTCTTTAGATCAAGGTCACAAAGCCAAATATCTCCAGGGGTGTATGGACGCATGAAACTAGCCAGGTGGGGACTGTGGTGAGGTGGAGAGTTCATGCCCCATACAGACAAGAGAGCCCCACAGAGCTCTAAACAAATTCCTCCTGGCATTATTCCACTATTTCTAAAAAATATGAAGGTCAAATTTTTTTAAATGTCAGATGTTTTCATATTAAAATTCTTTATGTTGGTAAACAATTCAAAATTTAGAAAAACAATCTGCAGATACAACGAAACACTTCTGCAGGCCACTAGCTGATGAATTCTTGTACAGAAACCCTTAACATACAAAAATGTCCTGTGACTCCAAAGTTTGTTTTAGCTCATTCGTTTAATATATTCAACAAATATTATGAGCACCTTTTTGTGCTAAGCTGTGTGCTAAGTAATAGGGACTCAGTACTGGATAAGAGAGACCCCAATGGGCTCATGGAACTGGTGTTTTTAGTCAGGCGTTTGAGACCTGAAGCCCCTTTGCGATGGTCAGTTGGCTTACAACTAATAGTGAGTTCCCCTTTGGCCTTAGACTCGTGATAGTCTTGAACTTTTTTTGTTTTGTTTCTGTTTTTGTTTTGCGGTACGCGGGCCTCTCACCGCTGCGGCCCCTCCCGCAGCGGAACACAGGCTCCAGACGCGCAGGCCCAGCGGCCACGGCCCACGGGCCCAGGCGGTCCGCGGCATGCGGGATCCTCCCGGACCGGGGCACGAACCCGCATCCCCTGCATCGGCAGGCGGACTCTCAACCACTGCGCCACCAGGGAAGCCCCAGTCTTGAACTTTTTTATTTTCTTATACACTACAGAATAGTTTTGTGTGGTCACAACTTTCTAGTCAAACATCATCCATCATATTGTAATATACCGTAATTCTAAAAACACTTCATTATTAATTTAACACATACTTATTCATTTAACTTATTCACGAAATATTTACTGGGCATCCATTATGAATGAGGCTCTGGGCAAATAAATGAGAATTTGGTGATGGATAGAATAGGCAGCTTATATATCATTGAAAGCCTTCCGTATAAGGGCCTGGACCCTGAGCATATGGTACAAGGAAGAGCTGCCATTGAATCCACACCCATAGCTTAGGAGCAAAGAAGGAATTGGTCAGCTCTCGCCTCCAAGGTGTTCAAGGCACCAGGGCAGAAGGAGGTGGCTTGCAGAGTGAGGATCTGTAGAGTGAGGAGCATATCATTGTTGTCACTTTCTTCCCTTCCAATGGAAATCAAGGTTCTGCCCTTCTCGCCCTCCCTTTCAGGAGAAAAGCAGGTGTGATGGAGAGAGGCAGCTTCCAGAGAGAACACACGAAACTTGAGGAGGGAGGAGAGGCCCTTCCCCATTCTTACAGGTCTCTGTACTATCCTGAATGGAGGATGTCTATGGCTTTATTGTAATTACTCTCTTTCCTGTTGACTCTAATTGTCGTGAAGTAGAGACCATTTCTACCTTGTCTAAGAATGGATCTCCAGCACCAGGCCCAGAGTCTGCCACATAATAAGTGCACAATAAATGTGTGCACCTGTTGACTGAGGAAGGAGAGAGTTTCTCCAGGGTCACATTTGAAGAGGGGAAAAATGGTAGGTAGTAAATGGTAGGTGAATTCCCGCAAGACAGAGGTAGAGAGGAAGAGGATCTGGGAGGGTCAATGGCAGGAACCGGAAGTGTGGAGCCAGGGCAATGTCAGAGGGGCAGTGGCTGAGCGGTCCTGAGGAGTGTACTCCTGGAAGGTGATCAGGTAGAGGGGAAGCAGGTCCAGCAGTGGCTGAACACTCTGTAAGTCTTTCTAAAATTGAGTGGAAGTCAAGTGTCCTGTGTTGAGTTTCTTAGTGAAAGATGTTACCACCAATAACACAAGGTTAAAGGAACTGAGTTTCTTTTTTTCTTTCTTTGAATTTTATTTTATTTATTTTTTAATACAGCAGGTCCTTATTAGTTATCTATTTTATCAATATTGGTGTACGTGTGTCAATCCCAATTTCATAATTCATCCGACCACCACCACCCCCCCGCCACTTTCCCCCCTTGGTGTCCATATGTTTGTTCTCTACATATGTGTCTCTATTTCTGCCCTGCAAACCTGTTCATCTGTACCATTTTTCTAGGTTCCATATATATGCATGAATATAGGATGCTTATTTTTTCTCTTTCTGACTTACTTCACTCTGTATGACAGTCTCTAGATCCACCCATGTGTCTACAAATGACCCAATTTCGTTTCATTTTATGGCTAATATTCCATTGTATACATGTACCACATCTTCTTTATCCATTCGTCTGTCGATGGGCATTGAGGTTTCTTCCGTGACCTGGCTATTGTAAATAGTGCTGCAATGAACATTGGGTGCATGTGTCTTTTTTTTTTTTTTTGCAGTACACGGGCCTCTCACTGTTGTGGCCTCTCTCGTTGTGGAGCACAGGCTCTGGATGCGCAGGCTCAGCGGCCACGGCTCATGGGCACAGCTGCTCCGCGGCATATGGGATCTTCCCGGACCGGGGCATGAATCCGTGTCCCCTGCATAAGCAGGCGGACTCTCAACCACTGCGCCACCAGGGAAGCCCGCGTGTGTCTTTTTGAATTATGGTTTTCTCTGGTATATGCCCAGTAGTGGGATTGTGGGGTCATATGGTAATTCTATTTTTAGTTTTTTAAGGAACCTCCATAATGTTCTCCATAGTGGCTGTATCAATTTACATTCCCACCAACAGTGAAAGAGGGTTCCCTTTTCTCCACACCTTCTCCAGCATTTGTTGTTTGTAGATTTTCTGATGATGCCCATTCTAACTGGTGTGAGGTGATACCTCATTGCACTTTTGATTTGCATTCCTTTAATAATTAGTGATGTTGAGCAGCTTTTCATGTGCTTCTTGGCCATCTGTATGTCTCCTTTGGAGGAATATTTATTTAGGTCTTCTGCCCATTTTTTGATTGGATTGTTTGTTTTTTTAATATTGAGCTGCATGAGCTGTTGATATATTTTGGAGATTAATCCTTTGTCTGTTGATTCATTTGCAAATATTTTCTTCCAACTGAGGGTTGTCTTTTCATCTTGTTTGTAGTTTCCTTTGCTTTGGAAAAGCTTTTTAAATTTCATTAGGTCCCATTTGCTTACTTTTGTTTTTATTTCCATTGCTCTAGGAGGTGGATCAAAAAAGATCTTGCTGTGACTTATGTCAGAGTGTTCTTCCTATGTTTTCCTCTAAGAGTTTTATACTGTCCGGACTCACACATAGGTCTCTAATCCATTTTGAGTTTATTTTTGTGTATGGTGTTAGGGAGTGTTCTAATTTCATTCTTTTACATGTAGCTGTCAAGTTTTCCCAGCACTACTTATTGAAGAGACTGTCTTTTCTCCACGTATATCCTTGCCTCCTTTCTCATACATTAGTTGTCCATAGGTGCGTGTGTTTATGTCAGGGCTTTCTATCCTGTTCCATTTATCTATATTTCTGTTTTTGTGCCAGTACCATATTGTACTGATTACTGTAGCTTTGTAGTATAGTCTGAAGTCAGGGAATCTGATTCCTCCAGCTCTGTTTTTTTCCCTCAAGACTACTTTGGCCATCCAGGGTCTTTTGTATATCCATACAAATTTTAAGATTTTTCTGTTCTAGTTCTGTAAAAAATGCCATTGTTACTTTGACAGGGATTGCATTGAATCTGTAGATTGCTTTGGGTAGTATAGTCATTTTCACAATGTTGATTCTTCCAATCCAAGGGCATGGTATATCTCTCCATCTGTTTGTGTCATCTTTGATTTCTTTCATACTGTCTTATAGTTTTCTGAGTACAGGTCTTTTACCTCCTTAGGTAGGTTTATTCCTAGGTATTTTATTCTTTTCTGTTGCAGTGGTGAATGGGATTGTTTCCTTAATTTCTATTTCTGATCTTTTGTTGTTAGTGTATAGGAATGCAAGAGATTTCTGTGCATTAATTTTGTATCCTGCAACTTTATCAAATTCATTGATCAGCTCTAGTAGTTTTCTGGTGGCATATTTAGGATTCTCTATGTGTAGTATCATACCATCCACAAACTGTGACCGTTTTACTTCTTCTTTTCCAGTTTGTATTCCTTTTTTTTCTTCTCTGATTGCCATGGCTAGGACTTCCAAAACTATGTTGAATAATAGTGGTGAGAGTGGACATCCTTGTCTTGTGCCTGATCTTAGAGGAAATGGTTTCAGTTTTACACCATTGAGAATGATGTTTGCTGTGGGTTTGTCATATATGGCCTTTATTATGTCAAGGTAGGTTCCCTCTATGCCCAGTTTCTGGAGAGCTTTTATCATAAATGGGTGTTGAATGTTGTCAAAAGCTTTTCCTGCATCTATTGAGATGATCATATGGTTTTTATTCTTCAGTTTGTTAATATGGTGTATCACATTGATTGATTTGCGTATATTGAAGAACCCTTGCATCCTTGGGATAAATCCCACTTGATCATGGTGTATGATCCTTTTAATGCATTGTTGGATTCTGTTTGCTAGTATTTTGTTGAGGATTTTTGCATGTATATTCATCAGTGATGTTGGTCTGTAATTTTCTTTTTTTGTAGTATCTTTGTCTGGTTTTGGTATCAGGGTGATGGTGGTCTTGTAGAATGAGTTTGGGAGTGTTCCTTCCTGTGCAATTTTTGGGAAGAGTTTGGGGAAGATGGGTGTTAGCTATTCTCTAAACATTTGATAGAATTCACCTGTGAAGCCATCTGGTCCTGGACTTTTGTTTGTTGGAAGATTTTTAATCACAGTTTCAATTTCATTACTTGTGACTGATCTGTTCATATTTTCTATTTCTTCCTGGTTCTGTCTTGGAAGCTTATACCTTTCTAAGAATTTGTCCATTTCTTCCAAGTTGTCCATTTTATTGTCATAGAGTTGCTTGTAGTAGTCTCTTAGGATGCTTTGTGTTTCTGCAGTGTCCGTTGGAACTTCTCCTTTTTTATTTTCAATTTTATTGATTTGAGTCCTCTCATTCTTTTTCTTGATGAGTCTAGCTAAAGTTTTATCAGTTTTATTTATCTTCTCAAAGAACTAGCTTTTAGTTTTATTGATCTTTGCTATTGTTTTCTTTGTTTCTATTTCATTTATTTCTACTCTGATCTTTATGATTTCTTTCCTTCTGCTAACTTTGAGTTTTGTTTGTTCTTCTATCTCTAGTTCCTTTAGGTGTAAGGTTAGATTGTTCATTTGAGATTTTTCTTGTTTCTTGAGGTAGGCTTGTAGTGCCATAAACTTCCCTCTTAGAACTGCTTTTGCTGCATCCCATAGGTTTTGGATCATTATGTTTTTGTTGTAATTTGTCTCTAGGTAATCTTTGATTTCCTTTTTGATTTCTTCAGTGATCTCTTGGTTATTTAGTAGCATACTGTTTAGCCTCCATGTGTTTGTGTTTTTTTTACTTTTTTTCCTCTAATTGATTTCTAATCTCATACTGTTGTGGTCGGAAAAGATGCTTGGTATGATTTCAATTTTCTTAAATTTACCGAGGCTTGACTTGTGACCCAAGATGTGATCTATCCTGTAGAATGTTCCATGTGCACTTGAGAAGAAAGTGTAATCTGCTGCTTTTGGATGGAATGTCCTATAAATATCAATTAAATGTATCTGGTCTATTGTGTCATTTAAACTTTGTGTTTCCTTATTAATTTTCTGTGTGGATGATCTGTCCATTGGTGTAAGTGAGGTGTTAAAGTCCCCAACTATTATTGTATTACTGTTGATATCCTCTTTTATAGCTGTTAGCAGTTGCCTTGTGTATTGAGGTGCTCCTATGTTGGGTGCATAAATATTTACAATTGTTGTATCTTCTTCTTGATTTGATCCCTTGATCATTATGTAGTGTCCTTCCTTGTCTCTTGTAACATTCTTTATATTAAAGTCTATTTTATCTGATATGGGTATTGGTATTCAAGCTTTCTTTTGATTTGCATTTGCATGCAATATCTTTTTCCATCTCCTCACTTTCAGTCTGTATGTGTCTCTAGGTCTGAAGTGGGTCTCTTGTAGACAACATATATATGGGTCTTGTTTTTGTATCCATTCAGTGAGCCTGTGTCTTTTGGTTGGAGCATTATACATTCACGTTTAAGGTAATTATCAATATGTATATTCCCATTACCATTTTCTTAACTGTAATGGGTTTGTTTTTGTAGGTCGTTTTCTTCTCTTGTGTTTCCCCCTTAGAGAATTTCCTTTAGCATGTTGTAGAGCTGGTTTGGTGGTGCTGAATTCTCTTAGCTTTTGCCTGTTTGTAAAGCTTTTCATTTCTCTGTCGAATCTGAATGAGATCCTTGTCGGGTTGAGTAATCTTGGTTGTAGCTTCTTCCCTTTCATCACTTTAAATATATCGTGCCAGTCCCTTCTGGCTTGTAGAGTTTCTGCTGAGAGATCAGCTTTTAACCTTACGGGGATTCCCTTGTATGTTATTTGTTGTTTTTTTCCCTTGTTGCTTTCAATAATTCTTCTTTGTCTTTAATTTTTGTCAGTTTGATTACTGTGTGTCTCGGCATGTTTCTCCCTGGGTTTATCCTGCCTGGGACTCCCTGTGCTTCCTGGACTTGGTTGGCTATTTCCTTTCACATGTTAGGGAAGTTTTCGAGTATAATCTCTTCAAATATTTTCTCAGGTCCTTTCTCTCTCTCCTCTCCTTCTGGGACCCCTGTAATGCAAATGTTGTTGTGTTTAATGTTGTCCCAGAGGTCTCTTAGGCTGTCTTCATTTCTTTTCATTCTTTTTTCTTTATTCTGTTCCATGGCAGTGAATTCCACCATTCTGCCTTCCAGGTTACTTATCCATTCTTCTGCCTGATTTTTTTCTGCTATTGATTCCTTCTAGTGCATTTTTCATTTCAGTTATTGTATTGTTCATCTTTGTTTGTTTGTTCTTTAATTCTTCTATGTGCTTTTTCTTTAATTCTTCTTGGTCTTTGTTAAACATTTCTTGCATCTTCTCAATCTTTGCCTCCATTCTTTTTCTGAGGTCCTGGATCATCTTCACTATCATTATTCTCAATTCTTTTTCTGGAAGGTTGCCTATCTCCAGTTCATTTAGTTGTTTTTCTGGGCTTTTATCTTGTTCCTTCATCTGGTGCAAAGTCCTCTGCCTTTTCATTTTGTCTGTCTTTCTGTGAATGTGGTTTTCCTTCCACAGGCTGCAGAATTGTAGTTCTTCTTGCTTCTTCTGTCTGCCCTCTGGTGGATGAGGCTATCTAAGAGGTTTGTGCCAGATTCCTGACGGGAGGGACTGGTGGTGGGTAGAGTTGGGTGTTACTCTGGTGGGCAGAGCTCATTAAAACTTTAATCTGGTTGTCTGCTGGTGGGTGGGGCTGGGTTTCCTCCCATTGGTTGTCTGGCCTGAGGTGACCCAGCACTGGAGCCTACCCAGCTCTTTGGTGGGGCTAATGGCAGACTCTGGGAGGGCTCACACCAAGGAGCACTTCCAAGAACTTCTGCTCCCAGTATCCTTGTCCCCACGGTGAGCCACAGCCACCTCCCGCCTCTTCAGGAGACCCTCCAACACTAGCAGGTAGTTCTGGTTCAGTCTCCTATGGGGTCACTGCTCCTTCCCCTGGGTCCCGATGCACTCACTACTTTTTGTGTGCCCTCCAAGAGTGGAGTCTCTGTTTCCCCCAGTCCTGTCGAAGTCCTGCAATCAAATCCCACTAGCCTTCAAAGTCTGTTTCTGTAAGAATTCCTCCTCCTGTTGCTGGATCCTCTGGTTGGGAAGCCTGACGTGGGGCTCAGAACCTTCACTCCAGTGGGTGGACTTCTGTGGTATAAGTGTTCTCCAGTTTGTGAGTCACCCGCCCAGCAGTTACGGGATTTGATTTTATTGTGATTGCACCCCTCCTACCATCTCATTGTGACTTCTCCTTTGTCTTTGGATGTGGGGTATCTTTTTTGGTGAGTTCCAGTGTCTTCCTGTCGATGATTGTTCAGCAGTTAGTTGTGATTCTGGTTCTCGCGAGAGGGAGTGAGTGCATGTCCTTCTACTCCCTCATCTTGAACCAATCTGCTAAAGGAACTGAGTTTCTAATTCAGACAGAAATCACTTTGTTAAGCACAAATGTTCCCGGAGCCATCCAAGGTCACCACGTGTCGGGTTCAACACTGGAAATCACTCATTTGAGGCACACATTTGAATCCTTCTCACTCTGCATTATCTAAGTTTTCATGTCGAGTTCCTTGCATTCCAGCCATGAGTCATGTGGGCCTCTGTGAAGGTCAGTGTATAATGATACAACATCTTGCCTGATGATTTTTTTCACGATGTATTTTTCTACCCAAGATTTCTGAAAATCAATCACTCAGTTTTTAAGCACTTTGGTTTTTTTTTGAACTGAGGCTGAGCAGCTGGATGTTGGAATTTGCCATCAAACTATTCACCCATCCCCAGTCTTTAAATGTTTGGAGAGGAAAATAAAAAAAGACCTGTGTAAAATAATTTAGTAATCCACAGAATTCATTTAGTTTAATTTATGCTAATTGCGGCATATTTGTGTACTGGCAGATAAAAATAAAGCCGGTGGAGAAGATTGCATTGAATAAACTGAGACAATTAACCCTAGAAATTATCACGTGAAGTGATTTGAGCTTGCTACTGAAAATAACAGGCCCTACCAATTGTCTTAACTAGTGATGATTAAAAACCTCATTAAATTCCGGGATTTATTTTACATTACCCCCTCATCCATTGGTCATTTTGTATAATATTTTAATTTTAGGGATTTTCCTTCCTCTTAACTGTTAAGAGACGATAATTAGAATTTTATTTTATTATTATGCTCAGTTACTTGGCAAAATGTATATAATAGAAAGATAGCAGTTGTGTTATATGTCACAAGTGTTAAGGTGAAATTCTTAGTGACATAAAATGACCCAAGACATTGTCTTTTGAGTTGTGAGATAATTCACGAATTATCAGATTTTGTCTCATCAGATTAGTTCCTAGACTTCCATATGCATCTTCTGTCCCCTATATTAAGTACAATAGTATTATTATTAATTTTATTATGGAGGTCAAATAAATTGAAATTGTTAATACTTTGTCTAAAAGTATTGTAGACTTTGCCTTATCCTGGATTACTTGCCAAAGTAGAAAATAATCATTTTCCCAGAGGATTGGGGGATATGGAAAGGACAGAATCGTGGCCAGTAAAGGCAGAGAGAGCAAACATTGTGTTCAAATAGTGAACTTTGCAGGAACAAGCTGCTTCCTATTCAAGCCATCCTTGTCACCCTGCCAACCATGATGTCTCTGAGAGGAGTTGCTGTGGATGTTATTTTATCTTTTTCAATTTTATTATTCACTTAACTATCCCAATTCTCATCACTTAAAATACAGCCAGCTCAATCTGCTTAAAGAAGTCTCCTCTGATTTCTCCCAGGTCTGAGTTAGGTACTTCTTCTTTTATGCCCTCACAGGGAGAACACTCTTGCTGTCTATCCAAACACTTAACGTGCTAAACTTCAGATGTCCAGGGAATTGTGTCTCCCGCTATAGCATAAATGACTTAAAGCCAAGAACCACGAGCTTGCTCTTCCTATCTCAAGGACCTAATATGGGGCTTAGCACAGAGTAAGTTCTCTATCAGAAGGCTTATTGCATGAGTAAAAGAATATACAAATTCAGAATTATTTTTACTGGCATGATCGGACCCTCCACCATTCAAAAAAACAGTATTTTCTTCAACAGTTTTTAAAGTCGCATCTGAGCCTACAAGATTTGCCTGGTTATTTGGTTCACTTAAAAAAATCGATTATACAGTTACTGGGAAAAGTGAAAGAAAATTCCATATGTATTTTGTGGCTATAATTTTTCAAGTAGGATTGCTTATTTCTCTTCAACTCACATCTGATTGGTGAGAGAGGACTAGACTAATGCAATAATCTCCTGCAAGGGACTCACAGACCATTAAATATTTTGTGTTATAAACTGTCCTAAAGAGTGGGGGAGACGTGGTGGACCAGACAGACAATGACACTGACTTTGCAGAGTTTACAATCACTCAAGGAACCATACAATGCGTGCTAAGGGCTAACGTATTGCTCAGCTATTAATGCAATATTGTTGTGTAACACCAAAACTGTGTGACTTAAAGCAGCAAAAATTTATTGTTTGCTTCATAGATCTGTGGCAGTCTGTGGAAGCTCTGTGTCAGGCTTAGGTCGGCCAGGCTTGGCTCCAGGCCTTGGGTTGGGTTTAATGTGCCTCATTCTCCTTGGAACAGCAGCTATGGGTCACGTTGTTCTCATAGCAAATTGCCAGAAGGGAAGGAGAGAGGGAAACACACTCCGCCCCCTGACACTTCAGCCCAGTCACTTGCGCCCACTTTCCATTGGCCAAGGATGTCACATGGTCATGCCCAACCTCAAAGGGTGGGAAAATATACCCCACCCAATCCCAACAGGAGATATGGCACAGTTAGATGCCACAGGGCACGGATGTGTGATTCTAACACAGGGAGGGCACGAAGAGTGTGGACACTGAGTCAGTCTACTGTGGGAGCCAGGAAAGGCACAAGGCTGGTTCTAGTCTTTACAACTACTTTGTACATTATACCTGATGGTATTTATATAAACTGTGAAAGGACCTTATATAATCATTTCACAACTAACAACAGAGTCATTTTATTCCTATTTTAGAGGTGGGGAACTTGAGTATGTTAAAGAATACAGTGTAGGTAGGTAAAATTTCCTCTTAAACCAATGATATTTATGCACTAAAAAAAAAATCAATAAAATCTTAGGTAGAATCACAGAGTCACAGACCTAGAGGAACACACAAGACACCTCTAGGTCCCCTGGAATATATCCTGTTCATCTATATTTTCCATCTGCCTCTGTTAGTGTTTTATTAGGGTCATTTGTGAGCATCCTCTCTGTGGCTTCAACATGTAGGAGAGGTTTGAATCTACATTCGTGTCCTCCCCACAAAGTGCCTGGCCTAGCAAGCATCATTTTCTACTAATTTTTTTTAACCATTTTAAAAAATTGAAGTATAGTTAATTTACAATGTTGTGTTAGTTTCAGGTGTATAACAAAGTGATTCAGTTATACATATACATATTATTTTTTCAGATTCTTTTCCATTGTAGGTTATTACAAGATATTGAATACAGTTCCCTGTGCTATACAGTAAATCCCTGTTGTTTATCTTTTTTTTTTTTTTTTTTTTTTTGCGGTACGCGGGCCTCTCACTGTTGTGGCCTCTCCCGTTGCGGAGCACAGGTCCTGGACGCGCAGGCTCAGCGGCCATGGCTCACGGGCCCAGCCGTTCCGTGGCATGTGGGATCTTCCCGGACCGGGGCACGAACCCGTGTCCCCTGCATCGGCAGGCGGACTCTCAACCACTGCGCCACCAGGGAAGCCCTGTTAATCTATTTTATATATAGTTGTGTGTATATGTTAATTCCAAATTCCTAATTTATCTCTCTCCCCGCCCCCAGTAATATTTTGTTTATGTGACTTCATCATTGACCTTGAAGATAGACATTACAGAAGCCCATTTATTGTTTGTAAATTTTTCCTTGCTTTGAAATTTAGCCAGGTTTTAGTCTTTAACTACAAATCATACAAGCTATGTGACTAGATATATACAAAGAGCAGGTGTGGGAATAAATGTGAAAGTGAGTAGAGATGTATGCGGCTTACTTTTGATTTAATATCTACTTCCAATTTAGGAGGGACATTTGTGGGCTGGTTATATCATCAAAAATAGTCATAAACAATAATAATGTTAATTAAACCCTCTTTCCTAATAATCATTAACAATAACAGTCATGATCATAATGACAATAATATAGCTATATATATATATATAGATAGATTATAGTTTGGGGTTACAAACACAAGAAAATAACCATGGTTATTTAATCGAAAGGGAAGATATCAGAAGGCTATCAGGAACTACTGGAATTGATAGGAAAAGGAGAACAAAGCTTAGAAGAGACTGGAGGAAACAGACATCACAATAACAACCTTAAACAGGAAGAGACTTGCTTAGGTGCCATTGTTAGAATGAATGAATGCCATCTTTTTTCAGTCTTGTTGACTTTGCTTACGCTTCAGATTCCAGGGAAGAAGTACCAGCTTGGCTTAGCATGGGGCACTTGGCTGGGGAAAGGAAGGGCAACCAATTAACATTCCCACCAATTATATCCAATTGGAAGAAGTCCCTCCCTAAAGAAAATAATGATTCTAGTAGATGGGAGAAATGGTTGCTGGGCAAACACAAAACAAGAACTGTCCACTATACCACATGGTAAATCCTTACTAAATTTTGGGCACTGTACATAAGTTATATTTCATTTTCAAAATATCTGCGAGCTAGCGGTATTACTCCTTCCACACAAATGAGTAATAACAGCAATGATAATGTGCACGATGCATTGCCCATATCCTAAATGTCAGGCTTATGTGTGTGACAAATCTCATATATAAGAAAAATGAGCTTCAGAAAAGTTAAACATTTTGCTACCCCATTATCCAAATAGCAGTAGCCTGACAAGCTCTAAGGTCTGCTTTTAAGCACAATCATGTGCTGAGGAAGCTGATGATCAGAGGAGTTAAATGACTTGCCCAAGGCCACACAGCCAAGGAGTGATAGGAATGACTATCTTATCTAAAGCTCTTTCCATATGTCCAACTGCTGTCTGCCCATCAAGTGACCAGTGAATGTAAACTGGCCATGACAATGATTTTACTGACACACCAACAGACCACTATTATTCTCCCCCAGAAAGCTCTCTGTCCCTCCCACACACCACACCCATTCCTGTCCCAGCATATTTACATAGCACCTTCCACCTGGAACATTTTGCCCCAGACCCTTTTACTGCTGACTGTTTCTCAGCCTTCAAGACTCTGCTTAAATATTAGTTCCTCCTTTAGAAGGTTCATATCTGGTTTCCAAATTTCATGTCACTTCCGGCATTTACTCTTTACCACATGGTCCTACTGTAGTTTATATAGCCCTTGTTCCTAACTGAAATTGTCCTTTCTCCATTGCTTAGAGCAGGGCTTAGCACACAGACGGTGCTGAATGAATTGGGGTTAACTGGTACCCGGGATATAGAAATACTCAAGAAGGGCAAGTCGTCTAGACTTGGTGATCAGGAATGCCTTCCTAATAGATGTCATGTTTAAACTTAACCATTCAGGGTGAGTAGAGAGAAGGAGAGGAGGGAAGGGAGTTTTTCATACAGAAGAAGTTTTTGCATCAGACCGTGAATGAAGAGAGAGAGAGCACACTGGGCATCCAAGGGCTGGGAGCAATTCAGTACAGGAGACTGGGAGGGATAGGGCATGAAAGGTCCTCAAGAGCAGTCATTAGGAGGCTCTTAAGTCACAGAAAGGAGTGAAGCTCTTGCCATATTGCCAGTGTTCCCACATGGGCGTGTGTCTGTGCAAACACCGCTGGGACTGGGCTCACACATCAATCCCTGTGCAGACCAAGAAGGCACCCGGACCTCAGCAAACATCCTTTTCATCACCTGAGTGAAGTAGATAAGAGGAGGATGACGCGAACCCACATCACAGGGTCTGCAGGTGAGAGGCACTTGGCAAGGAAAATAAAATCCAACAAAGCCTAAAACACAAAAGAAGCTTCTCTCACCTTCATTTTGTCCTTACTTACCTCTTGAAACTATGCTGGAAGAGAAAAGACATTGAGTAAGGGGGACAGGTGGAGACTTCAGTGCTGACTTTTTTTTTTTAACGTTATTAGAGTATCATTGCTTACAATGTTGTGTTAGTTTCTGCTGTATAACAAAGTGAATCAGTTATATGTATACATATATCCCCACATCTCCTCCCTCTTCCGTCTCCCTCCCACACTCCCTATCCCACCCCTCTAGGCGAACACAAGGCACCAAGCTGATCTCCCTGTGCTATGCTGCTGCTTCCCACTGGCTATTTTACATTTGGTAGTGTATATATGTCCATGCCACTCTCTCACTTTGTCACAGCTTACCCTTCCCCCTCCCTGTGTCCTCAAGTCCATTCTCTACGTCTGTGTCTTTATTCCTGTCCTGGCCCTAGGTTCATTAGAACCATTTTTTTTTTTTAGATTCCATATATATGTGTTAGCATACAGTATTTGTTTTTCTCTTTCTGACTTACTTCACTCTGTACGACAGACTCTAGGTCCATCCACCCCAGTACAAATAACACAATTTCATTTCTTTTTATGACTGAGTAATATTCCATTGTATATATGTGCCACATCTTCTTTATCCATTCATCTGTCATTGGACACTTAGGTTGCTTCCATGTCCTGGCTATTGTAAACAGTGCTGAGTTTTAGCCACAGCAATCAGAGAAGAAAAAGAAATAAAAGGAATCCAAATCGGAAAGGAAGAAGTAAAACTGTCACTGTTTGCAGATGACATGATACTATACATAGAGAATCCTAAAGAATCTACCAGAAAACTACTAGAGCTAATCAATGAATTTGGTAAAGTTGCAGGATACAAAATTAATGCACAGAACTCTCTTGCATTCCTATACACTAACGGTGAAAAATCTGAAAGAGAAATTAAGGAAACAATCCCATTTACCATTGCAACAAAAAGAATAAAATACTTAGGAATAAACCTTCCTAAGGAGACAAAAGACCTGTATGCAAAAAGCTATAAGACACTGATGAAAGAAATTAAGGATGATACAAACAGCTGGAGAGATATATCACCACGTTCTTGGATTAGAAGAATCAACATTGTGAAAATAGCTCTACTACCCAAAACAATCTACAGATTCAGTGTAATCCCTATCAAGCTGCCAATGGCATTTTTCACAGAACTGAAACAAAAAATTTTACATTTTGTATGGCAACACAAAAGACCCTGAATAGCCAAAGCAATCTTGAGAAAGTGCTGACTTTTAAAACAATGCATGTAGGCTTGTTCCGGTGATTCAGGGCAATGTGCCTGTGGGGGAGGGGATGGGAGCGTTTGGGGCATTTTCAGTTTGGATTTTTTGTTTTGTGGATCCTTGTGAAGAAACATTGGTAACCAAGGAGAGAACTTTCCAAGTTCATACTAAGTGTTGGCACCTGAGTATTGCAAACCAAATGGGAATAAAATATTTGAAACTCAAAGGATTGGATATTTTAGATCTTATCGCCTTTTGATTTTCTCCCAGCAGCCCTTCATAAGGGCTTCTTTCTCTTGAAGAAACTTTGGTCTTTGTTTTATTTTCTTTTTTACCTTCTCACTTCCAGATTTCTAGAATTTCAGAAATTACAGACCTTTTGAACTGTAAAATCTTCGTTTTATAAGACAGAGACAGTGAGCTGAAATAGAAAGGGCATAAATAATAATAGCAATAGTAATAGTAATAATAATAGCAATGGCAATAGTAATAGTAATAGTAATAGTGTAGCCAGCTTGTATTAGTGCATATATTCCAGGCAATTGACGTATGGTATTGTCTTCTTTAATTGTAACAAACTCTACTATTTTCCCCAATTTACAGATAAACAAGTAAACAAGGCAGAGAAAGCTTAAATAATGTGCATAGTATCACACAGAAAAAAATGGGTGTTAGACCAGGACTAGCTCCCAGGCAGCATGAACACCACAACCATGTAGCCCACAGGTAACAGTAGCCAGGAAGTGAGACAGGCATGATGCAACTCTTGGCCTTGCTTTTTATTGGATATGTGACTTCTGGAAGATACTTTATTCCTCTGTGACTCAATCTCCTCATCTACAAAGTGGGGGCAACAATGGGAGTTAAGATCACAGTGTTCTTGGCACCATATATGCTAAGTACCCAGTCTTGTGCCTGACACATAGTAGGAACTCACTCTAGTCTGGCTGCCATGACCATTTGATCACTTTCTGTTCTGATGAGGAAACCACTACAATGGTGAGACCTATGACCTGTCCAAAGTCACATGGCTACCAGGAAGGTCTCAGACATTCAATCCACTCTACTCTTTTGTCACCCACTTTACTTCACTCTTGGGAGCATAATGGGTGGTGAGGCTGGTCTACAGACAAACATGATGCTTGTCAGCTGACAGGGTATCTACTGAGCCATTAGGTCTTTGTTGTGGCGTCTGAGGCTGCCCAGTGTGGCTTCTGGTATAATCAGAATAAGCCCTCTAGAGAGGCAATTAGATTTGCTCCACGTGGCCGTTGAGAACATTCTATTTTGCCTTTCCTTTATCACATAATCTGAGAAACAAGTAGCCTCATAGAAAGGAAACATCATATTCTCTGCCTTGGTTTGATTTCCAGCTTAGCCACTTCCTAGTGGTGTAACCTGGGGTCATTATTTAACTGTTTTGTGAGTTAGGCTTCTCTGCAGTAAAATGGAACTAATAAGAGTTCCTCCCTCACAGGACTGTTCTGAGTAACAAATGAGTTAATATATATAAAACACAGTGCAAAATGAGGCTATTTATATTAGTATCATTCGATATTGGCTGTGATTTACTCACTCATTTGTCCCTTAACTTGTGGGAGATGATGAAGACATTTATTCTTATCTATTCAGTAGGGAGCTTTAACTTTTTTTATGAAGTCATTACCTAGACTGTTTTTGTATTCAAACTGGTCCAGGAGATGTCAGAAGTGATTGCTTTTACTTACAATCCAATGAGGTTTTGATTTCCCCTCAAGTGCTCCCACTTTGTATATGTACAAGACACTGGTGAGAGGGTTCCATGGGCTTCTCACTACATAGTCTGGCTTCTGGCCAATGTAGTCTGTCTCACTCCAATTCAAGACCATCTTTGCACGTATGGCATGATTGAATACAAAATGTCACTTGAAACAGAACAAATACAGTGATCTTCTTTAACCCACTGGAGGTTTCCAGTGCGAAATCATGTGGTAATTTTTCCTCAGATCAGAATATGTTTATGTATAAATGAAATATGTGGTTAGGTTTTTTTCTAAGATGTTTGGGACTTCTTAGGACAAGGATGTCTTCTTACATTGGCAACCAAGTGTTTTTAACACATAATATAAAGAGCTTGTAAGTTTGGGGTTACCTCAAGAGCCACCTTTATGGAATCTGGAATTTCCAAAGGAAAAATAAGAAGTTGACCATTCATTAGGGTTGCCAGATAGAGTATAAGGCACCTATCAATATTTGAGACATATTTACCCTAAAAATTAGTCATTATTTATCTGAAATTCTAGTTTAACTGGGTATTCTGCATTTTTATTGGCTAAATCTGGCAACCCTACCTTCCATGTGTTCTAGTGGATGGAGCATCAGCCATCTTGGGAACAGAGTACATCATGAGAATTCCAGCCTCTCAGGGATTTCTCTTGGTTTTTTTCCCAGAGAAGAGAGAAGTGAGCAATGAAAGGCTGAAGTTTTTCTTTGGAGTAATGTTCAGTTTAAGCTGTGAATCTGTCTTTGGTCTCTTCTTCCTTGTTCCTTTTCTCTATAGCTTTTAGTTCTGAAGGTTGGAGTTATTGCCTTATTTCTCTCGCAGTTCTTAGAGCAGTATCTTTCTATTTCTAGATGTTCTATAGCCTCTCCATCTCAAACATTCTCCATGGGAACATGGCTCTATTTGCATAATGGATGTTGATACAAGGTTGTCATATACCTAATTACATAATAAAAGTCAGTGGAAAATGGTATTGATACACAGAACTTATCTAACAGGCAAAGTCACAGAAGTACATCCAATTCCCATGAACTGCAAAGAAACACATATTACTTGATAATATCACCAGAGAGTGAAATCTGTACCAAGATTTACTGCACAATTAGTTAGTGATGATTCTTATCATGGAGTGTTCGTTTGATTTTTGCAGCGTGGATCACAAAGATTGGTAGAATCTGTTATTTCAATTGTGTTCACTTTATTACAAAATCACGAGCAAACACCAGGAGACAGTGTTTGGCTCTCTATTAGGAGGCACTAGCTCACATTGAAGATGAAGAATGTGCAGCCCCCAAAGATGCCATCATCTCCTGCCCTCTACCTCTGTTCATGCTGTTCCCCTGATTGAACCACAGTTCCTCTACCTCTTATTTGAAGAAAATGAATAAAAAGTTGTTTAACAATATAAAGGGCTGTCTGGTAAAATAGGAAAATTAATTCTTATGGAAGCTGAAGGAGAAGCTGGCTGATCTTCCATCAGAGATATCAAGAAGGAGATTCTGTCACTGATTGGAAAGTTTTCCTTGGTTTTCTTTAAGAGCCTTTTATTGCCAAGATTCTAGGAATTCTGTCTTTCATACAACTACTGAAGACAGAATGTTTGTGTCCCTCCAGATTCATGTGTTAAAAGCTAACCCCCAGTGTGATGGTATTAGGAGGTGGGAGTTATGGAAGTTGGTTAGGTCACGAGGGTGGATCCCTCATGAATTGGATTAGTGCCCTTATAAGAGGGATAAAAGAGAGCTCCCTTGCCCCTCCCACCGAGTGAGGACACAGAGAGAAGACTTTTGTCTATGAAGTAGAAAGGGGGCCCGAACCAGACACTGAATCTGTTTGTGTCTTGATCTTGAACTTCCTAGCCTCCAGAACTGGGAGAAATAAATTTCTGTTGCTTAATGCCACACAGGCATTTTGTTATAGCAGTCTGAATGGACTAAGACAATAACTTTGTTCATGATGAGAACACTAAGATTCTTATTACATGAAAAATAAATCATTGCTCAGGAACCATGAAAGAAAATTAAATGTTTGCATTTAGATAAATTAAAAACTTCTCCATATGGCAAATAAAAATAAATATAAAATAAATAAGTTAAAAGAAAAATGACAAACCAGGAAGAAATATTTGCAATATGAATCATAAAGCAAATTTTAGTTTACAAAGAACCCACAGAAAGGAATAGGAGAAAAGATGAACAACCCAAGAGAAGTAAGGGCAAAGGATATGAAAAGACAGTTTGGAAAGGAATGCAAATATCCAATAAGCATATGAAAAGATGTTCAAGCTCATTCATAATTAAAGACATGCAAATCCAATAAAACAAGCAGAAATCTATCAGACTGACAAACTAAAAGTTTGATAATAGGGGGGACCTGTAAGCTATATGGAAACAGCAGTATTATTGGGTTGGCCAAAATGTTCTTTTGGTTAATGAGATTCTTGGTGAACATGAAAAATGTGTCTTTTATTTTTACTCAAAACCGAACGAACTTTTTGGAACCCAATATTTTACACTGGGAATGTATGGGAGTTCAAATGGCAATATCGTTTGGAGGATAATTTGGAAGTATCTATCAAAATTATATGCTTTTTTTCTTTTGACCCAATAATTTTGCCACCAGGAACGTTCTTCACTAATGTGATGCCCAGTATATCAAGATATATATATTTATAATGTTCAGTGATGTTTCAAATGACGAAAAACAAAATGATATGTCAGCAGGATTTCAATTAGATAAAAACAATAAATAACAGGGCAGGTCTGCATGTGCTTTTGAGAAAAACTGTCCAAGGTATATCAGTCACAGAAAAAAGTAGAACATAGGGCAGTGCATAAATTATAATCCATTTTGGTTTAGTATGAAAAAAAGAATGTGCATGCACAAAGGGGAATTCATTTTTAACTAATATTCACTCAACGCCTACAGTGTTCCAAGGACTTTTATAGGTGCTGGCACGGCAGTGGTGAGCAAATTTCTGCCACATCATTTTGTTTTTCTTTACATTACCTACCACTGCTTATGTCAATCTTACTTATGTATTCCTTGTTTCCTGTCTGTCTGTTCCTACTAGAAGTTCAGATTGATGAGAGCAGGAACTTTGTCTATCTCTCCCACCAGTCTACCCCCAGCACTGGGCTCAAGGAAGCTTCCCTGTGGAGGTACTAGGGTCAGGGATGGGAATAGAAACAGTGCCAAGCCTGTCAAGATCAGGGAGTGGAGGGTTCAGGCAGAGGGAGGCAGGAGCACAGGTGGTGGATTTGAGAAGAGCAGGGAGGCCAGTGAGGTGGCGAAAGGGCAGCAAAGGAGAGACAGGTAGCATCAGAGAGGTGGGCAGAGACCAGATCTCATGGGACCTCAGAGGCCATGGTGGGGAGTTGGCATCATCCTTCAGGTTTAATAGGGAGTCATAGGAAGGTTTTAAGTGGAAAAGTGACTTGATTTGGTTTATATTTTTCCGAAGTCCTTCCAGCTGCTGTGTGAGGAATACACAGGGGGAAGCAGGAGGAACAGTAGAGAGAGCAGTCAGAGGCTCCTGCTGTGGTCCAGGGGAGAGATGCTGGCGGGCCAGGGAGAGCCCCCAGAGCCTCCAATAGTTGAGCTGATTTGGAAAGATAGATAGTGGTTAGTTATTTGCAGGTGGAGGAGGAGGTAATCAATCCAGGCAGAGGGAGCTGCATGTCTCTACCCTTGAGGTGCAAAACATCCCGGCGATGTAATTAGAACTGCTGCTTGGCAGTGCGAGCTAATAGATGTGGAAAAAAGCACCTGTGGTCACAGGTGGAGGCCACACATAGCTATCAGTCGTGCATATAGTTTGTGCTCGACAAATGCTTTCTGATGGCTGAAATGAAAGTGATATATCTGAGGGAAAAAAGTGTGAATACATGAATATATTTGGGGAGGGTATAGTTCTACTGGGGCAGACACATGGCGTGGTGCAATGATTTTTTGAAAACTTGCAATTCAGTATTGCTAAAGACGGAAATATAACACTTGGCGGTCCTTGAAGCTCATTCTGTGCTTGGCCCCCGTGATGTCTGTGGAGACTGTAAGCAGCCATTTCTACCTGCCCCCTCCCTCCCAAGAAGCTTTCCTGTTTGGTTCACTAGAGAAGTGAGCCCAAACCTGACTGACGTTAGAATGACCTGGGTGACTTTTTTTTCAAATACATACGCCCTGACACCACCCCAGACCTACTGAATCAGGAGCAGTCTGGGTGGACCCTGGAAATCTGTATTTTTTTAAAGCTCTGCAAGTGAGTCTAATACAGATACCTGGGTCTGGGAGACCATCCCATGGCAGCATGGTGGCCATGGTCATATAGACCCTTCCAGGAATGGGCCTGACAGCTTCTCTTAAAAGGACTTTGTCACAACCACCGATGGCACAAAATGACAGCCTGAGGTGCAGAAACAGGTAATGTATCTCTCCCGTGACCAAATTGCAATAGAGTATAGGCCTTTGACAAATAGGGTCCATCATCATTCTGGTAGGTTCAAATGCCTTCAGCCCCTCCCACATTGTCAGCTCTGCCCCACCCTGGAATCATAGCCCTGACTCCTAAAGGGCCAAACACAGGCCATGGAGAGACAACCCATTCTGATTCTTGGAGATGACTTTTTTATTTTTTAATCTATATTAACTCCTTCCAAAAAAAGTTTCTTAATGTAAGTGGTAACTTTGATTATTTTTGTTTAATTTTGTCAAACAGAGTAATCATTAGTAATCATTACTGAAACGTCAGCCACTTGCAGAGTTTTAGCTGCCCTGGCTAAGAGGACAATGGATAAACCGGCCTCTAGGCTCTGCAGCATCCCACCACGTATGGCAAAAAAATGTTGCTTTTCGCCTCAGGGCCTGAAAATGTTCAGAGCTACTGTTCTAAGGAGCAGGCCACTGAGTGCCCCTCAGTCATGCAGAAGGGCTGAGAAGTCGCTCTGCCCTAAGGCTAGTCCCACCTTCCCTTCCATCTCCTCTCTCCCCAGGTCCTTGTTGCCCAGAGTTACCCTATAACTGCCTGAGAGTCATATCAGGGATCGCATTGCTCTGATGCCACCATATTAGTGATCCAATCCAGGGAGTGGCAAAGTACAGCCCAGGGCCAATCAGACCCACCTTCTCTTTGTGAATGGCTTGCGAGCTAAGAATAATTTTTACATTTTAGATGCTTAAAAAAAATCGAAAAAAGAATAGTATTTCACGACATGTGAAAGTTATATGAAACTCGAATTTCAGTGTCCATGGATGAAGACTTATTGGCATACAGCCATGCCCAGTCATTTACGTTTTGTCTACAGCTGCTTTCCCCCTGCAAGGGCAGATTGGAGCAGTCTTCACAGAGGCTTTATGGCCCACCACGCCTGAAATATTTTCTGTTTGGCTCTTTATAGAAAACATTTGCCGATCTCTGGTTTAATTGTTTCTGATAAGATGGTGCTCACGCTAAAAACTCTCTAGATATATTTTAAGGCATTATGATCTTTTGTATAATTTCTTTTTGCAAGTTTTATAAGGCTTTTCATTCTTTTAAAGGCTTTGCTAACTTTTTTTCTTGCTAAATCTGTCACCTTTTGTGAGGTGTCGCTAGTTCTATGATGGTCCCTGACCACCGTAGAGAGGTTGGGGATTGATGCTGGCGATGCTGAGGCCAAGGACCACTGTCCCCAGTGCATGTCCCCCTGGAATGTGACTGCAACAGTTCTCATACATACATATTTTCTGTTTTTCTCCTGAGGTGCATGTTCCCATGCTGACACTAACGGGCAAGGTACAATTATAGGAGGTGACCTGACACACCAGACTTCTTTCTCCCTCCCAAGGAAGCAGCCTGGGATGCAAATTTATAGGGATAACCTTGAGCCCCCTTCAGTATTTACACGAAATGAATCATTCAAACTTTGAATCGTGTAAATTACCTCTTGGCTGCTCACATCACACCACTGAGTCAGCAGAAGCTGAAAAACCACAGCTCCATGGACCACTTCTGAGGCTGCCAGTCCAATCTGTGATGGGTTTTCTTTTATTCCGCCCCAAAGCTGCAGAGCTTAGCTGAACGCCCCCTCTGTAAGGAAGCTTCTTTAGTCAGGGTTTGGTCTGCACATTTGGGATAACTTACTGGAAGGATTTTAATGGATTTCTGACCCCGATAGTCACTTGTGAAAACAGCATTTTACAAACATGTTGCCATATTTCCTCTCATGTTCACACCTTCCTCTGATTTTGAGAAGAAACTCAGAAGAGGCGTTCTCTATATCCTCTGCCCCCTTCTCTCCAGACTTTTTCCTCTCTGTTTTAAGAACATGGGCTCATAACAGCCAGGGGTAGAACATGTGACTGAGAGACTACTCACTTCATAAAAGAGAAGTATCATTGTAGTTTATATTTATTTCAATGAAGGGTGCTTCTTCTAAAAAAAGCAAAACACTAAATTAGGCATTTGAGCTATTCACATCTGGGGATGATTTGCCACGTTGGCTTACGTACCACCTCCTACAAGACATTTTCCCTTCTTAGTTTCCCAAATCTTAGCAGGACACACCTGTATTGAAACTTCCCATGGGATGTGTGTTGTAAGCTCTGGCACGAAGACAAAACCCAGCATGAACGCCAGTAGCATCTTATTTATCCTGGAGTGTCTAACATCATATGGTCTAGACGCATAGCTTTCTTCTCTCTATTCTGCAGTTTACTCACCTGCTCAGATGTACGAAGTAGCTGCCATCCAGAGCTGTGTAGATTTAAATTACTGGTATAGCTAACACTCAGGACAATGCTAGGCATATGATCATTATTTAACAAACACTAGTGAGTTGTGATTATAGCTCTTATCTTTTTATCAACGTAGGAAGTTCGTGGCTTTTTGGTACCAGTTTGGATGGAGTAACAAAAGCTCCTTGTTTAGGAATCTCTATACTTACCTTTTCTTTTTATCCATCTTCTCCTTCCCAACTCCTCCTTTTTCTTATTATTATTTTGCAAGTTGTGGTTAGTAGTAAGCCTTGATTATTTCATAGATTCCTTTAGCATGGATTTATAACTTAAGGTCTAAGGAACCCCAAGAGGGGGCTTCAGGGACCTGTCAGTGGCTTGAAAACGTTGTACAAATTTTTGTATGTCTGTGAATTTTTCTATGGCCAGTGACTATAGATTTTTGTCAGTGTCAAAGGGATGCAGGCCGAAAAAAGTGTAGAATCATTCCTCTAGAGAGGAATCATTCCCATAGTGCAAGGGCACAGCAATGCTAGAAGATTCTAGGGCTACAAGAGTTGCCTGGTTCTTCTCTCTAAAGATTCTTAGGTCCCCAAATTGATGAGACCCGAATAAAATCATGATTCATAAATAGACAGGTCTTTGATTCTCTTTCTCTGGGACTCATTCCCGGTATGTCTCATGATACGGTATCCTCGCTGCCAATGTCCTACACTAAGCCAAGCCGAGGCCCCCAAAACTTGTTTTACTTTCTCACTTTCTTTGAGAATTACATGGGGCCTAGTCCAGAAAAATACTTCATTCTCAGTCTAAAAATAAGTGGGGATGGAGGTGGGCAGAGGAAATTTGGGGAGCAAGGAAGACAGGAATTAATGCAAATGCTTACATCAAGGAACCAGTTGCTTTGAGTTTCTAGAGTAGACACCAGTCTCACGCTTTCTACTACATAAGGACCACTATATGTATCCATAAAGACCGCAAAAGTGAATCAGGCATAATCACCATCGTAGCAGAAGTTCAGCATCAGCCTTGAGGACCCTGAAACATTTCTGAAATTCACCAAATCTTCGTCTCTGTGCTACTTTCTGACTCTGTGTCCCCTGCTACACTCACCCAGCTAGACTGATAGGGGCAGTGGAAAATTCCAAATGGAAGAGGTTCTTTTATTTTCTTCTCCCTGCAGTGCTGAGCTTTACCAAAAAAGAAAAAAGAGAAAAATTCTTTCTTTCTACAGCAAAGAAGAAAAGATTAAAGTTGTATGACTGTTATAAATATTACATGCTCAGGGCCCTAGTACATGCATATCTCCACGTTCCGAGGCTAGGTTAGAAGTAACCCCTTTCCTGCTGCTTTTGGATTTTAGACTTGATAGATCCCTAAGGACAAGATCGAACCTAACTCTTTATTTGTTTGTATATTAGCAAGAGACTTGATAAGAAGACATCAACCATGCTTATTTTGAAGGTCTCAGCAATTAATGGAGGATTGTTTTCTCCTTTATATCCTCCAGGCATGAGCCAATGTATTTACATTTAACTTCTACTTTATCAAATTAGGGTGTGTAACTGCATACGTTTATATATATCTATATATTTTGTTGTTTTGACACTCATATGATGTTTCTTTTCCTATAAGATTTCTCCGTCCAAATAAATGCTTTTGGCTCTCGTGATGAAGTAAAGGGTGCTCCTTTCACACAATGATATTTATGGTACTTCAATCCTGTGATTCTCAGGATGTCACCAAAGCCACAGTAAGGTCACTGGATTATCAAAGAGAAAAGGTCTGGAACTCAACTCTTTGTAACCACAAACAGTGTTGCTAATTAGCAGGAAGGGAAAGGATGTAAATAATGTTCAGGACAGGAAGCAGCTTCTCAAAGGATCATTAAGTTAAGCAGAGAAGGGGGTCCCTAACAGAAGGAATGGAAACCTGAGTTTGTCAGACTCCTAAACTCCTTTTGACAAGCATCACCACGAGAAGAAAATGGGTTAACGTCTCCCTTTCATTTTACAATGAGAAAATGGGAGAATCAGAGTACAGGAGATGGTGAACTGCCTCTGTTCCCCAAAAAGAGCCTGAAACAAAAGCTGCCAAAGCCAACTGGCCAAGTTGAGACTGAGCTCAGACGTGCCAGCCAGAGTTCTCATTCTTGAAATTAGATATTGCGTGGTTCCTACATGCAAGAAACCACGGTGTTCATTCTTACATCCCTGATCCCATCTCCTTTCTGTCTTGTGGTTGATAAGTCTCCTCCACTACCTAATGGGTAGCATCGCGTAAAGGCCTGTAATCACACACACAGCCCTTACTTACACAATAGCCTGCTTCCCTCGGGACAGAACGTTATGTTGGGCTGGCCAAAAAGTTCGTTCGGGTTTTCCCCTCACCGCGAACAGCTTATGGAAAACCCGAACGAACTTTGTGATCAACCCAAGAGTTACTGTGAATAATTTGCATTTGCAATGCTGCTCTGCCTCATGTTTATTCTTGTAGTTTCAGAGCCCAGTACAGTTCCATACACATGGTGAGCCTTCATTAACTATTTGTTGAATGAATGAATGAAAGAATGAGTAATATTTTCTCACAGAAGAGACAAAGCATTGTTGACTAAAAGTAATGCACAGCCTAAGAGGTGAGAATTATGTTTTATTGGGTGGATTTTCTGAAGGCTTAAGCCCAGAAGACAGCAACTCGGATAACTCTGAGGGACTGCTCCAAAGAAGTAAGGGAGGAGCCAGACTATATAGTTTTTTCAACAAAAACCAGGTAGCTGGAACACCTAAAGAAGACTGTTGATTAAAGAAAACCAGGTATCTCAAGTTAATTAATTTAGCCCTTTTCTATGTATGGGAAGATGCAAGAGTCTGGGCTCATTGAAACCAGTGCTTTGGTATGTACCGTAACCACCTAGAACCAGTATCCTGCTTTTCTCCATCCTGAATCCCCTCAGGGTACACAGTTGGGGATGGCTACAGTGGCTGCTGGCCTGATGGCTGCAACATCCTTTGTTTACTGATATGGCAGGTGACAAGTAAAACATCTTGAGGTGTAAAACATCTCTAGAATCCATTATTTAAAACTTTAGGAAGTTTACCCCAGTATGACCTCAGTTGCTGAAGCATAACTTTGCCTCTCTCCTCCATAAGCTTCTCCTGTTTCAACCCTCAAGTTGAAGTTTCTAATCAGACTTAGTTGATAACATTTACATTTGTTTGGCCTCTTTCCCCTGAGCCTGAAGGCTGTCCCTCACTTAGGAGGACCTCTCCCAGCTCCCAAGATGATCATAGCAGGTGTAAAAAACCATAGATCTTCCAAGTGTATGTTGGTACTTGATTGGGAAATCTTGGCAGTAGCTGGTGTGGCATTGTTTATAGCACACATACTTGTGATGAATTTCCCCATGAGTTAAAGAGTGAAGACAGCGTCTTCTCCTTTTAAGAGCACTTGGCCAATGGAGATTAGCCCAACCATCTTTGTTTATTTGGTTGGATAACTGAAGTTGATTAAGTGCACAGATGGGTTTCACCCAATTTGGGGAAGTCCTTTCTGTAGCCTCCTTCCGAAGTTGCTTTCTACTGTGATTTTCTCAGTAGAGATGGCTTTAAGGAAGGTGAGCTCTGCAAATAGACTTTCATATTTACAACTTAAAGGCCTGGTTGTTCTTAGAACTTTCCAACCAGACACAGTCAATTCCATTAGGTTGTACAGTATACAGTGAGTGATTTAGGGAGATGAACAAATAGAAGCCATTAGCTTTCCAAACGCATCATAATTCATTTGCAACCCAGGCAAGACTGCAGTACAATAAGAAGCTACTCATTTCCCGAGCTCAGGGGGGCTTGGGTCATGTTTCAGTGCTTCATTTCATCTTCACCCTGGCCCTAAGTGGATGAGTTTATTTCTCCCATAAAATAGATGAGGCAATTGAGACAGATTTAGTAATTTAACAAGAATCAGAAATCTTGTAAGTGGGAGAGCCAGGATCTGAACCCAAGTCAATCAGACTTGTATGTGTTACATCTAAAGCCTGGGGCAACCACCCAGACTCCTGCCTGGTGCTTACCTTTGGGGCTCACAGGCTGTTTTGCGTATGTAACTGTAATGTCTGGCCAATGCAGATGTTGTCTTCAGCAGAGGCTGAATCTCTTTTATTTATTCATATTTTCTTTAACATCTTTATTGGAGTATAATTGCTTTACAATGCTGGGTTGGTCTCTGCTGTATAACAAAGTGAATCAGCTATACATACACGTATATCTCCATATCCCCGCCCTCTTGCGTCTCCCTCCCACCCTCCCTATCCTACCCCTCTAGGTGGTCACAAAGCACCAACCTGATCTCCCTGTGCTATGCGGCTGCTTCCCACTAGCTATCTATTTTACATTTGGTAGTGTATATATGTCAATCCCACTCTCGCACTTCGTCCTAGCTTACCCTTCCCCCTCCCCGTGTCTTCAAGTCCATTCTCTATGTCTGGGTATTTATTCCATATGTGTTAGCATGCGGTATTTGTTTTTCTCTTTTGAACTTACTTCAGTCTGTACTACAGACTCTAGGTCCATCCACCTCACTACAAATAACTCAATTTCATTTCTTTGTATGGCTGAGTAATATTCCATTGTATATATGTGCCACATCTTCTTTATCCATTCATCTGTCCATGGACACTTAGGTTGCTTCCATGTCCTGGCTATTGTAAAGAGTGCTGCAATGAACATTGTGGTACACGTATATTTTTGAATTGTGGTTTTCTCAGGGTATATGCCCAGTAGTGGGATTGCTGGGTCATATGGTAGTTCTATTTTTAGTTTTTTAAGGAACCTCCATACTGTTCTCCATAGTGGCTGTACCAATTTATATTCCCACCAACAGTACAAGAGTGTCCCCTTTTCTCCACACCCTCTCCAGCATTTATTCTTTGTAGATTTTTTGATGATGGCCATTCTGACTGGTGTGAGATGATATCTCATTGTAGTTTTGATTTGCATTTCTCTAATGATTAATGATGTTGAGCATTCTTTCATGTGTTTGTTGGCAATCTGTATATCTTCTTTGTAGAAATGTCTATTTAGGACTTCTGCCCATTTTTGGATTGGGTTGTTTGTTTTTTTGTTATTGAGCTGCATGAGCTGCTTGTATATTTTGGAGATTAATCCTTTGTCAGTTGCTTCATTTGCAAATATTTTCTCCCATTCTGAGGGTTGTCTTTTCATCTTGTTTATGGTTTCCTTTGCTGTGCAAAAGCTTTTAAGCTTCATTAGGTCCCATTTGTTTATTTTTGTTTTTATTTCCATTTCTCTAGGAGGTGGGTCAAAAAGGATCTTGCTGTGATTTATGTCATAGAGTGTTCTGCCTGTTTTCCTCTAAGAATTTTATAGTGTCTGGCCTTATGATCTGGTTCTTCTGGGACTGCCCTTCCCTCCATTTCACAGTTCATGAGTGGTTCCAGCTCTACCAGGGGGCCTTGGATCCTGAACTCCTGTCTCCCCCTCTGGCTTCAGGGCTCAGGGACTTGAACCCATGGGCCAGTACTTGAACCCAGCGAGAACCCAGATTGGGACTTGAACCCATGTCTTTTACTTGAGATCACACACCCGGTCTCAGGACTTAATGAAGCACAGGTTCGTTATGTCTCATGGTAGAAAGAATTCAGTGTGAGACAAAGCGATAGGTAAGACATGAATTTATTTAGAGAGAAACATACTCCACAGACAGAGTGTGGGCCATCTCAGAAGGTAAGAGGCCCTGAAATATGGCCTGGTTAGTTTTTATGGGCTGGGTAATTTTGTAAGCTAATGGGTGGGAGGATTATTCCAACTATTTCGGGGAAGGGGTGGGGATTTCCAGGAATTGGGCCACCGTCCACTTTTTTTTTTTTTACCACTGTATCCATTCATTCCTGAATATTAAGTGCCAGGCACAGTGATAAAATCTGGGTACACAAAGACGAATAAGGTAAAGTTCCTACCCTCAAAGAGTTCACTCGTTAGCAAGGAAATCAAGTAAGTGAACAGACAACTGTAACATATTCACAAGAGTGGCTCATAAGAGTTTTCGACGGGATGATCACATAGCTTATAGTACAAACCGGGATATTTTTTAGAGTAAAAGGCCATAGTATTAACTAATATGCTAAAGAAATGCACACGCCAGGTCCATCACAGGCAAACCAGCTAATGAGAAAGTGTGGCCCCTTATCACCGCCCACTTTTTGACCTTTGATGGTTAGCCTCTGAACTGTCATGGTGCCTGTGGATGTGTCATTTAGATAATAATATATTACAATGAGCATATAATGAGGCTCAAGGCCCACTGGAAGTTGAATCTTTCACCATCTTGGACCTAGTTGGTTCTAACCAGTTTTTGTCATGTCCTATGACTATGTCATTCTTTTAAAGGTTGTGCCTTGCCCCTTTTCCTCCTGTTTCATTCCCCCCTCGGAGATTTTACTCCCATATTCTTATGGGAAGCAGAGAGGTGACGGTCCTGCAGTGGGTAATTTCTAGATCACTTTCTGCCCCTGATTTGTGGTCTCAGCTCCCCCACCATGTGTGAAGACAATGCCTGTGTTATATCCCCTCTGCTTGAAATACCTAAAGTGGGCTTTGTTTCTGTGACTTGACCTTGCCTAATGCAGAATCCAAAGCTAGAAATCTGATATATTGCTTTCTATTTTTAAAAACCGTATTGAAAATAACATATCAAGACTTGAAGGTATATATTAGGAGAAAAGAAAGATTGCTAGGGACAAGGAGAGAAGGCAGAGACTCTGAATTTAGGCTCCAAGATCCTGTCCCAACACTGAGCCTACAGACTTGGAATGGAGAACTTTGCATAGTATGAATACCTCATTGAAATGCAGCCCATTCTCTGTTTTGAACACAACTGAATTGAAAAAGCCCCAAACTATGTCTCCTGGGCACATAATTCCAGATGCTGACAGAAGCAAAGCTATGTTATAATTTTTAAAAATTATTATCAGATCCCATATTATAACCAAATGCTGTAACAGTAATTATAGCTACAGAGCAAAATTCCATTCTGTGCTTTTTTAAGAAAATGGAATAAAAGGAAAAGTGAGAACCTATAATTTCGTATGCGTCCAGTGTGTGGGCAGTGTCGGCAGCTCCCGTGGCCTCTGTCACTCTCTGCATTTACGCGGCCTTAACTCTCACATGGCCCTTGAAGTACGATGGGGTTTCCTCAATGGCACCAGTATGATGGTGCCTTCTCACCCTCCCTGCAAGTGATGGGAGAGCATCTCTCCACCTCTGCTCAGAGGAACGAGAATTTCTTTGATGTCCTCTTTTGGACCTAGAGAGAGGGTTTCTTCTTTCTCTGTAACTTCTTCAGGAGCCACTAACATGTCATCCTTACATTATCTCCCTCCTTTGTCTGCCTCTCCTCCCCTTCCCAAAAGAAACATCCATAAACCAGGTTGATCTAGCCCCTCTTCCATGGGGTCCATAGTGAGCAGACTGCAATTTGGAAACGGCCCCACATAGGCTCTCAATTGTATCCCCATCAAACAAGCACGTGGGCTGCTCACGCTTGCTTTTTGTGGCCGTGGTAACGTGCCTGTACTTGTCGGCTGGTCTGTCCTAGCCCACGCATGTCTCTGTATCAATGTCTAAACGGGTTCTTCTAACATAGAACTTTACAGACACAAAAAGATTAGTAAAGAGGGACTGTATCTACATCTCAGTGCAGTGTGTCTGTGTGTGTGAGTTTGTGTGTGTGTTCAGTACACAGAGAAAGACACAGTAATATTCCAGAAAAGTAGCATGTGCATTAACTCCAATCTTTTCTTACAAATTCTTACAAACTCCTTCTGGTCCCGTCTGGACCCTCTTTGGCACCAGCTTCTTCTGTTCTGCTGTTTCCACTCTGCACCCTGTCTCAGCTCACGTCCCACCTTGAATGCTGCTCGCTAAAGTCACGCAGGTCATTTGTGAGCATCTGGGCTGATGTGTGAATTGTATACAGTTATCAGTGTAGGGATTATAGATTAAGAGCGCAGATTTTGGGGTTTTTTTAATCCATCTTTATTGGAGTATAATTGCTTTACAATGTTGTGTTACTTTCTGCTGTACAACTAAGTGAATCAGCTATATGCATACATATATCCCCATATCCCCTCCCTCTTGCGTCTCCCTTCCACCCTCCCTATCTCACCCCTCTAGGTGGTCACAAAGCACAGAGCTGATCTCCCTGTGCTGTGCGACTGCTTCCCACTGGCTATCTATTTTACACTTGGTAGTGTATATATGTCAATCCCACTCTCTCACTTCGTCCCAGC
Organism: Phocoena phocoena; assembly: GCF_963924675.1. NCBI lineage: Eukaryota > Metazoa > Chordata > Mammalia > Artiodactyla > Phocoenidae > Phocoena > Phocoena phocoena. The sequence goes on from NC_089223.1 coordinate 95,431,724, forward strand.
TTACCCTTCCCCCTCCCCATGTCCTCAAGTCCATTCTCTACATCTGCGTCTTTATTCCTGCCCTGCCCCTAGGTTCATCAGAACCTTTTTTTTTTTTTTTTAGATTCCATATATATGTGTTAGCATACAGTATTTGTTTTTCTCTTTCTGACTTACTTCACTCTGTATGACAGACTCTAGGTCCATCCACCTCACTACAGATAATTCAATTTCGTTTCTCTATTAGGCTGAGTAATATTCCATTGTATATATGTGCCACATCTTCTTTATCCATTCGTCTCTCAATGGACACTTAGGTTGCTTGTAAATAGAGCTGCCATGAACATTGTGGTACATGATTCTTTTTGAATTATGGTTTTCTCAGCGTATATGCCCAGTAGTGGGATTTCTGGGTCATATGGTAGTTCTATTTGTAGTTTTTTAAGGAACCTCCATACTGTTCTCCATAGTGGCTGTATCAATTTATATTCCCACCAACATTGCAAGAGGGTTCCCTTTTCTCCACACCCTCTCCAGCACTTATTGTTTGTAGATTTTTTGATAATGGCCATTCTGACTGGTGTGAGGTGATACCTCATTGTAGTTTTGATTTGCATTTCTCTAATGATTAGTGATGTTGAATCTTTTCATGTGTCTGCTGGCCATCCATATGTCTTCTTTGTAGAAATGTCTATTTAGGACTTCTGCCCATTTTTGGATTGGGTTGTTTGTTTTTTCGATATTGAGCTGCATGAGCTGCTTGTTAATTTTGGAGATTAATCCTTTGTCAGTTGCTTCATTTGCAAATGTTTTCTCCCATTCTGAGGGTTGTCTTTTTGTGTTGTTTATGGTTTCCTTTGCTGTGCAAAAGCTTTTAACTTTCATTAGGTCCTATTTGTTTATTTTTGTTTCCATTTCTCTAGAAGGTGGGTCAAAGAGGATCTTGCTGTGATTTGTGTCATAGAGTGTTCTGCCTATGTTTTCCTCTAAGAGTTTTATAGTGTCTTATCTTACATTTAGGTCTTTAGTCCATTTTGAGTTTATTTTTGTGTATGGTGCTAGGAAGTGTTCTAATTTCATTCTTTTACATGTGGCTGTCCAATTTTCCCAGCTCCATTTATTGAAGAGGCTGTCTCTCCTGCACTGTATATTCTTGCCTCTTTTGTCACAGATAAGGTGACCATACATGTGTGGGTTTATTTCTGGGCTTTCTATCTTGTTTCATTGATCTATATTTCTGTTTTTGTGCCAGTACTATACTCTCTTGACTACTGTAGCTTTGTAGTATAGTCTGAAGCCAGGGAGCCTGATTCCTCCAGCTCTGTTTTTCTTTCTCAAGTTTGTTTTGACTATTTGGGGTCTTTTGTGTTTCCACACAAATTGTAAAATTTTTTGTTCCGGTTCTGTGAAAAATGCCATTGGTAGCTTGATAGTGATTGCACTGATTCTGTAGACTGCTTTGGGTAGTATAGTCATTTTCACAATGTTGATTCTTCCAATCAAAGAACAGTATATCTCTCCATCTGTTTGTATCATCTCTAATTTCTTTCATCAGTGTCTTTTAGTTTTCTGCATACAGGTCTTTTGTCTCCTTAGGTAGGTTTATTCTTGGGTATTTTATTCTTTTTGTTGCAATGGAAAATGGGAGTGTTTCCTTAATTCCGCTTTCTGATTTTTCTTTAGTGTATAGGAATGCAAGAGATTTCTGTGCATTAATTTTATATCCTGCTATTTTACCAGATTCATTAATTAGCTCAAGTAGTTTTCTGGTGGCATCTTAAGGATTTTCTATGTATAGTATCATGTCATCTGCAATCAGTGACAGTTTTACTTCTTCTTTTCCAATTTGGATTCCTTTTATTTCTTTCTCTTCTCTGATTGCCATAGCTAAAATTTCCAAAACTATGTTGAATAATAGTGGTGAGAGTGGGCAACCTTGTCTTGTTCCTGATCCTAGAGGAAATGGCTTCAGTTTTTCACCATTGTGAACGATGTTGGCTGTGGGTTTGTCATATATGGCCTTTATTATGTTGAGGTAGGTTCCCTCTATGCCCAGTTTCTGGAGAATTTTTATCATAAATGGATGTTGAAATTTGTTGAAAGCTTTTTCTGCATCTATTGAGATTATCGTATGGTTTTTATCCTTCACTTTGTTAATATGGTGTATCACATTGATGGATTTGCGTATATTGAAGAATCCTTGCATTCCTGGAATAAACCCCACTTGATCATGGTGTATGATCCTTTTAATGTGCTGTTGGATTCTGTTTGCTAGTATTTTGTTGAGGATTTTTACATCTATATTCATCAGTGATATTGGCCTGTAATTTTCTTTTTTTTTTGACATCTTTGTCTAGTTTTGGTATCAGGGTGATGGTGGCCTCATAGAATGAGTTTGGGAGTGTTCCTCCCTCTGTTATATTTTGTAAGAGTTTGAGGAGGATTGGTGTTAGCTGTTCTCTAAATGTTTGATAGAATTCGCCTGTGAAGCCATCTGGTCCTGGGCTTTTGTTTGTTGGAAGATTTTTAATCACAGTTTCAATTTCAGTGCTTGTGATTGGTTTGTTCATATTTTCTATTTCTTCCTGGTTCAGTCTTGAAAGTTTGTACTTTTCTAAGAGTTTGTCCATTTATTCCAGGTTGTCCATTTTATTGGCATATACATAGTTGCTTATAGTAGTTTGATGCAGATTTTGGTAGGAGGCAAAGCCAGACTTGAATCCTAGCCCTGCTACCAAGCAAATTGTGGGCCTTGCAAAGCAAACTCTTAAGCAATCATTTCCTTATTTATTAACAATAAATTTAAAATGAGAATAATAATACCTCCTCCAAGGATAATATGGGTGAAATTAAATCAGGTATGCAGGGTGCTTAGCAAAGCTCCCATGGGAAACGCTTACTAAATGGCAACAACTGCTACTAAAACTCAGTGACAGCAAGGGGTGTGCTACACTTCAGCCAGCTGGGTGATTCCTGCAGCTCCACCATCCCGCGAGTGCTGCAGTGATGCAGGACTTCTCAGTGCTGCAGGACGACTCAGGCTGCTGCCCTGCAGAAGTGGGGGCTGCATAAACACCTGCCCGAATTTGGTGGGATAGGAATCTCTGAATCAATACCCGCTGTATTCAAAAGACTTTTGTTTGATGGGTATTTCCTTTATCCTCTTACCGAGTTCCCACATCCAACTCCTGGGGAACTGCTCTTTTTCCTGCCGGGTGAGGCCACTCCTGTATGCAGAGTGGTCCAGTCGCAGAAGCAATTAGGACTTCAGGGCCCAACAGACAGGGGAGTTCAAATCCCTGTTCTTGCACTTCCATACCTTGTAACTTGGAGTAATTCGCTTAAGTCTTTATGACTCATTTTTTTAATCTGCCTCATAAAGTCTGAGTCTGAAACTAAAACTATTATAAGAAAAACCTAGCCCAGTGCCTGCCACTTATAAGATGCTCAACAAGCATGATACTATTTCCCAGAATTTATACCTGCAATGTGAGTTGAATTGGAGAAGGGCTCCCACTCAAGCAGTTACTCCGCCCATTTTTCTTTACGCTGAGCAAGGTTAATTCCATGCTTAACTTCCTTATCCTGAAAACTCATGAGACAGTGCTTAGAAACACATATTCTCACATTTTAACTTTTTTCCCTGGTGTCCTTTTTGATCCAGGCCTGGTACAGTGCCCTGCACAAAGGAAATAGCGGGGGAGAAGAGAAATTCCTTGAATAAATGAGTGAACATTAGTTGGTACGGGTGGATACATTTTCCAATAGGGTCTGCTATTGTTTGGTTTCTAAAGAAATCCAGACTTAGTTTATGTATTTCTTAAATCACTGTCTTCCTTATTCTTATTATTCTCATGATTGAAAATAGGACTCTTAACAAGAAGCACATGGTGTTACATTAATGAACTCAAATGGGTGCTTTTCTTAAGTTTATAAAGTCATAGGATCTAGATGTATATAAAAATAAAAAGTCCTCTCCCTCACCCCATATTCTGCTGGTGAAAAAAAAGAAGAAGAAAATAATTTATTCTGAGGCTTTCTTTCTGAAAACAGTTGGGATGAAGGTGAAGGAGAGCAGGGAAGAAAAATAGGAGGCCAAATAAATAGAAGGTCAGGCTTCCAAAGGGTGAAAGGTGGATGAATAAGGACAAAAACATGTGATTTGTAGCAAGATCTAGGACATGCACTAAAAACAAAAACACTAAAGTCAGAACAATAGTTATTTTATCCATGGACCAGTATGGTACTGGCAACCTAAATATGAACCCATCCTTCACTGATTCATTCATTCATTCAAAAACATGTAGAGTTCATCTGCAGTGTGCAAGGCTCTGTTCCAATGTCAAGAACAATCTGGTACTCCTGACTTAGATTCTGATTGTCTCCCTGCCTTATCCGTTTTCTGAGAGCCCTGTGGTTTGGGGGAGCAGACTCTGATTTTCAGGTTCACCAGAAAGTTTGGTTTCAGTCACAGCTGCCTAAAGATTCTTACTTTCTCTTGAGATTCATGCCTAAGTGCAAAAGCACAATCTGTGGACTCAAACAATACTCCCCACATGCTTTGTTTTTGGTAAATTGTCTAAGCCTGTGGAGCCTCTGCCCCCGCATCAGTGAGCATGAGAATTGTAATGCCACTGCAGAGCAAGGCTGTAAAGGTACAGTGAGAAGAAAGGCCCTCAGATGCCAGCACAGTGACAGGCACGATGGAGGTAATCAACTTTCATCCTAATTCTTCATTCTGCAGCCCTCTCTTAGGATGTGGGTTATTGGCTTAGGCTGTGATAAAGGAACAGCCACAAGAAAGGGAAAAGTTCGACTGTGGTTCTCTGAGCGTCTAGTAAAGGGGTTGGGAGAATCGCCATTCATGGCTACTCCTTGGTTAGAACTTTCTGCCCCGTGAGAACCACATCCTTGAGATCTTGTGATTAGCCTTGATCTGCCACATTTACATCTTTTTGACTTACTTTTACTTGATTTTGATGATTACTTGCTGGAGACTGCGTCTAAATTCTAAGGGGATAGGGGCAGCTTTGATGGTGATATTAGGTGAAGAAAGTTTCCTGAAATTAGTCATGGAATCCACGTTTGGATTCAACTCACATTGCAACATCAAGATCTGCTTGTGGCCCCTGCCACTGAGCTTCATATACTTTATTTCACTCCATCCTGTCAGATAAGATGTGTTAGGTTCATTGAACAGTTGAGGAAGTTGAGACTTAGAGAGTTTAAGTAATTCATCCAAGATGGCCTACCTAGCAAGCCTTAGGCCTGTGCCCTCTGAGCCCAAGTCTAAAGTTTTCTCCAACACAGTTAGCTTTCCAGTCTAAAAAGAACCTGAGAGATGTAAAGGATATTTGAGGTAATCTCGCCTGACCCCCTCATTTTAGGGAAGTAGAAGCAAAGGCCTACTGAAGTTAAATGAGGCAAGCAGGATCACATCGTGCATACTGACACAACCAAAATTAGAACTTGGTCTCCTGGGTCTCAAACTTTGTTCACTAGAAGCTGGTAAATATCCTACCGCTTCATCACCTGTTTACAATAGAAACATTATCTATTTTTTTATTTTATCTTTTTTTATTGAAGTATAGTTGCTGTTCAGTATTATATGTTACAGGTGTATGATAGTGATCCACAATGTTCATAGGTTATACTCCATTTATAGTTATAAAATATTGGCTGTTTCCCTTGTGTTGTACAATATATCCTTGCAGCTTATTTTATACCTTTGTACCTCTTAATCCCCTACCCCTGTATTACTCCTCTCCCCTACCCTCCCCCCACTTGTAACCACTAGTTTGTTCTCTATGTCTGTGAGTCTGTTGCTTTTTTGTTATATTTACTGGTTTGTTGTATTTTTTAGATACCACGTATAAGTGATATCATACACTATTTGTCTTTTTCTCTCTGACTTATTTCATTTAGCATAATGCCCTCCAAGTCCATCCATGTTGCTGCAAATGGAAAAATTTCATTCTTTTTTAATAGTTGAGTAATACTCCATTGTGTATGTATACACACACACACACACACACACACACACACACACACACACACCATCTTCTTTATCCATTTATCTTTTCATGGACAAACATTATCTATTTTATATAGGAACTTCCAAACAAACCAGGAAAATCTAGGTCCAAAGTGAAAGAGGAAAGCAGGCCCCCTCCCAGCCATGAGTGAGGAAGTTTTCCATTTTGGGTTTTCTGCCATCTTGTCTCTATTTTAGGGATCCGTAAACTACAGCCTAGGGGTCAGATCCAATTTGTCGTCTTTTTTTGTAAATAAAGTTTTATTGGAACACAGCCATGTCTATTTATTTGCATCTCATCCATGGCTGCTTTCTGCTTTCCTGCTTCCAAGGCAAAGTTTAGGAGCTGGGACAGAAACTATATGGCCCATAAAACCTAAAATATTTACTGTTTAGCCCTTTACGGAAAACGTTTTCCAACCATTGCTTAGTTAATACTTGTTGTTGGCCTAGAGGTCTGAAATTATATTTTTAATAAGTTTTTCTCAATTATAGATGATAATGTATGGTGGAGATGTTATCAAATCCAAAAGCCAAAGGTCCAAATGTCTTTACTGGGTACACACTTGCATTTACTCAACTTATACTTTTCTTTGCCTTAGAGAGCAAGTTTAAAACAAGGTTCAGCTACCATAGATAATAACATGACACTTTTTCAAAGTGGTTTTTTTTTTCCCCACAATACAAGAAATATAACTCTGTCAGCAGCTCAATAAGCCAAAATACGATGAATGGGCAATCAAGGAATATATACATATTTCGTAGAATATTCTTGATGAGTTGAATTTTACCTGAATCCAGCCATTCTTCATGCGTTCATTCTTATTACAGTTGGACAGAAATAACTGCGATCACATTTTCTCTTCTCACAGTCATCTGGCTTGTATTTCTGCTTGCATGCACTGAAAACAAAAAGGTACACAGAGCAAAATACACAGTACATTTCAGCTGAGTTGAGCTTGCTTTTAGTCATGAATGGTGCTGTTTTATTTGGCACACTTGTGTCACATAATTAAAACCAGATAAAGCAGAAATTAGTTGCTAACGGGGAAGTTGCCGTAGAAAATAGAAAGTTTATGTCTGTGAGGAGCACATCACATAAACTGTGAAAGATGGAGCTATTGTTCTCCAAAGGTTGACTCTTATTTTCCATAGAAGAAAGTTACTGCTGCTAAGTGGATACCCCGCCAGGAACTAGAATTCCTTACCCCATTTCTTGCTCTTTTGTATCTAGGCAAGGTCTTATGACCCGTTGTTGCCAATAGAATGTGAGAGAAGGGATGCGTGTTGTTTTCGAGTTGAATGGTTAAGAAGTGGTTTGCCTTCTTCACTGTATTTTGACCCTGGATGGAATTGATGGACTCGAGGCCCTGAGGGTGGTGGGGCCACAAGACAGCTGGGGTCCTCAGTGCACAAGAAACACATTTCTGTTGTGCTAAACCACTGAGATTTGGGGTTTTATCTGTCATAGCGGCTAACATTCATTAATGCACTCATCCATAATTCTGCTTTTTTCTATCGTGCCACCTCCCTAATGGGAACAATTTCTGATGGCGGTGGTACTCACCCTCTTCTGAGGGGACACCTCCCCATCTTTCTGATTAATTCTATTCCTGTGTTCTTTATTAATTGGCCCTTAGAAGGGCACACTTTTAGAGCAGGGAGGAACTTTGGAGATTGCAGTCCAACCAGTTCTTTTTACAGGTTAATTAACTGACGTTTATAAATGACATCAAGCAATTCAATCAAGGTCCCATTGCTCATCAGTGACAGAGCTAACTCTATTGCTTAGGTGTCCTAATGCCCCCCACAATTCAGGTTTTTTTTAATATCACCATAGTGTACCTTTTTTTTGTTGTTTTTTGCGGTACGCGGGCCTCTCACTGCTGTGGCCTCTCCCGTTGCGGAGCACAGGCTCCGGACGCGCAGGCTCAGCGGCCATGGCTCACGGGCCCAGCCGCTCCGCGGCATGCGGGATCTTCCCGGACCGGGGCACGAACCCGTGTCTCCTGCATCGGCAGGCGAACTCTCAACCACTGCGCCACCAGAGAAGCCCCACGGTGTACCTTTTTAATCTGTGTTAGTTTATACTTGAAATTATGTTAGCTCTTGGGTATGGGAAAACATAATATTAGTATTAAGGCAGGAAGTTGGCTTATGTGACTTCTTCCAGCTGTACAATTATCTCCAAGTGGAATTTTCCAAAACAGAAATATATTTGGAGATAAATACATTGCTGGTTTTGTAATGGATTATTTAAAGTGACACATTATTATCTCCTGGACCCCGTAAGCATTTAAGTTTCCTTCTCATTTATCTCTGGAATATAGAGCTCCGAGGCTGGGTGAGTTTGTTAAGAAGAAAAAACTTGCTTAATGTAATTGATTAGAGAGATTTGTAAATAAGAAGGGACATCCACTGAGGGACATGGCCTAGAATCACAGGGTCTGCTTTTAGTAGCTCAATCATGTACCTCAAAATAAAACAAAGATGAGTTATAGTGTTCCAGGGATGTTACTGGGAGTTCAGAATAGAAATCCCAATAACAAGCATCCCGTTTCCCATCTTAGTTCTGAAAAGTAGAAAAATAAAATAGAGCATTTAAGCTTAGGCCGAAATATCCCCTTTCTGATTAAAAGGCCAGATTGGAGAACTTGGCATGAGATATGTTGTCCAAGTGGGCTCCTCATCCTGAGCCCCAGAACTGGATGCAGCAAAGCCAGACTTCGGCAAACTTCCTCCTACAGAAGCTGAGCTGGCCCCTGGAAGAACAGCTGACTTCCTGAAGGAGGAAGGGTGGAGGTAAACTGAGCATGCCCAGGGTCTTAAGTTAACTGACCTGCTGTCCCAGGAAAGAAGCATCAGGAACAGGGAAGCAGCATTGCCAACTAACTGGTGGGTGGTCCGGAGGGGCAAGAATGAACATTTATTGAGTATCTACCAATAGTTGTTACTATTCTAAGCGCTTTACAAAATGACATTGGTTGTCCTCGTAGCCATCTTGTGTGGAGGCTCAATGGTCAGTGAGGAGACAGAGCTTCATTTGGTCAATGAGGGAGAAGCCAGCTGGCAGAGCCTGGTCCTTCCCTTCTTTCTACAGGCATTATTGTACTCATTTCCCCATCTCTTCCTTTCATCCTCAAAGAGGTGAAACAGCCTGCTTTTCGGGGCTGGCAGAACCTAAAGTAGGATCTTTTTTTTTTTTTTTCCTACTTACTTTTTGCCTTATTTCTAAGGCTTTTCTTTTTTCCTGACAGATTAAAAAACTACAGTGTAGAAACAAACTCTTTTTACTTATTTAAGACTCAAATCCCATCAACAGTCATACACAAGTGTCTTCTCTCCATCTATGTGAAATAAACATGTTGATGAACCACGTTCAAAGTGACATTAAAACTTTTTTAAAAAGATATGTACTCGTCTGGAAAATCAGTCAGCCTGCATATTACTATAAATCTTTATTTATAAATAGGCAGCTATCTCCTATGTCTCTGGATGGTTAAACTTAATGCCACTGAAAGTAGAAAAGATTTCTCCAGTTCCTAAGTTTGCAGAACTGGAATGCACACATTTTATTAAAATGAGAAATAGAGTACATGTCAAAAATTCACGTTATCACGAGATTCTTATATTCACTTTTTTTTTTTTTTTTGCTTTGTAACAAATTACAACAAAAAATGGTTGAATATAATACTCATGTATTATGCCTTGGTTTTGTAAGTCAGACATCCATATGGGTTCAACTTAGGGTCTCACAAGACCCAAGTCAAGGTATCAGCTGGCTTAGTCTCCTAGCTCGTTCACGTTCTTAGAAGAATTCAGTTCCTTGTGGTTTTAGGACTAAGGTCTCCATTTTCTGGCTCGCTGTTGACCAAGGATAGCTCTCAGCTTCTTCCTCTTCTATGACCAACCAGAGAAAATTCTCTGCTTTTAAAAGGCTCATGTGATTGGGTCAAGCCCACTTGGATACTCTCCATATCTTAGGCTGATTAATTGGTACTTCAGTTACATCTGCAAAGTCTCTTGGTAGCAGCACCTAGATTACTATTATACTGAATAAGCAGGGGCCAGGATCCTGTGGTACCATCTGATAATTCTGCCTACCAAAGTTCTATTTTCTTGTGACTTTTCATCTTAATGGTAAGTTCTCAAGTTTACTACTTAATTGAATTCTGCAAGGCTGTTTCTGCCCTTTTTTAGTTATATAATAGTCAGGGACTCTTGATTCTAAGGAGTAAGACAGGAGAATGCAGATATATTGGATTGCAAGAGGATCTTTGTTTTTGTTTTCATTGCATTTGTCCTTCCCCTCATTCTATATCCTCTGCCACTTGTTGAAAAAGTGGAGAGAGGCTAAGTATTCAACAATGGACAAGAGCATGGCTTTGGAGAAGGGAGGGACCAGGATTCCAATCCATGCTTCTCTCCTTACTTGCTGTGCTGCACTGGGAATGCTACTTAGCCATTCTGAGCCTCACCTCCTACCTCTAAACTGGAGACAACACCTTCCCAGGTGCTCTTTGCTAGCAGCAAATAAGTCCTCAGTGCAGCCTCCCTGCATGTTGTATGGATCCTGTAAATGGTGACTATTTTAATTGGTTACACAGTAAAGTTTTAAGAAGACAAATATTGGTCCTCATTCCCAGAGGTGATTTTTAAATTAAGTTGCTAGAAGAAAAGCCAGGAGCAGATCATGTTTCCCTGCCTCCATTTCACTGAGTCTAGAGGAAGACAAAAGTTAAAATTAGCTTTGATTGAGGGAAAGGGACAAGAAAGAGATGATCAAGTAGAAAAGGGATAGTCTGTGTCCTCCCTCCCTGCACGGACCTTCCACTCTGGTCAGGCTGGTTGGCAGGCATCCTGGGGAAGGTCCTTTGGCTGCCCCACCTCTGGCCCTTTATTCACATCAGCTCCTCCTTCTGGAACATTCTCATGCCCCTCTTCCCTCTTGAACTTCCTCCCCTGACCACCCATTCTCAGTGGCTGCAGAGTATAAAGGTTTGAAGCACACGGCTGAAGGCAGCCCAGGGACATTCACATCCAGCCCCTTGCAAGTCAAGTGACTGCAAACGGGTCACTTAACTTCTGTTTGCCTCATTTTCCTCATCTTTGAAATTGACATGAAAAACAATAGTATCGACCTTACAGCATTGTTGTGAGGATTAAATGAGTTAATAAAGGTAAAAGATTAGTGCCTGGCCATAGCAAATGCCTGAGAAGCATTAGTGCTCACCATTATTAATTGTCATCATTATTATTGTCTTTCAACCTAGAAAAGTTCCCCTCCCTTCTTCCTCCTTCCTTTCCTCCCTCCTTCCCTCCTTCCTTCCCTCACTCCTTGTTATTCCCTTTCTTTACTATACAACATCATAACATCCACAATTAAAAGGATCATTCATCCGAAGACACTCCACTAAAATCGTTTTATTTTTTGCATTGTTTTTCAGTTCTTGACCATATGAATGTGAGACCATATGAGATATGGAAAAAGGAAAGTTTAAAAAAAAATCACCTGGGGGGCTTCCCTGGTGGCGCAGTGGTTGAGAGTCCGCCTGCCGATGCAGGGGACACGGGTTCGTGCCCTGGTCTGGGAAGATCCCACATGCCGCAGAGCGGCTGGGCCCGTGAGCCATGGCCGCTGAGCCTGCGCGTCCGGAGCCTGTGCTCCGCAGTGGGAGAGGCCACAGCAGTGAGAGGCCCGCGTACCGCTAAAAAAAAAAAAAAAAAAAAAAATCATCTTAGTACCATTTATATTATTGTAAGACATTGAAAAGATGCAATGTTTTACTTCATATCTTTTCAATTTTCTTAATTTGTGTGTGTGTGCATTACCTCCACAACCTGGTGATAAGCTCAGAGACTATATTTTATATTTCTTGGGTTTCCTGCCACTGAGATTTGGTAAAGTCTAATAAACAGCATGCTACATCCCTACACTTGTTTGACAATAAAAGAGAACTCAAGCAGATAGAAGTCAAAAATCATCTTTACAAAGATAGAGGCTAGATTAGAAAATGGGACTTTAGGTGCTTGAATCAAGTAGACTTTCCTCTGTGGGACCCCAGAGAGGACATATTTACCCGTCCCATGTGGGCAATGCTAATGTTCCCTAATCCTTGCATCCATCTCCCTTCCAGGCCCTGCCCTGAAAGCCATACGGTGCAGAGCAGCAGGGAATGGGTCCTTTCTGCAGGTCTCTTCCATAGAGGAGAGGTTGAGGCCAAGCTGGATTTCCTCAATAACTCCTGCAGAATTTACCAAATAGCTTATTCCACATTTCCTGAGATAAAGTGGGAAGGGGCCCAAGAGAGACCCAGGGCGTTACTCCAGTGAGGCTCACTCCACTTGAAAACCTGAAGCCCAGGATTAGGTACCCCCCTGCACCCCTGAAACCCCACCACTACCCAGCATTACACGTCATACACCATATATTTGGGACACATCAATTGGACACTTGATGACCAAGAGGGAGTAAGAATACCCCCAGGTCAATGACATGTTCAGTTTGTTGTATGTCAATTACCCTTCAGTACAGCTGTTAAAAAAGGAAAGAATTTACCAACAGGCCTCCTGCAAAATAATTGCTCAACAAATGTTAACTCTTGAGTTGACCATTACTGTATTCCTGTGGAGAAGATAAATGCCACAAAGATTCATCCTTAACTACACCCCATAGAACTATAGAATCTACAGAATTGAGATGTACTCCCTAGACCCCTTGTGTCATTGTTTGGCAGGCTTGGCTATCCTGCCTGGGGACTTCTGATTTGGGGCTGAGCTCTGAAATCACTGTTTGCTTTCTCTATCCACTGCTGGTCCAGATACAATGTTGCATCTCTCCTGCATGGAATTTCCCAGGGCCTCTCATAATTGTTTCAGATGCTGTGAGGGAACAACTGTCTATACCTTTGAGGCATTTCCCAGACCCCTCACTGCAAATTTTACAGAGATCCACGTTCTAATTCACACAGTCTCAAATAGACCCACCAAGCATGGTAAAAATATGTCCAGCTATTTCCCAGTGTTTCTATAATAGAATACAAAACAGAAATATAATATTATTTATTAAATTATTTACGTGGGTCGTATGAAATTCGTGCACATGTTCTGGTTGGCTGGACGTTTTCAGTTTCTCTCCATTTTCCTGGCATCCCATCTGGTTTTGCATTTGTCAGAACAAAAGCCTTTCAGTTTGGATAATAAACTATATGAGCACCCTAATTATATGGAACAAGATATTTGATCTAAAAACAAAACATGTTGTGGAGCTATATGGAATCAACTAGAACCTCAGATTAGTCAATTCTTAGATTCTTTCCCAAGGAGGGGTCTTGTCTAATAGGGACCAGCATCACCGTGCTGCGAAACTGAAGCTCTGAATGTGGGGCATGTGGATTGCAATCCTGTTCTCTCCCCAGCGAGTGTCACTCAGCTTTGTTCACTTTTCCTGCCCACTCCAGGCATCCCTCCTGCCATCTATTCTTTGCGATTCTTATGCACAGACTTCAGTGCTTTTCTCCATTCTGTTTGATTAGCTGTGAATAATGTTTAATTTGTTAACATGTTTTATGCACATATGCTTATTTGTTTCGATTTAGTTGGGTGAGCTCGAAAACCCTTCACAGCATGGAAAGAAGTTCAATTCCACTGCCCCACGTCGGTCACCCCTGAACTCTGTCCATCCTCTGTTACTCATGCATCCTTTTCCTCTCCTCTTCCCCCACCACCACACCCCAGTGGCTGTCTTCCTCCAGAGCTTATTAAATGTGCGAAGCACTTCACAGGTGTTAACACATGCAAACCTCTCCAGGACCCTATCACGTGTGTAATATTCTGTCCCCACTCACAGATGAAACTGAGTCTCTAAGAGGTTAAGGAACTTTCTCACTCACTGCTAATAATCTAGGAGCCTAAAAACAAAAGTTCAGCTTATCTGATTCAAACACCAAAGGCAGGTCTCTGTTCTGGCCTCTCCATCTGGCACCAGGCTTCCTTCACCCTCAATGCTAAACGCACACCCCACCGCATCCAAGAATCCTTTCCTGACTCGGTTCTCATGCTCCTTCTTTCTTTGTGGTTTCCTTACAGTGTTTATGGCTTAGGCTATATGCTTTTTTTGTGTGTGTGTGGTACGCGGGCCTCTCCCGTTGTGGCCTCTCCCGTTGCGGAGCACAGGCTCCTGACGCGCAGGCTCAGTGGCCATGGCTCATGGGCCCAGCCGCTCTGCGGCACGTGGGATCCTCCCAGACCGGGGCACGAACCCGTGTCCCCTGCATCGGCAGGCGGACTCTCAACCACTGCGCCACCAGGGAAGCCCAGGCCATATGCTTTTATAAAATCAGGCATTATGTCATTCTTGTATCACTCTTGAAATGCTTCTAATTTCTGGCTTCTTATTTAGAGTGTGTACTTCTCAAAGGTAGAGATGATTTCTCAGAGCTGTTTGTACCTCTGGATCTTAGCAGTGTGCCGTATATATCGTAGATGGTGAATAATGCTCACTGGTAGGTAGAGTTCCCTTTTCTGTGAAGTTCCCACAGCACCTGCCATGGCGCCTTATACAAAGCAGGCACTCAAGGGTGCCCGCTCTGATCCAGTCACCAGTGGGCACTGTGATCCTGGCCTGGGGGCTTTGCTTTCCTGTACTTTGGGTCCTTCCCAGGTAAAACACACTTGGATTCGCTCTCCACTCTCTAGGGATCTGGGGAAGGCATAGAGAAAGAGACAAAATACTCTGCAGTCCTGTCCTAGTCTCCTATCTTGACATCTGCCAGGATTTTCACATGGCTCTTGGACACAGAGTTGGGGACACACTCCAGGAGAGAGTGGGCTAGATTTAGCAGCAAAGAAAGAAAATGCACTTAGATTCATTTGTTTAACACACAAACACACAGCCGGTTAAGCACAACCCTCTCGCGCAATGGGAGATGGAGTGTGTCAGGTATGTGGACGTGATGCTACTCAGTTACAAATGCTGTTCCTCCGGTTTCTCCCGATAGGGGCTTTCATATGGGTTTGACATATACTGTTCTTCTTCCTATTATTTATAAAAGCTTAACGAGCACCTGTCCCTCCTCATCTGACAAACATCTTTGTTTAATCAAGCACAGACAGGTACATGTATTTTATGGAATTCTAAATAATCTTATAATAAAGAAATGGGGAAATCTGTGTATAAATGAGTCAAGTCTGGCGTTGATTTATTTTTATTTTTTAACATATTGAATTAAATTGTTGCAATGGGAAAAGATAAACAGACACCATCTGATAAATCATTAGAGCTTGTGTGCTTAAATGTTCAACATATGTTGCACGAGCACTATTAATATATTAAGATGTATATAGTGTTAAGGGTTTAAGTGACTTTGGGATCAGAGCCAATATAATAGCCACCAAAATACATAATTTTATTCATCTTGATTATTTTTGCAACTACAGTTGACCCTTGAACAACACAGGACTGGACTGCATGGGGCCACTTATACATGGTTTCTTTTTCAATAAATAGGCACTGCAGTACTACACGATCCACAGTTGGTTGAATCCACCAACGCAGAACTGCATATACAGAGGGCCGACTGTAAAGTTATACGTGAATTTTTGACAGCACTGGGAGTCAGTGCCCTAAGCCCCCGTTGTTCAAGGGTCAACTGTAATTGAAAGGCTTCTTTCATTTTGCACTCGCTGGGTTCTATAATTATCTACATTCCTGCCTTTCCCACGAGACCACAGGTGCCAGGACAGCAGGAGCTATGTTTTTTCTCTTCCTGTCTAATATTTTTTATTTTATGAAAGTGCCTGGCACAGAGAATATCTTCAGTGAATCACTTGAACTACTCTGCATTAGAAATGTGCCTCATCATTGTTTCATATTATTTGACTTTTATTGAAGTTACACAGAGTACTTCTCATACCACAAAATTTTAAAAGTGCACATGTGATAAAATTGCATAAAACTAAACACACACACAGTGAGCTCTGACTAAGGTGGGGCTACAGTATCAATGCCAATGCCAGTTCACTGGTTGTGGCCGTTACTGTACTCGGGCTATGCCAGACGAGACCACTGGGGAAAATGGAGAGAATATTCAAGATCTCTCTGTACTATTTCTTACAACGGCATAGGAACCTACAATTATTTCAAAATAAAAAGTTTTAAAAAATGAGTACATCCAAGGTACAGAGGAATTTCAGTGACACTATTTAGAATTGTAGATAGAAGTTAGTAATTTGACCATCCCATTGTCCATGGAGCTTCCCTACATGTAAACATGAAAGCCAACGAGGACTTCATTTTCAGGTTCCTAGTTAATAAATCAGATATTTTGCTATTCTAGTGCTGAATCAGAACCAAAGCCACATACTATTTCTCTACTGTTGACAAGGAACAAGATGTGTGTGTGTGTGTGTGTGTGTGTGTGTGTGTGTGTGTGCTATCAATATGAGGTCTTTATTTCCTCTTCAGTTTTCTCCAGGAAAATGACAGTAACAACAAATGCTGATTCAATACCTTCTGTACACCAGGTACCACGCGTCTGCAGATCTCAACCGATGTAATCGTTTATTACAGACAGTGAAGTCTTGGGAAGTGGGGGCAGACAGACCAGGGTTCAAATCCTGGGTCACAAGTTGTTCTTACTCGTGTGCCTCTATTGTTTACTTGTGTGAGGCAATTGTATAACTTCTCGGTTTCCTTATCCATCAAATATTAGTAAGTGACAATCCCTAACTTGCAAAAATATAGCCCAGAGATGAAATTATATTATGTAAGAATATAATATAAACCAAGTCCCGGTCCAGCCCAATACATGGCAACTCAACAAAAGATAGGTGCTTCTAAATTATCGCTGGGAACACGCAGGTCCCCTCTCCTATCACCTCCCCATGGCAACTGCTCTTACCTTTGGCATTTCAAAGATGAAGGGCAACCTCTGTAGTCGTGTATCAGAGGCAGATGCCAGCAAACACTACAACCAGCATTGGGATTCAGAAGCAGATGGCTGTGATGGATTATTACAATTTCCCATCATGTAATTGCTTTTCTGTTTGACCAAAGGTACTTCGTTTAATCTATTTCTAATTTGTTTTAAACCGTTAATTCTGGAAACTCATAAAATGGGAAATATTCTTAGGGAAGTCTTTCCAACTTTCTCCCCAGTGCAGCTGCAGTTGAGTTAATGTATGGGAGTGCACTTGGTAAACAGTAAAGCAATATACAAATGTGAGTCATTACTGTTATTGCTATTATTGATCTTGGCTCTAATTTTCCTACGCGCTCTCTCTACGCTCTGAGCTCAGAGACCCCACGGAATTTAATGGGCCTTGTCAAAGGAGGGAAGGTGTGCAAAAGAGGAAGAAATGTTCTCATTTTGATATTCATGGTTCCCCTCCTTTTCAACGAGAACCCCTTGTCGAGGTAACCCAGTTTTTCAACCTCGGCACTATGGGCATTCTGGGGAGGATAATTTTATATTGCTCCAAAAAAGCTATTGGAACAAATTTCAGAGCTAGCTAAAATTAATTCTTAAACAGAGGGCATGTATGACAAGAGGGTGAGTTTTGAGAAGACCCCAGTTTTTTCTTATTGCTACCTATTTTAAACGTGACTCACAAACCCCAGCTCCAAAATCCAACATGGGGGCTACAGGAATAACCTTGCCTTTGGCATTCGGCTACTTCTGATGTTCATTTATTCACTCAATGATTATTTATTAAGTATCCACAAGTGTTTTCAATACAGTCTCTTAGTGGAATATACACATGTCGATGCCCAGGGGCCCTAGAAACTCCCAAAGGGAAGAAGCTGGACTGGTGTTATAGGCAGAGCACATCAAATAAAGACTTTGTATTTATAGATTTTAAGCAAAGATATCAATCGTGAAACAGATTCGTGCGTTTCCCCAAAGAGGAAAATCGTAGTAATTACCGCCCTCCTTCAGAATCACAACCCACTTGGTCACAAACCAGGATTTTCAATGGTGAGTTGGGAAAAGAAGGAAGGGAGGGAGGGAGGGAGGAAGAAAGGAAGAAAGGAAGGAAGGGAAAAGAAATAAAGAAGGCAGTAGTTCTTTTTTTCCCCTTGAAGGAAACATTCTCTCCCTGTTACTGTAGGGAATGAGAATCACTACTGTTTCTTATTTTCCTGACCCTGCGAGAGGCAGGGTGTTTAATTAGAGATCCTCAGGCCTGTTGACAGGCTGACGCCAAGCCCCGCCTCCGTTGATGTTGGCCGCCTGTACTTTGGCTCCTTTTTGCCCATAATGTATCTCTCTGTCTTTGTGCTGTAGCTGCTGCCTAAACAGATTTTCTGTTTTTAATAAGGAGCGGGAAAGTCTTGTAGTCCTTCCCAGTAGTATAGTCGAAAAAAGAAACGAGAACACATGTAAACAAGGGCGCAGTTGCCATTCTGTTAACTCTTGCTTCGCCGGTAGTGAGCCTGGGGTGCAGTCTGCCGGCCTCAGCATCAGCTCAGACAACGTTACTAAACTTTCAGCAGCGCCCCCCAGGCTTCCTTCCCTTCTGTTCTTCTCCTGCTCTGACTTGGCCACAAGAGAGTGTTGGTATCTGGGACACCTTTATCCTGGGAGTTACTAGAGTTAGGGGCTAGGATTGCAGGTTCTGAACTCAAACTGAATTGATTTCTAATTGGGTTCTGTCACTCACAGGCTGTGTGATCGCAGGCCAGTTGGTTAACCTCTCTGAGCCTTGGTTTTCTCAGCTGTAAAACTGAGATGATAATGGTACCTTCCTCATAGGGGGTTATGAGTGAGGAAACATCTTTAAGACACCTGGTAAGTGCTTGGCAAAAGGTCACGGCTGCTGTTGTTGTCACCGTCACTTGAGTCTTGGTCTTCTCTATGCAATTGGCCAGGGAGCCAGGAGACAGCTCTAGAAATTGCATCCCGGTAGATGCCAGATCTCATTTTTCCTGCTGAAACTAAGAAAATGGTGAATCATTAAAACAACAACATGCCGGCTGCAGCCCACTCTTGTCCTGTGCAGAAAGCAACTTATTTGTTGAACCTGGCTTGTATAATCTAATTATAGTCCCAATCACCCAACTACTTATGGAAGAGCTCTGTGCGTATGGCGTCTGGGACACGGTAGCATCTTTGTGCTTTGCCGTGTCCCTGGAGCTCTTGCATGGTCCTCGGTGGCGTGGACACCGCCTGCCATGGGGGAGAGGCCAGGTTCCCTGATTCACCCACCAGGCACCTTCGGTCTGGGATTCTGGCCGTTTGAGCTCCCAGACAGTGTCCGCATGGGATGCTCATCCATTTGCACACATTAAACCCAAAGTTCTAATTGTAGGTTTGTTTCCTTCTCTGGGGGCTAGACTGAGCTCTATACTAGAATATGCCTGGGTTCTGGTGGCTGAGGGAGCCCAGACCCAATGGGACAATGGCAGGGGAGCCGAGGGTTCTGGTGGTGACTGTAGGTGCTGCTACATGCAGCAGGTTTTACGTGAAGTATCTCCTTTGTCTCTCACAACAAACCTGGGAGCCTGGCTCTGTATAGATGAAGAAACTCCTGATAGACTGAAAGGGAATGTGAGTCCAAGTACCCCGGAATAGAGATTTGCCAGAATTTTTCTTCCGAGATGCACTTGACAGTTGATGTTCTCATGGGTGACGTACTCTCAGGGGTAAATCTATGATTTTAATAAGCCCACCTCCAAATTTTTCAGAGGAAATTAAGAAAATTGGGTTTAAACTCTAAGCTCTTGTTTCTGTGTGTGGGCTACTTTAAAAATATGTTTTTCTGAGCATTTGAGTAATGATATCATTCAGTTAAAGGTCTATTTCTGAATATCACAAAGATAACCCAAGCTGTGGGTTCTACACCGTCCCTCCACACCAGCTATACCTACCCCCTTCCTTCTCGTGAGGGAGCGAGCATACTACAAATCAGGTAATAGTTTCAGGGTTGCAGGTTAAAGACAATCCGTGCACAGCTCTTAGACTACAATTGTGTATTCAGTACACTTAATAAATAACAATAGCTAATCTACACATAGCCCTTACTACATGCCAAGCATTCTCTTACCGGGTGGTACCTTTTTAACGAATTTAATCTCCACAAAAATCTTTTTCAGATAAATACTGTTAGTACCCCCATTTTACAGATGGGGATAGTGAGTAAAGTGATTTGCCCAAGGCTCTGCCGGTAGAAAGCAGTGGACCCGGGATTTAAACTGAAGCAGGCTTGATTTGATCAGGGTCTGCAGTACTGTTTCTATGCACTAGGCCACATCTTGCTGTGAATTTGAACTGGCTTGTTTCTTTAATTTAAAAGTCAGCAAGTCCTAAGCTTCAGAATTTGAACTATTGTTATTAGCAAGTTATTGTGGCTGTTTCACAGATCCCGGTGAGGCCTCTGTGCTGTGACTTCACCTTGAGAACCACCCTGAAGAGTGCCCAGCAGGGAGCACAGTTGACCCAGTAATTTGATTTCATGAACCATAATGGATTCCAACCCGTGTCTGAAAAGTGCTATTATATAGAATATTCTCGTCTAAGATGGGGGACTGTGATGATGTTGACGGCTTTTATTATTAATATTATTATGATCATTACTAACATTACATTGGTAACTTATGTGCCAGGGTCTGTTCTAAGCCCTTTACACATAAAAAGTACTTTTAAACTTCTCTGATCCTGTGTTATCTGTCCTTTCTTTCTTCGCGCAATCTCATAATAGTTTAGCATTTGTAACCACAACTGAGAATTACCTTAACTGCATCCCTATGTCCCTTTGTCCTAGTTTAGGCTGCTGTGACAAAGTACCACAGGCTGGGTAGCTGATCAACAACAGAAATGTATGTCTCACACTTCTGGAGGCTGGAAGTCTGAGATCAAGGAGTCAGCAGATTTGGTATCTGGTAGGACCTGATTCCAAATTGCAGACGGCCACCTTCTCTCTGTGTCCTCACGTGGCAGAGGGAAAGCTTTGGTCTCTTCATCCCTTACAAGGCACTCATCCCATTCATGAGGGTGCCACTCTCATCATCCAGTTACCTCCCAAAGGCCCTCAAGAAGGTCAGTTCCATATAAATGAGGCATAGCTCGGAGACCATGAGCTTAGGGAGATGAGAGTTCTAATTCTTACTGTTTGAAAGAATAATACCATCATGCCATGTGCTCAGCTGCTACTCTATTCTATGTATGGTATCTAATCCTGTCTTCATCCCTATCCATATTCTTCATTTGAGGAAATTGAAACTCAGAGAGGTAAAGCAACTTGCCGAAAGTCACACAGCTAGAATGTAGCTGATGCAAGACCTAAATCCAGGTCTAAGCCTGTATTTCTCCATACTACCCGCTGATCTCTCATCCACTGGTTTTCTCTACCTAAATCCAGGTCTAAGCCTGTATTTCTCCATACTACCCGCTGATCTCTCATCCACTGGTTTTCTCTACCTAAATCCAGGTCTAAGCCTGTATTTCTCCATACTACCCGCCGATCTCTCATCCACTGGTTTTCTCTACCTAAATCCAGGTCTAAGCCTGTATTTCTCCATACTACCCGCCGATCTCTCATCCACTGGTTTTCTCTACCTAAATCCAGGTCTAAGCCTGTATTTCTCCATACTACCCGCCGATCTCTCATCCACTGGTTTTCTCTACCTAAATCCAGGTCTAAGCCTGTATTTCTCCATACTACCCGCTGATCTCTCATCCACTGATTTTCTCTACCAAACAACATTTCTCAAAACCTTTATTGGGTTCACAGAAACCACTCAAGGAACGTTGACTGTAGATAATGCCATTGCCCTGGAATCATAACCAAGTGCAGAAAGGATTCAAGACCAAGTGTTGAGAAAAAAGGAAAGAATTTCTCCAGGCCCAGTGAGGGAGCATGCATGGTGTGAGGCAGGCTGTGGCCAGAGCTGGGGCTCAGAACCAACCCCGGACAGAGCACAGAGGTCCAGTCCAGCTGCCCCGATGGAATCCCCAGGACTTGGATTGCCATTTTAAGATCCCCTGTGACTTGGGAGAACAGTATTGCCTCATGCAATATTTCTCTAATTTGAGGACCATAGACCTCACATAATAAGTTTGTGAGCTCTCTGGATCCAGTTTGAGAGATTTTGCCTTAAGAGTTAAGTTCAATTAGACCCTCCCTTAAAGCATGTGCCATAATCCCTCAACCCACCCGGATGCTGAAGCCACAGCTCAGCCCCCTGTTATTCCCAGGTCATCCCAATGACCCAGAAAAGGCTTATGTTGTGATTTTAGATTACCCTAAACACAACTACACAGCATGTGAAGTGTTCTTAAAGATAACTCCAAATATCTGAGAACACGTCCACAAATCCCAGTGTAAGAAACCATGACCCAGGGCTTCCCTGGTGGCGCAGCAGTTAAGAGTCAGCCTGCCGATGCAGGCGACATGGGTTCGTGCCCCGGACCGGGAAGATCCCACATGCCGCGGAGCGGCTGGGCCCGTGAGCCATGGCCGCTGAGCCTGCGTGTCTGGAGCCTGTGCTCTGCAACGGGAGAGGCCACAACAGTGAGAGGCCCGCGTACCACAAAAAAAAAGAAACCATGACCCAGTTGTTGAGGGCATTGGCTTTAGAGCCAGACAGATGCTGCTTGAGGTCCCTTCTATTTCCAGCTCTTAGGAAGTGCCTCAGGCCCGGCAGGTGAGCTCGGGTGAGCTCCCACCCTTTGGTATCTCAGTTTATTCATCTGTGAAATGCTCATGGAAAAAGCACAGAGGCTCAAGAAAGTGGGTCCTGTTTTTAAAACAGTGCTAGGCCCCTAGTAGAGACTTGATAGATGGTGGCTATTAATATCTTTATATTAGTGTTCATATATATATATATATATATGTATTTTGTAAATATATTTTTTGTAAATAAATATATTTAATTAGTGTTCATTCAACAGAAACACATTGGTCAATCTCTCACTATATTCCAATCATAGTCCTACTACGAGAAGAGACATTTACATGAAATCAGATGGATAAGAAGACATTTCAAAGCTCTAACTCAAATTTGTCCAGAATTTGCTTTCCACCCAAGCCTTACATGACAAAATATCTCATTCGAATTAGATAGGACAAATATTGCGATTGTCACTTTAGAGATGAGAAAACTGAATCTTCCTTAGCAAAGTGAACCATCCAGGAGAGAGCCTGAAAAATCATCAACATTTGAAGCTTTAATTTACCAATGTTTACTCTGTTCCAGACACTAAATATGATTTATCCCATGTTATTAGTTCAAGCCTGGGTAAGGTGGGTGCTGTTATCCTCATTTTCCAGGTACTGAAATCAAGGTTAAATAAGATAACATCTTGCTGGTCTGATCCCCAAGTCTCAGAACCAGAATCTGGGTTTTCTGTGCCCTTTCCATTCCAGCATGAGATGAATCCTCATGGGTTCCATGTTCTTGGTACGTTAAATGAGTCAAATCTTCTTTGCCCTGAACAGTGTACTCTTTTGCTGATATCCAATGGGAATCTGGCCCTTTCATGCGTTTAATTACCACAATTTTGTTGTTGTTTTTGCAATTTTCAAAGTGTAGTGGAATTACCCAGATGTGTCACGCAGATACATTGTTACTAAAGAACATTTCTGAGCACCTACTCTGTGCTAGGCAATATGCAAGGTTCTTTGCATCTGGAATTTTGCCCAGTCAACTACAGAACCTAGTATGGCATACATCACCATCCCATTTATAGATGAGGAAAGCAAGCTCCCAGAGGCTACGAAACTTGCCCCCTGGTTGCAGAGCTCATAAATTAAAAAGGACAAGATTCATACCCAAATCTTTCTGAGTACAAAGTTCTTTCTGCTACATCATTTACATAAACCCATATGGAGGGAGCCTGAAATAACCACAAACACAAGACATATCATATGGTAGCGTATGACGGATTGTCAGATGCAGGGAATAGGGCAGAACTTTTCAGAGGAGAGAGCTATTATGATGGCCTTGAAAGGTTTCACAAAGCACAAAAAAACCTTTAAGGATGGGTAAATAGGAGAGAAACAGAGAGGTAAAGGAAGGCAAGAAGTCAGGGAATGATAAGATTCCAATGTTCTCGAATCTCAGGCACTTTTAGAAGAGCAAAGGGAGAAGAGAGGTCTCCTCATGGGCACTGTGGCTGCCACTACCTCTACCTTCCTGAATGTCTGAGTGGATGAGCCTCGGTGATGAACTGAATCACTCTCTTCCTCTGCCAGTTTTGTGGGCCATCGTCCTGCCTGGGGCCAGATGGTACAAAAGGCCAGCGGAGGCCCACGGTGAGAAGGAAGGTGCCTGGCCTCGACAGTCACGCCGTGACCTGCAAGATGCTTCCGTAACATAAAAGTACACACAGGATGGAGAGCCTGAGGCCAGTCCAGGGACAGCTGGGTGAGGGACAGTCACCTTCTCGCCCTCAACTGCATCCAGGCAGACATTGCTAATTGATCCCAGCACTTTTTTCCTCCAGGCCTGAGCTCAGCCTCTGAATCCTTCTTAACCTCTCTCTAGACATCTGCTCCCCAAGGAGAAACCTATTTGCCATCCATGAGTCAGCCTTACAGATGAGGGAGGCTCTGAGTTGCCTGAGTCAGAGTCCGGCCTGAAACCCAGTTCTGCCTGATTACCAAGCCCTCGTTTATTCTTCTGCCTACTTCCTGCTCTGCGGGGGCCGAAGTGGCAGGTGTAGCAGAAAGAACACCCAATGGAGAATCGGGAGAGCCCAGGTCTGCTGGAAACTAGCCAAATCATTCCTCCTCTCTCAAACTCAGCGCCCTCAGCCCTAAAACGGGGATGATACCTGTGGGCTTCTCAGGAGCACAGCACGGAATAACCCAGGTTAAGCATGGAGCCCAGGCCTCATGCACTGCAGGGGCTCAAGAAATGCTCCCCCTACCACCGCTGCTCAGCAACAGTTGGCAGCCCCCATGGTGTAACGGAAATGACTTCTTAGCTCTGTCAGATACTAGTCGAAGGTCACCCTGAGAATATTAGGACCAGGCCTAGAGATGGAAGAGTTCTGGGCTGTGACACAAGTGCTATCACTCCCTGTCTCTGTGTGTCGTTTGGCAAATCACTCACCCTCTCTGTGCTTCACTTTACTCCTCTACGAACAAAATTGAAATGGGATTCCGTGATCTCCGATGTTCCCAGATACCCTGGAGTGATGATCTTAGTCTAACAGACGGACACAGTGTTCAGGGGTCTAACTAACCAGCTTGCGACATGCCCACCCCTCCATCCCCCCACCGCCACTCAAAGGGAAAATCCCCGAGCCAACCCATGTGGATGGAATAAGGTCCTTTTCTTTGCCTTTCCCCCCATTTTAAAAAACACAATGAAGCTCTGTGAGAAAACAACTACTGCCTGTTCTGTGGAAATTGAGTCTAGGGGGAGAAATCGCAGCACTGCTTTTGGACTGGCGCGTGTCCAATTTGCTGCCGTTTGAAAACTCCCAGGTCTTTCCATTTCTTCAATTTTGTAAAATATCGTGGATTTTCTCTCCAAGAACCCGTCTCCATAAAACTGTCACCTACCAGTAGGGGACTGGGGTAAAGCCACAGAGAGCACGAAACCCAAGCTTCAGCAGATATCACTGCAGTGGGAAGGAAACAAGACGCACCCAGAGAAGCAGCAGAGAAGTAACTTGCTCTGATGCCAGGAAGTTGCTTTCATTTGGATTTATTCTACCCACGGCAGCAGCAGGCTTCTTCCAGAGGTAGAAAAAGAGTGTCAGGGAGGCGTCAAGACCCTCTTGTGGGGTTGCACACTGGGGGACAGCTCCTTCTCAGCCTAACAATTCCGCTTTGCACAGCATTCTGGGGTCACAGCTGGGCTTGGTGAAGCTTCAGCTCTTCATTACTGCCCCGTGTGAGCCAGAGCAAGGTGAGTAAACACACCTGTAACTCGTGTATGGCCCAGGCTTGTCGTGTGGATTATGATAACACATGCCCTTATTTTGTCTTCCCATCATCTCTTCACATTTACTTTGGGTTATCTTTGTTTCCTGTGGCTGCCATACCAAAGTACCCCAAACCTGGTAGCTTTAAAGGGGCAGAACTTTACTGTCTCACAGTTCTGGAGGCCAGAAGTCAAAATCAAGGTGTCTGTAGGGTTAAGGCTCTGAAAGATTGTTCCAGGCCTCTCTCCTTGCTTCTGGTGGCTCCCAGCAATCCTTGGCTTGTAGGCGCATCACTCCTATTTCTGTCCTTCCATGGACCCCTCCCCTGTGTCTCTGTGTCTATTTTCCCTTCTTACCTCTCATAAAGACTTGTCATTGGATTTAGGGCCCACCCTAATCCAGGATGATCTCATGTCCGCCCTAATCCAAGATGATCTCATGTCCTTAAAAGACTACCTTTGCCAACACCCCTTTTTTCCATAAAAGTTCACATTTCTAGGTTCCAAGTGGACATATCTTTGGGGAGGGGTGGGCTGCTATTCAACCCACTTCAGGGGATTTATTCTTTCTACTCTTGTCTGCTCACCTCTATCCTTCCCCCAACGCGCAGCTGCTCTTTTGCTCTCTTTCAGGGTCTAAGGTGGGTAAGGTGGAGGTGCCAGGTGGATTCATGTTCCAGGCCTGGCAAATATTCCAAGGGGAGACCCTGGCTAGGCCTGGCCAATGTGAAAGCAGATTGGTTCTCTCGTGGTCCCCTCCCTCGTGCAGTCCCCTTACCCAGGCTGATGCATCTGGTCCTAAGCCCTGGCATTCAGCCAGCGCCTGTAGAGCAGCTTTATTGGACCTTCCCTCACTCTCCCTTTGCTTATCTGGCTCACAGGACATGCACTTGTCCCTATGGCCTCCAGGATAGAGGATCGGTCCCACTAAGCGGTCCTCTCCTGGCTGGCCACCCAGCAAGCAGGCGCTCAACCTCCCCTGCCCCTTCTCAGGGGCTTGAACTCTGATACTTGATCCTCTCTAACTTGCACGGGTGTGGATCAGTCTCCAGACTTCTGCGTCTTCCAACGGCCAGAAATAGAAATAGACTTCAAAAATCTCCACATCCCTGAAGTTTCCCTCTGGAGGCTTGGGGTCACAGGTGGCAAATGCCCCGTGCCCTGGGAGAAAGGGTGGGACTCGTATGAAGACAACAGCCCTCTCCAAAGAAATCCCTTCCCCCGTGTTCTGTGCCCACACTCAGGGTCCCTTTTTTATCTCATTGTGCTGCTTGCTCTGTTAGTCCACACACAGCAGCCCCCTGCCATGTCCCACTCACATCGCTATGTGATTATCGCATTTAGCTCCTTAGTTGCGACAGACAAAGGAAGAGCCTTTTTCCTCTGTGGAAGTTATGTGGATTATCTTAGGTCACTCTTTTGATGAAGGCATTCTCACTATTTTAACTTTCACTGCTGAAAACAAGGGAAGCCCAGCCCAGTAGATTGGGAGTCTCTGCGGAGAAGCCACTCCGAAGTTTCTGGAATCATGCAGAGAATACCAGTGTGCATCTACTCTGCCTCTATTATCATGCAAGCTCTTGAAGGGTGGGGAAAAGGTAGAAGAGAATTAAACATGGGCCACTGTTTTTTGCCTCACAGAAAGGAGCTTCACCAGAGGAATGCAAATTTGAATAGCAGGGATTTTAAAAAATCTCTTGTATGAAAGTGATGAGGTATTGGGTAGCCTTTCTTGATTAAAAAAAACTCATTGGTAACAGATGAAATGGGAACTCAAGAGCTCTTTCCTAGTTCAGATCGACAATGGGGGTCTTTGTTCCCACCCAGCCCTTCATTTCTATGTTCCTGGCTCCCTCACATGTCCCACCTTCCCTGCCATGCTACCCCTGCCCCAATTTTATGTTCTTTTCCAATTCTCATTTTTTTCTCCCACTTTTATCTAAACTTAACACCACTTTGTCCCTCTAACCCCTACATGTCTGCCAAGAGGGCTGGGAGGACATTGTTAATAACTCCTGTTGATCTATGTTAATATGGTGTCCATTGCTTGGACTGTCTTTCCCAGGGTGCTGTCACTCTAACTGTCACTCAAGGAAACTGTGTAGACCTTAAGGAAAGATTTTATACCTTAGAATTACCTGAGAATTGACTTTTGCCCACCTGACAGTCTGGGAGGTTTAGATCGTATATCAAGACAAAATCGGGTAAATCCAAACACATCTAAGCAGGCATGATAGTGAGACATATTTCAGACATGACAAGGATCATTCTAAATGATCTTAAGTTACAAATATATTTGTATATTCCTTGGAAGCAACTGTTTATTGACCAGCTACGCTGTGCAAACCAGGGACACAGAAGGCTGCCGTTTGGCCTTCAGGGAGCTTCATGGAAAGAGGCCCTGTGCTTCGAAATGTAACAGCTTCAAAAACTGTATTTGTACAAGTCCTGAAGGTGGTGGAGGAGGTGGGATCCACCCCCCACCCTGACATCTGTGAGGGTGATGAGGTGCTGGGGCCAGCTGTTAGCAGTTCACCACAGCCATTTGTAAGCCTCTCTTCCTAAATCTGTTCTCAGTTACGTCCAGTTCATAGCTGGAAACCTGCCACCGTGAGAGTGTTTACGCCACAGAAGTTGGGGAACACTACAAATCAGGGCTTTCTTGTTGCGGGAGAGCCTGTTCAACATTTACCAGCCTATCAGCAGTGTCAGGAGGGCGCTTCTTCCCCTGACTTTCAATGTGACTTGGAATTCGCTTTACAGCAAACCATTTTAGCATGCCTGTATCTCAGCGAAAGGAATCACTCATGCTTTTTCTTTTAATTTTTATTGGCGTATAGTTGATTTACAATATTGTGTTAGTTTCTGTTGTACAGCAGAGTGAATCATTTATCCATATACATATCTCCACTCTTTTTTAGATTCTTTTCCCATATAGGCCGTTACAGAGTACTGAGTAGAGTTCCCTGTGCTATTCAGTAGGTCCTTATCAGTAATCTATTTTATATATAGTAGTGTGTGTATGTCAATCCCAATCTCCCAATTTATCCCTCACCCCCCCACACCTTATCCCCTGGTAGTGATAAGTTTGTTTTCTACATCTGTGACTCTATTTCTGTTTTGTAGATAAGTTCATCTGTATCATTTTTTTAGATTCCACATATAAGCGATATCATATGAGATCTGTCTTTCTCTCTTTTAAGGGAAACTGTGAGAACCAAGGAAAGCATACAAAAGGAAGTAGTTTGGGCTCTCTAGAAGAAAAGCTTTCCATTCTTTATTCTTTGACTCCAGGAAATGAATGCTCGGGATAGTTAATTTCTCTTCCCGGGTCCAGCAAGTCAGTAGCAGGTCTTTGGGGGAGGGGCCCTCCTTTCTGTCTGTTAATGTTCCAAGTCATTCTCTTATTTAAGGAAAATAAAACTCTGTAACATAAAGTATACTTTTAAAACATTCCTGTTTGTTATGATTGGGTGATATATTTTCACCACATATTAATTGATGCAAGGCACTGTGTGGGAGATGGTGGGCTAATAAAAATCAGGAATGGGGGCTTCCCTGGTGGCTCAGTGGTTGAGAGTCCGCCTGCCGATGCAGGAGACACGGGTTCGTGCCCCGGTCCGGGAAGATCCCACATGCCGCGGAGCGGCTGGGTCCGTGAGCCATGGCCGCTGAGCCTGCGCGTCCGGAGCCTGTGCTCCGCAACGGGAGAGGCCACAAGAGTGAGAGGTCCGCGTAAAAAAAAAAAAAAAAAACAGAAATGGGAGGATAGGGAGTTTAGAAGTTTATGGCCAATACTTATTATTGAGCTGCCATCCACACTTAGGTTTGCTTGGATTATTTTCATCTTTCAACAAATAATTGTTGACCATCTTCTGTGCTGGGTTTGGGGCAAAGATCAATAAGAATCTAATCCCCAGGTGGGATGTGCTGAAGGTCCAGAGTCAATGTGTGTTTACAGAATGGATGGGCACAGTGGTGAGGAAAGGCCTGAGTGGGGTTGCAACCAAACTCTTGCAGAGTGAAATGGAAACAGAAAGATATTTACAAAGAGAATTTGCGCAGAATGAATCCCGAGTTTTCTAGCAGTCCGTGACCTACTCCCCTTCTACCTCTGTCTTATAGAAAGGAGAAATGAACAGTTGAACGGATAGAAGGGGACCAAGAGTTTCATCAAGGGTTTCCTTTGGCTCAAGGCTAGAATCTGTGTGGAAAGCTTCCAAGAATGGATGTTACCTGCCCCATTAATTAAAGTTCCCAGAGAAGAAATTTCCGTGAGCCCTTCTGCCAATGTCCTGCAGAGTCAGGCTTTCCACTGGCAAGGGATCTCTCTGGCTCTCATTCTTTCTTGACTCAGTTTCTGCTCTGTTTCTCTTCTGTGGTATGTAGTCTGTATTTTATCCAATCATTCATTTATTCTTCAATCGCTATGGAGAGCCAACTGCATGTGAAGTCAGTGATTTTCAAAGTTATGGAGCTTATGAAAAAAATACTGATGCCTGGACCCTCATTCCTTGAAAGTGATGGAACGCTTTTGGGCTGGGGCCCAGGGCCTCTTTGATGATGATGATGATGACGACGACGACAATAAAAATGGTAGCAGCGCTTGTAATAGCAGCTACAGCAAACACTTATTGGGTGCCAGGCACTGTTCTGCTTTGCATAAATTACCTCATTTAATCCTTACGACAACCCTATGGACAGGTAATATTATCCCCATCAAAGGATGAGGAAACTTCAACATGGAGAAATTAAATAACTTGTCCAAAGTCCATACCTGGTAAGTGGAAGCTGGCGTTTGACCCCATTCAGTCCGTTTCCTAAGCCCTCTGCTTTGCAGCCTCCATATTTCCCTAAAGCTTCCCCAAAGGTTCTGATGTATTTCTGAAGCTGAAAAGCACTGCCATGGTGATGGTACTTGGCACAAGTAGGCTGTTTGTCCAGAACGGTTTACCCCTTTTCTTCTGTTCCTTGGTTCACTGTCCAGCGGTGGGGGTGGATACATTAAATATGCTAATGTACATGCACACGTATGCACCATGTACAATGTGACGAGTCATGTTCAAAGTAATGCGACGGCGACCGTGCGTGTCGGGAGGTAGAGCAGAGTGGTTCCTCCCAGGTGTTAGAGGGAAGGTTGGAAGGGACAGGAAAAATCTTGTAATATGGCTTTAAATTCAGAAGTCTATTCACAGGTGCTCAAGGGAGTTAAATTTGCATCCCTGGGAGCCCTGCTCTCATGTGGATGCGTTCTCCGTAATCCTGTGTAGGACAATGGCTGTCTTCCTGGTGCTTCTGGAAAAAAAGTGAGCCTGTGTCTGGATCTGACTGGGCCAAACTCCAAATGGTTTATGCAGTCTGTTTCCTAACCCAGCCCATTACATGTCTCTGGCCATTCCTGATCTCACTTGTGTCCTTCTCTGAGGGTCACTGGTTATGAAAGGAACTATGGGATAAGGAATCCAGGACTCATCTACATCATCTGTCCCCATATTTATATCTCTTGTTCTGTCCAGCAATTATAAGAAGATCCTGGAAAGTAGGAATTGATGCAGCAAGGGAATAAGGCGTTCATGTCTTGCTGGTATTTATAACCTCTGAACTTAGCAGGACACCTGGCATGTAGCAGGTGCATGTTTGCTGAATAAATGAATGAAAAAAAAAGAATGAATGAAAAAGGAAACTATGTTACTTTAATATGGACATGTGTGACCCCCCTGGGATGATACAATGATGATGATGGCAGTGGTGGTGACATCTGATAATGCCTCATCTCATTTAATTTTCTCAGTATCTTGTGAGATCACGTGGTCAGGTATCATTATCATCCTCAGACCCATTGATAAGTAAAGAAATAAGTAAAGAGTTTCAATGAGCTTAAAGGCCGTGCCTAAGACCACGCGGTGGCCTGGGCAAAATCTAGGTCTTATACTCAGCCTTCCCAAATTCCGTGCCTTCTCTACAACTGTGGGAGGCGTTGCCAATATCAACTGTAAAATAAGATTTCTGCGCCAGAGAAACTGGAGAAATATGTATCTTCTTTTCCCTGTGAGATGAAAGATGCCTCCATAATCTCTTTATCTTCAGGGCAAACTCTCATATCACTCTTGCTCTGTTTTGTAGTTTGCATCTACCCACTAGATGCCAGTAGCAACTCCCCCAGATCATGACAACCAAAAATGTCTTCAGACATCACTAATTGTCATCTGGGGAGCAAAATCTTTGCTTGTTGAGACCCACTGGTCTAACAATTTTGTCCAAACAGTAAATTTCAAATTAGTTAAGCTCTGGTCTTATTATTTCCTTTTTTTTTTTCCCCTTAAATGAGAACTCTGAGCTACATAGTTACTAAAAGTGTGGTAAGGGTTACAAAAGAAGAGCTTAGGAGTCAGAAGACAAAGTTAGTCGAATGTAATCACCAGAGTCACAGGACTCAGAATCACAGTAAAATGATTCTGTTTTCTTTTTTATATTGAACTTTAAACTTCCATCCACTTACTTTTCTCAGAAGGCTGATAACATTGTGGTTTGCTACATGCATGTATGTATATATTAAATGTAATATATATATATGATTTTTTTCCTTCAGAAGTGTTCTCTCCCTCTTGCCCATGTAAAATTAACCAAATTAACTAATTAATAACAAATTAAAGTTAGAAAACTTTGGTCTTTGAGTCACGAGTAACATTTATTTTCTACCTATCACTTGAACGATGAAATTCAGGAAAAATATGGAATTAAAGCCTAATAAAGTGTTATATAAACTCTTAAGTCATGTTGACTTAAGTGGTGAGATCATGCCAAGAAAGTTAATGGAGCTGGCTCTGGAGACACCAATCCAGTGATTTATCCACCTAAGCACATTTCTAAGCAAAAACATATGTCGGCGAAATGAACTTTGCAAACCAAAGAAAGATCACACTGCCAAGTGTATCTCAGACCTTGTCCATACATACAACTTTCATAGTTGAAGGCAGTTTTGTTCTTTATGTGCTTGAGGAAAGTACGGCAGAACCTTGACATACTTAAGCACGTGTCTTTCTTTGGAGGGCATTGCCTGAGTGGTGCTCCTGGTCGTGTTTAAAATATGACCCCATCCTAAAATTCAGGCCATTTGGTGGGCCTTTTAGAAAGAATTATTTTCTTCCTCTCTGTTTCTGTTTAAGAATTAGTCTGGTATCTGTAATTAGAAGGCAACGCAATGTATTGGAAAGATCAATGGCTTTGATTTTCAGGTCCTGCCACACTACTGGTTGTGTGACCTTGGGAGAGTTACTTAACCCTTCTGTGACCTACTCTTCTCTGCTGTAAATGGAGCTAATGAGAGGCATTTGTCAGGGAGGCATAAGGAGATGTTGAATAAAAAGGTGCTAGTGCGGTGTTTGCTACATGGATTGCTTACTGAGTGTTTACTCCTGTCCCCTTTTCTTAACACCAGGGTCACAATCTGACTATCCAGTGAGCCAAAAGTGGTGTGCTTACGTGTCTCTTTGCAAAATACTTCTAAACATTCTGAAATAATTGCCAATATTTAAAAATTGGAGATTTCAAGTAAAAATCTAAACTGCAGGCTTTTGAAAGAAACAAAAAAAAAAAAAGCAGAAGATCTGACAACACTGGGCCCCTGTAGATGGGACACATTGCCCCCAGTCTCCCAATCTCTATCACTCTGATGTCTCACACCTGGACTGCTTCACGCATTATGTCACATGCCTGATATGTTTAAGACTTGACTTTTTAGCCACAGTACACATAAACAATTACGGAGACTCAGGGTACGTAGGAGGCCTCAAGAGTGCAGAGACCTACCACCATAGACCTTGCCTTCAAGGAATTCACAATCTTAATAAGGGCTTACTGTAAGTGATGATTTCAATTTAGCAGGAATTTATTGAATTCCTACCACAGATCTGGCACTGAGGATACAAAACTTAATAAGATACAGCCTCTGCCCAAGAGGAACCTGCTCTGCTGACCTCTTCCATCCCATTGATTGGATTGGAGTTTCTGTTTTCTGTTTCCAACCTGGGTTGAGTCTCATAACATCATTAACGTTTTATATTCTGCTTACGAGCCCTGGTTTTTGTTTTTGTTGTTGTTGTTGTTTTTTCAATATACTGATAACATAAACTCATTGCAATGACTTCACTGTAGATAAATTTAGTCTTCCTAAAATCTGGGAAAACACAAAACACAAACAGAAACCATTTTCCCTTTTATATCCTATAGAGAGAAGTTAAAAAACAAATCTGGCTTCCCATCTCCTAACTAGTGCCTGGCAAACTGTGGGAACTAAGTAATGTTTGTTCATTGAAATAAATGGATGAATGCATACAACATTGAATGGATGGAGGAAATCCCGTTGTCCAACCCAATTCATTCCTCCCCCACATGCATTTATTTATTTAATCAGCGATATATACAGAGCTGGGGAAAGAGTGCTTCAGACAAAGGGGACAGTGGGTCCAAAGGCCTTGAGATGGGAACAAGCTGGATACCTTCCAAGAAGCAGAAGGAAGGCCGGGGTGGTTGGAGGAGGTGGGGAGAAAAGCAGCTAGAAATGACATTGCCCATTTATGCAGGACCTGTAGGCCCTCTCATAGGTCTTGTTTGTTTTCTAAGTGTCGTGGGAATGAGAAATCTGATTTCCATTTTTAAAAGATCTCATTGGTCACTATGTTGAGAATGGGTTACAAGGAGACAAGAGTGAAGCCCCAAGACGAGCTGGGTGGTGACCCACTTAGAGCAAGTGAGAGGGGATGGGTGACATGTACGAGGTGACAGTGACCATGGGAGCGGATTCAAAACAGATTGTGAAAAGCGAGCATATACTGGCACCAAGACACTGTCTAACTGATATATCATGCCAACTATAAGTATAATTTAAAATTTTCTAAAAACCACCTTTTCTAGTACCAACATTTTTGGTTTGAGTATGGGGGGGATAACTCTTCAAATCTACTGATATTTGCTGAAAATGTCTCTTTAAATTGTCCACTTTATTACCTTTAACTTTTCTTTTATACAGCAAGCAGCTTTGTTCTGTTCTGGCGCAGTAAACTGCGGTTGACTTTCCTCCTGCAAGAGTGATATTCCTTCTTCTAGTCTCTTTTTTCTTAACTTTTCTGGTTGTAGAACTAGCTTGTGATTTGCCCCTAGATTTTGCACCAGTATTATCAGCTTACACTTTAAAATCTGTCTATACTTACTTGTTTTAACTATAAACTAATCTAATAATTTACAAGTAGCGCCATTATTTTAATTTAATTCCCAATTGTGATTTACGTAGTTATCCTTGTTACTTGTGCTGTCTGCATTAAATATTTATTTATTTTAAAATTTTATTTTTTAAAATTATTTATTTACTTATTTATTTTGGGCCGTGTTGGGTCTTCATTTCTGTGCGAGGGCTTTCTCTAGTTGTGGCAAGTGGGGGCCACTCCTCATCGCAGTGCGCAGGCCTCCCACCATCGTGGCCTCTCCTGTCGCGGAGCACAGGCTCCAGACGCGCAGGCTCAGCAGCCGTGGCTCACGGGCCTAGCTGCTCCGCGGCATGTGGGATCCTCCCAGACCAGGGCTCGAACCCATGTTCCCCGCACCAGCAGGCAGATTCTCAACCACTGCGCCACCAGGGAAGTCCCCTGCATTAAATATTTAAATAAACATATTACAATGCTGTCTGGTGCAAAGAAAAATCATTCATGCTGAATAAGTCTGTTGACAGGAACGAACACACAATGCCTGATAAAGTAGCTTGCGCTGCTTAAGTTTTTCCATTTAACTTTACATCGATTAAATTTAAATAAAAATTTCAGTTCCCTGGTCTCACCAGCCACATTTCAAATCCTCAACAGCGGCCTGTAACTGGTGGCTGCCATATTGGAGGTGCACCTCCAGTGAAATTTTAAGCTGAGAGGCTCCGCCCTTACGTCTCCTGTCCTGTTCCTCTCTGACCAGAGAAGGGGGTGGGTGACAGGAGCTCTAAATGCTGCACTCCCTGGTTTTCATTCCTGTGGTGCTCAAAACTAAATATTAGGGTTTGCTTAGGGCATTCAGTTAACAAACAAGTCAAGGCCATACGACGCCAAGCCCTTAAGAACCAGATTACAGTTTTTGAAGATGTTTTACTCACAAACCAATGAACATTTGCTTTCAGAGAAGGAAATGATCCATTTGACATAGAAAAATTGATTCATACACACAAACGTGATTTTTTTTTTTACTTGTTACATTTTAAGTATACATGTCCATAAACCCAGCAGCCTTGAGCAGGCCAGGACTGGCTACCAGCCATGATGGCTGATGTCCACATTACAGCTTTGAGGAGTTGCTGCCACAAGTTGGCTGAATATGTGCATTTTTGTTAAATACCAAACAGAGGGCTGTTTGAAGGCTGTCATGCTCCATCAAACAAATAATGCCAACAAATGCCATGGGCATTCAGTAGACCGTCACATTTCTGAAGTCTGCTGAGCCGATTATACTCATTTTAAAATTTGTGTAACTGGGGATTGACACTTATTCATGTGTTTGCGTGATAGGCGGAGTCACTGCTGGCTGTCACACACACACACACACACACACACACACACACACACACACACACACAGACAGACTTGCACTCGTGTACATCCATGAGCATTTTTGTTCTCCAGAAGCACTATCCTGCTTAAACTTTGATCCCACCGTAGCCCTCCTAATGGCTCTCTAGACCCGCCAACACTGTGCCTTGTCTTTGGGGAGTGCTTTGAAGCAAGAACAAACACCTTAATGTCTGTGAGACTCTGGTTTTCAAGAAGGATCAACTTTGACTTCCTGCTGCTGATGCAAGACCCTCTTTGCCCACCTGTCCCCTATGGCTAGTGTCACAAATATTAATGCCACGCTTCCACATGCTGGGCTCAGAATGGCCCCTTTTAATTAAAATATGAATCTATTTTTTCAAATGCATTTTCCAATTTCTGCATGGGGAGAAGTGCTTCTCCCGCCGAGTGCAATTTCAGATTGGGCAAAATCGGTGTAGATTTCGTTCGAATCTCTTTGAAGTTTCTGAACGTCCTTAAACCCTAGGATGATTTTTTGCTGCTTTTATATTCTCAATGGTTTCCTGGACATTAGGGAACAACTTTCATGTATTCACTTCTTTGGGATTCTGAAACATTATTGGATAAATATTAAAGAGAACCAAATTGAATCAAAGTTAAAGTGAATCAAATAGGCCCTAAATAAAATTTAAAAAGCAACACTTAAAATATATTGTTATTAACCAAGACTTTGGGGGAAGTTATAGTTTAAATGTGATTCTCATACCAATGAATCAAGGGTTTCTTATGGGGAAAAAATACCCTCTACTTTTACATATCAATGTGTCCACATGGAAATAAAGCTCAGAATTTACCTCTTTAGGTAGCAAAGAAGATGCATCAGGAAAGGAACTTTCTCTGGGCTAAATTTCTCTGACTTTCTGAGTGGATCATGGCTTCCTTTGGTCCCACAATACATTTTGGGGCCTCATTTTTGGCATTTGTATTATACCTTATTGGCATTAATATTATATTTGATTTTTTTGTTTATTTTTTGTGTTTTTTTTTTACCGTTTTCTTTCTTTTTAAAGATTTTTTTTGGCTGCGTTGGGTCTTCGTTGCTGCGTGCGGGCTTTCTCTAGTTGTGGCGAGCAGGGGCTACTCTTCATTGTGGTGCGTGGGCTTCTCATTTGCCGTGGCTTCTCTTGTTGCGGAGTACGGGCTCTAGGCACGCAGGCTTCAGTAGTTGTGATGCGTGGGCTCAGTAGTTGTGGTGCGTGGGCTCTAGAGCGCAGTCTCAGTAGTTGTGGTGCATGGGCTTAATTGCTCCGTGGCATATGGGATCTTCCCAGACCAGGGCTCAAACCCGTGTCCCCTGCATTGGCAGGTGGATTCTTAACCACTGTGCCGCCAGGGAAGCCCCATATATTTGATATATATTTTAATGAACACTCCTGCTTCTCCCACTCCACTTCTTAAACTCCATGAGGACCAGCACGATGTTAGGTGTTAATATCTCACAGTGTCTCTGCATTGCCCCTCTAGACTCTTCACCATTTTATCCCTTGACTTACCGTCAATTTCTTGTAATTTGGATGGGGTAGGGCAGCTTACAATGACCGATTCTGCAACTAAGTGTATAAAGCAGGGATTTAGAGGGAAGGAATCATGTTGATATGAACTCTAAATTTTCTTGTTTTCACTAATGTACAGAGTCTCAAGAGAGATTCCTGGGTTCCTGTTCTTTCCCTTGTCCATAATGTTCATATGTTGGTCAGTGTTCCCACACTCAGATGCTTGTCTGCATTAAATTTTCATGCAAGTTCTTTGTGCTAATATGTAGACCTTGGGAGTATAACTTGGTCATAGACTTTTCGTCTTGCTGTCTATCATTCATTTAGAATCGTCAACATGTTTGGAATCACCCCAAACAAAGGAGTGAATGGGGTGGCAAGGCTTGTCTGGGGCTTTCCAGAGTTTATACTGTGAAGTTCAGGGAAGAGCTCTGAATTTCTTCTTTTATCAACTTAGTTACCCCAATAAAATAAACCTCTGGGTTTAGATACAATCACCTCTGGGCTCATTGATAAGAGTGACCAGATCTGAGAAGGCGCAGTCAGAGCATATTTCACAGACCCCTGAATCATGGCGGCCCAGCTACTTTATGAAGCTGTATTACTCCCTCAGTGACTGAGCCCGCGAAAGGAGCCCAGGCGCTACTGTCTTGACTTAAATTTATTGTTTGGTATGTTTGTGTTTCCTGCCTAATTTGCACTCTGTTTGCAAAATCTACAAAGTCTGTTTCCTCTAAATGTCTTCCTTTTTCATTCCTCAACTTTTCAGCTGATGTAGCCATCCTGTTCTCTGGATCTTAAGTGCTTGAGAAGAGTGGCGTTTGGTCTTTGTGAGGGTAGCAGTGTTTCAAAGACAGATGAAGACTTTGGATCCCCCTTTATGTGGAACTTTAACACTTTACTTTTGCCATTTCACATCCTCAGAACTGTGGTTTACAGGACATAATCCCCAGGTTTGGTTTGGTTTGATGTGTTCATAACGAGACACCAGTGGTGGGCAGAACATCACCACATGTAAGACACATCAGGTGGGCTTACTGTGTCCCACCTGTGTGTACCTGGTGGTGTATGTTTGATGGTGGGGAGAGAGGACACTCACAGAGATCAGCAGAAACCTAAGAATGAAAAAGAAAGTGTGAGTCAGGAAAGGTGATACGGCACCTGC
The DNA here is from genome assembly GCF_963924675.1 of Phocoena phocoena. NCBI lineage: Eukaryota > Metazoa > Chordata > Mammalia > Artiodactyla > Phocoenidae > Phocoena > Phocoena phocoena. The sequence goes on from NC_089223.1 coordinate 95,470,875, forward strand.
CAGGCTGAGTTTTCACGAGGCAGGGTGGCCGCAAGACAGGCGGTTTCTGATCCACTGCAGGGCCCAGGCACCAGCCGCTCAAGCTGTGTCTCACAGCCACTCACAACCGTTAACTTCAAGCACATTTTCACACTGTTTGGCTCAAGCTCCTGGCAGCGTTCCTAAACCCTCTGAGGAAATAATTCCACAAAGTGGCATAAATTAATGTGACTAATTAACATGATGTTAATTATTTGTAAATTGTATGTTTGGATACACATTACTTGAGAGGCATATGTTACATTCAATGTTTACTGAAACAAGTGACTGCTAATAGCGCCTCCTGAGTGTTCCCTGCACGGCAGTCGGCAAATGGAGGCTCCTCTAAAAATAAAAACCGTGTCCTCGGGGGAGCTGTGTGAACGCCTGAGTATCATCAGGTGCCAATGAAGTAGCCTGTTCGCTTGGAAAGTGGAACTTCCTGAGGTTCCCGCTCCACACCTGGTATATTTGGGGTTTGGCCTCATTAAAGCTGTTTCTTCTTTCCCAAAGCCCGCTGACAGCAGAGCTTTGCGGATGCTCCTAAAGTGGTACCCAGGTCTGGTGGGAGTGACAGCAGCATCTCAGCATCTCCCTCCAGATCTATGTCTGTCAGGTCAGCCGTACCCTCAGCACCATGCCCTCCGGGACAGGATTAGGGTGGTGCAGGGGTTAAAAATCTGCCAGCCTGGCCTTCGAACATTCAGAGTTGTTCACAGCTTCTTACTCAGCAACAAAGCATTATCTTTGGGTTCAAGCTCGCTGTTCTTATTCTTGGTCCTGGAATAAACCAGCCTGTTTAAGTGGCTTTTAAGTTCTGGAGAGGGTATTCTGTTTCTTCAAGGTTCATTAGTTTAAGATGCTTTGGGTGGGTATTGCTAACATGTAAAATAAGTTACTCTTTTTACCTGAAAAAAAGAAAGTACAGCTTTATAGCATTCTTTGGATACAGTGGCTAATGAGGCTTCTAGGGGGGAAGGTATTCGAGTGACACCTTTTTGACAATGGCATGCCATCTCCTAGCAAATAGTACAGCCATGTGTTTTGCTGAAATTCTTTGGTCAGGACTTAATGACCAAGTCCACTGGGGGGACTAATGTGGATCCTGCTGCCAAGAGAAAGAAAATAAGGCCATGGTTAGATCCAGTCATGGGAAAGCCAAGGGAAGACTGCATAAATCCCATTATTGGGGGTAAATATCTCCAGCTTTTATATTTTAGTATAGGCCTGGACATTAAAAAAAGAAAAAAAGATGAGATAAAAACAACCCAGGTTCCAAAAAGATCTCCTGAGTGGGTGAGGCAGCTCCGTCTGGGGGTCCTTCCCTGTGTTAAGTCTGGAAACTCTTCTCCGGACTATTGTTCAAAGGGAGAATATGGATGGACTTTGTTTCCTGGACGGGTTTGTGAAGAGAGTTATGGAAAGTTAAAAGCATTTTAACTTATACATGGGAGCTAATGACTTAAGTAAAAGCAAAGAATTGTGTTTAAAATACACACCTGGTTAGGTCCCACACTGGAGTTGAGACAAAGTCCTAATGAAGGTGGCACCTGTCTTAGGAGCTGTCACATCTAATGCCAATCTTACCATTTCCATCACGACCACCATAAGGCAAGTGCCCGGCATGGAGTAGACACTAAAGTCATGGGAGTGAATGAATGGCTGAGGATTGGTGGGGAATTAAAAAGAAAGTATGCATCCTTTTCAGACCTAGATAACGTAGTCATTCTCAAAACTCTGTAACAGCACAGATAGAAAAGTCCTTCCAAAGTGTCCAGAGAAAATGTGAGTTGATTTCAATTGAGTTGACAAAATGAATTTATGACGCTTGGAATATATAAAGACATTGGAAAAAAGTGGAAGGAAAGCTGGCAAAAACTGAATTGTCCATGAATGTGATAACCCATAAATACTAGGAATGAAGGAATTAGGATTTCCAGAGAGGCTTTTACATATCAGTTGGCAGAACTTTGCACTGAGAGGGGAGTACTGTGTTTCTAAGAGAAAGGAGAGTGACCATTTACATGACAATATTGTAGGAACACATGAATTCAGATATCACTATGAGCCACGTTTGAGATGGCTCTGAAAACCTGGGGTCTTTCAATGTGTCCACTTACAGAGAGATGGCACAACCCAATGCTATAGGGAAGATGGCAACTCTTGCTATACACTGCAGGTTTGGTACTTTAAAACATAAACATAAATTTGTTTATAGTAACTAAGTGGTATAAGTAGAGTTCTGGAACATAATTGTTTTTAAATTGTATAAATGACTATAGGAAAGAATTGGAAATTTTTTTGACCTTCCAAACAGAATCTTAGAGAAATTGTCCTGAATTTAGATTCTTTGTAACCTCAACACACAGCATGAACCCCAACATATACTTAGCCCTCAGTGAATGTTTACTGGATGGATGAAAGAATTCCTCTAAGCAAACTGACAAGACGTGGAGAAGGTATATAACAATAATAGCAACTGTACTGCTGAGAATCTACTGTATGCAGGCCCAGTTCCAAATGCTTGGCATGTATTAACTCTCTGAGCCTTCACATAGCTCCATCAGGTATGTTCTACCATCATTTCCATGTTACAGATGGGGAAACCTTGCACAGAGAGGTCAACAAACTTGTTTAGGGTCACACAGCTTACAAGTGGTAGTACCAGGATTGGAGGTTAGGCATGTTGATTCCGGAGATTGCGCTTCTAACAATTCCTTCCCTTGATTAAACAGAAGAAAAGCTTTCTCTCAAGGAAAGCATGCTACCTCCTCTGTTAACAAGCAATCTCAGAAAGAACCATGCCATGGGCCCCCCTTTGGAGCACGACGGGGCAAAGTAAGACACTCCCCCCAACCAGGCATCTACAGGTTAAAGGTAAATATTCTTTAAAACAGATAAATATTCTTTAAAAAAGATAAATATTCTTTAAAACAGATATTTTTTCTGTTACAGCCATCAGCTTTATAAACTCCTTAAAATACTGTTCCAAATAGTTCTCACCTCTGAGGCATTTTTTTTCTTTTTTTGCAGTGCGCGGGCCTCTCACTGCTGTGGCCTCTCCCGTTGCAGAGCACAGGCTCTGGACGCGCAGGCTCAGCGGCCATGGCTCACGGGCCCAGCCGCTCCGCGGCATGTGGGATCTTCCCAGACCAGGGCACAAACCTGTGTCCCCCGCATCGGCAGGCGGACTCCCAACCACTGCGCCACCAGGGAAGCCCCTCTGAGGCATTTTGACAGCATGGCATTCATCATTAGTTTAATTTTCAGCATTTTATGCTAGTCTCTAAGTTCTGATAACAATAATGAACAAAAGAAGAGGTTAATACTGATTCAGTGTTTTCTATATGTGAAGCAGTGTTCTAAGCCCTTACATGGACTTGTGCAGTAGGCACAATGATTGTCATCCACATTTTACCGATGAGGAACACCCCCGCCCAGGCACAGAGGTTAAGAGATAGTGAGTGGTACTGTTGGTGGGAATGTAAGTTGGTGCAGCCACTATGGAAAACAGTGTGAAGGTTCCTCAGAAAACTAAAAATAGAATTACCATATGATCCAGGAATCCCACTCCTGGGCATATACCTGGACAAAACTATAATTCAAAAAGATACATGCACCCCTATGTTCATAGCAGCACTATTCACAATAGCCAAAACATGGAAGCAACCTAAATGTCCATCAACAGAGGAATGGATAAAGAAGATGTGGTACATATATACCATGGAATACTATTCAGCCATAAAAAAGAATGAAAATAATGCCATTTGCAGCAACATGGATGCAACTAGAGATTTTCATACTAAGTGAAGTAAGTCAGACAGAGAAAGACAAATACTATATGATATCACTTATATCTAAAATATGGAATCTAAAATATGGCACAAATGAACCTATCTACAAAAGAGAAACAAACTCACAGACATAGAGAACAGACTTGTGGTTGCTAAGGGGGAGGCAGGTGGGGGAGGGAAGGACTGGGAGGTCGGGATTAGCAGAGGCAAACTATTATATATAGGTTGGATAAACAACAAGGTCCTACTGTATAGCACAGGGAACTATATTCAATATCCTGCGATAAACCATAATGGAAAATAGTATTTAAAAAGGTCTATATGTGTATAACTGAGTTACTTTTCTGTACAGCAGAGACTGACACAACATTGTAAATCAACTGTTTCAATAAAAAAATCAATAAAATTAAAAAGAGTTAGTGAGTGGTAGAGCTGGGATCCAGGCAGTCTGGGTCTGCAGCTGCTCCCATGATTCCTGGGTAGGTTTTTAATGCACACATTGTAAAGCAGAGTGAAGGAGGCACCCTTTATACTGATTTACTCTACCAGATATAGAAGGTGTGTTATGGCTTGCCTGCTCTTTGTATAAAAGAGATCTGTTAAACCCTTTTTTTTCCTTCTTTTCAATTTTTATTTTTTAGGTTTCTGTATTTTATTTTATTTAGAAATTATCTACATATTAAATGAATTTAATTTAACCCATTATTTAATTTTATTTAACATTTTTATTGGAGTATGGTAGTTCTATTTTTATTTTTTAAGGAACCTCCGTACTGTTCTCCATAGCGGCTGTATCAATTTACATTCCCACCAACAGTGCAAGAGGTTTCCCTTTCCTCCATACCCTCTCCAGCATTTATTGTTTGTAGACTTTTTGATGATGGCCATTCTGACTGGTGTGAGGTGATACCTCATTGTAGTTTTGATGTCCATTTCTCTAATGATTAGTGATGCTGAGCATCCTTTCATGTGTTTGCTGGCAATCTGTATGTCTTCTTTGTAGAAATGTCTATTTAGGTCTTCTGCCCATTTTTGGATTGGGTTGTTTGTTTTTTTGATATTGACCTGCATGAGCTGCTTGTATAGATTGGAGATTAATCCTTTGTCAGTTGCTTCCTCTGCAAATATTTTCTCCCATTCTGAGGGTCTTTTCATCTTGTCTATGGTTTCCTTTGCTGTGCAAAAGCTTTTAAGTTTCATTAGGTCCCATTTGTTTATTCTTGTTTTTACTTCCCTTTCTCTAGGAGGTGGGTCAAAAAGGATCTTGCAAAAAAAAAAAAAAAAAAAAGAAAAGAAAAAGGATCTTGCTGTGATTTATGTCATAGAGTGTTCTGCCTATGTTTTCCTCTAAGAGTTTTATAGTGTCTGGCCTTACATTTAGGTCTTTAATCCATTTTGAGTTTATTTTTGTGTATGGTGTTAGGGAGTGTTCTAATTTCATTCTTTTACATGTAGCTGTCCGGTTTTCCCAGCACCACTTATTGAAGAGGCTGTCTTTTCTCCATTGTATATTCTTGCCTCCTTTGTCGAAGATAAGGGGGCCGTATGTGCGTGGCTTTATCTCTGGGCTTTCTATCCAGTTCCATTGATCTATATTTCTGTTTTTGTGCCAGTACCATACTGTCTTGACTACTGTGGCTTCGTAGTATAGTCTGAAGTCAGGGAGCCTGATTCCTCCAGCTCTGTTTTTCTTCCTCAAGATTGGTTTGGCTATCCGGGGTCTTTTGTGTTTCCATACAAATTCTGAAACTTTTTGTTCTAGTTCTGCGCAAAATGCCATTGGTAGTTTGATCAGGATTGCACTGAATTCTTCTTCTTTTTTAAATCTATGCCAACCTGTCCATGTCTTCAGAAAACTAAGGAAAGTGAAAGGTTTATAACATGTTAGAGCAATTAGTCTTTGGTCATATGTTTTACAGGGAACATTTTGGGCAAATGTATACTTCATCATGGGGAATGGAAGCATTTGATTCCCAGTATAAACCTAGCTAGAACTGTAGTTCTTACCTCAGCTCACCCTGGAGGCCAAATATTATAGTCAACTCCTGACAGCAGAGGTTTCTGAGTAGCATTCCCATTAGGGTGATGCCAAGGGAAGATGCAAAGAAATAAAGTTTGAAGCTGGATTTTACTTCTTGCCACTGCCTAGTTAATATAAGATTAATATTTTCCTTTTCTACATAAAAAAGTAGTTTTCTAAGGGATCATAAATTTATAAGGCAGAGACTGTGATTTCTGATTGTTTTTTATAAATTCAAATTATTGGCTTCCGCTCCCATTTTTAAACTCTGTCCTGCTTTGTACTTACTGAGAACATTCAAACTTCAGAGCCCTTCATCTGTGAATTAATCATGTGTGGAGTATAGGCAGTTGGAATTTAGCTATAAATATAAATGAAATGGCTCCAGCCATGGCTGGGTTCAAAAAAACTAAAGTGATTCGGAGTTTTCAGTTAAAAAAAAAAATAGCGAAATTTTAAGAAAGGAAAAACAGAGTTAAGTTGAGAAGGGTGATTAAATATGATATAGTCTTTTTGCATTAAAATATTGGGCTTTTGTGGTATCTGGACTTTATTCCTAAGATTCTGCAAATCAGTTTATAAGCTCTACTGTCAAGGTGAAAGGGGTTGAATAGTGTTTACCAGACTCCGGAGTATCTTTCTCACTTGACCTGCAGACACGTGAAAAGAAGCTGCGGACATTAATCACCATGAAATGTGACCACATGAGGGGTTATATAGTATTTCTCGGGTACCAGTTGGCAAGAAGGTTCACCAAGCCCAGCAGCTTAGACAGATGAGACAGAGCGACAAAGATGAATGAACAGTGCCTGCTGGCCTAAGGGTACACACCTGAGATGCCATTTTCCTCCCAGAAAATTCTGGGGTATAAATAGCTGGAAAGCACTTTCGTCTACTCTGGAGTTTCTCATCAGATCTAGTTGAAATGTCTTCACTGCTGATGAGGGAGGGAAAGGAGCTGGAATTTGAGGTTGGGGCTCTGAGGTTCAGTCCCAGTTGTCACACTTATTAGCCATGGGGCTCTAGCCAATTACCTAACGCTCTCGGAGACTCAACTTTGTCAGGAATAAAACAAGAGCGTCCGCCTTTTAGGATTTCTGTGCCTCCACAGTTGAGATCAGCTGCTTTAATTACGGAGCTACATTGAATGTCTGTTGTGTGCTGTGATGCTGTGTAAAGGGCTAAGGGTACAAGAAACAGTTACTTCTCTCAAGGAATTTATCTCTCAGGAAGACAGATTAGCGAACAATAATGAGAGTACATTGTGAGAAATAAAACAGTAGAAATAGGATTACATTATACGGTTAGCGTAGGAGAAAGCTGAGTCAGCCTGTAAGGTGTACTCTCTGTGGCTGAAAATACGCTAAATGTTGGATGCATTCCCCCTGTCTCAGCGAAGGACACACAGAGAGGACCTGAGCACAGTATTGGTACTTGAACAGCAGTGCCTCAGATGGGTGTCAACAAGAGGGCGTGGCACGAGCAAAGACGTGGAGGCCGTCAGAATGGGATGACTGGGGTTGCAGGGCTAAAGCACTGAGTCTGATCAAGGGAAACTTGATTGCCTTTCCTGGAGATTGAGCTCCATCCCAAGGACCCTGAGTGGGTGACGAGTACGGTCAGATTTGATGCAGGCACAGGGGCCAGCCCAGCATGGAGCCTGGGACCCACTGCTTCACAAAGGTGATCATTTCCCAGGGAGCTGTTCATCTCTTACCTAGCACACTATTCAGGAGTGATTTTTTTTCCTTTTGTTTCAGTTTTTCTTGTATACCAGCTGTATTGAGACGCAATTTACATATCACACAAACCATCTATTTAAAGTACACAATTCAGTGGTCATTACTATATTCATTGAGCTGTGCAGCCGTCAGCGCAATCAATTTTAGAACATTTTCTTCACCCCCGCTAAAAGCCCATACCATTAGCAGTCATGTTCCTTCCTTCCTTCCCCCAGCCCCTGGCAACTACTAACCTCCTTTCTGTCCCTGTAGATTCTGGACATTTTATACATGGAAGCATAAAACATGCGGTCTTTTGGGACTGATTTCTTTCCCATGTCTTCAAGGTTCACCCATGTTAGGTATCAGTAATTCATTCCTTTTTATCACCAAATATTATTCCCCTGGCTGGATAGGCCACATTTTATTTATCCACATTTTATTTGATGGATATTCGGGTCATTTTCACTTTGGGGCTGTTGTGAATAATGCTGCCCTGAATACCCATGTTCAAGTTCAGGTGTGGACAGATGTTTTTATGTCTCTTGTGTAGGTACCTAATAGTGGTATTGCTGAATCATATGTTAACTCTATATTTAACCTTTTGAGGAACTGTCAGACTCTTTTCCAAAGTGGTTGCACCATTTTCCCCTTTTTACTTAATGCCTGATATATTGTCTGTTGTTTGTGTGTGAACTGGGGAAGAAACCAGAACAAGGAGATACAACTCAATTTAGTCTGTCTTCGCCTGACAGTCCAGGGAAGGGTTGCTATTATTGTGATAATGCTGCAAACAAAGCCCAGATCTTAGTGGCTTACAATAACAAATATTTATTGCCCACTCTTAGGTCTACAAGTCGGCTGTAATTCTGCCGGCTCTGCTAGGAGAGGTGGGGTTTGACTGTAGTCTGTAGGTCAAGTGAATTCAGGGGCCAGTGGCTACCAAGCCCATATTCTTCCTATGGCAGATGACAGATATGCACGAGGCCATATCAGACCACTAACACTCCTTTGGCCAAAGCGAGTCACGTGGCTAAGCCAAAAAGTTAGTGGTGGGGGGAAGTTTGCTCTACCTACTTTTTTGGAAGGTTCTGCAGTGTCACATGGCAAAGTGTGTGTTTCTCTAATCCTATTATAAAAATGGAGTAAAGGGCTGAGAATATAGAATTTACAGTACTCTAAATCAAGATGGTAAGCAGGGAAATAGATAAAAAGAGAGAAAGGGTAGAGAGATTTACAAATTATAGCATATTTTTTTAAAAATTAAGATGTGAGAAAGTCATAGTAATTTAGAAGCCATTCTTTGGAGATGCACTTTAATAGAAAGGTGGAGGTATTTGTAATTAACCTATTGATTTTACATATTCCATTTCGACGCTCATGGAGTCCTCAAATCCTTGGTACTTCACAAAATAATAAAATTCAAGGATGGAAAGACCCTTCAGAGACATCTCATTCTATCTGTAGAATCACTAGCGAGTGTTGAAAGATGTAAGCCTGGGCTCCAGACTGAATGGTACCCTCTTCTTAAGGTAGCTTGGTTCTCTGACAGCCATCCTGGGTGTTTCTCATAATAATTACTTATTAATACATTCTACTTATTTCAAGACAGCCCTTAAAGGAGATGCTATCATCATCCCATTGCACAGACAAGGTACCTGTGACTAAGGAGGATCCAGGCCAAAGTCACGGCTACCAAGGGACAGATTTGAGAGTTCAGCTTGGAGCTGTCTGACGCCAAAGCCCACATGATCAGCCACAATCCTGAATGTTTCTGGATAGAAAATCCCTGCTTCCACTGATTATGAATCTTAGCCAGAATCCACCTCCTTTTAGTCATTCATCCTAGTTTATCTTTTTGAAGTAGGTAAAACACTTCTCTTTGCAGCCTTGCTTATACTTTGGATCTACCCAACTGATCCTCTCTCTCTCTCTCTTTTTTTTAATCACAGCTATTATAAAAGGAAACCTTGACTACCATGTGAATTAGCTTAGGTTCTGAACTGATGGAGTCTGAGTCATTGGGGTTCAATCTGTTGCCTAAAAGATGCTGTACTTTATGTATGGGCTTCAATTGGCCACGCTTCTCCCTTTGGTCACAGCCTAAATGGAACACAGCTGATACATAGAACAGAAAGTTGTTTTGTTTTATTTCAACAGTAGTAAGAACTTTTTTTCTCAGATTAGGTGTTTGTACTTATGCCTTCATAACAGGTGGGCCACTGGAAGCAAATAAGATGACCAGAAGGTACTTGGAATGGTAAGAGAGTGATGGTGAGAACAGAAGAAGGAAAAAACAAAGGTGTCCGGAAGGTTAATTGGTCTGAGTATCTGATATGGAAGGTGAATGGAAAAGATATAGTCTATCAAGAGAGGATTGTGGGGATCTGAAAGGTGGAATTATGAAAGAGAGACGCCTTATCAGAACGTATAAGACAAAAACCGGTTCATGGGAAACAGCTAACGATGAGGTTGGTGGTGAAAATGGGTACCTCGCTGGAGGGAGGAGCTAATGGCATTAGACCAACCCTTCCTTAGCGAAACACCTGGAGCTTAGAATGAACTATTGAAGCACAGGCCCCATTCATTTTTGTCTCTATATTGGTCGACATTCAATATTCAAAGAAATTCTGTCAAAATCAGAGTCTGCCAAAATGATGGTAATAAATCTCCCATGAACTCTCTCTCTATCGTCTTGGGCACGAACGGAACTCACTGAAACAGCGCTGCCATAGTCAATGGCATCGCAAAGTGATGAGTTTCTCCGTCAGACCGTAGACAGCTGTGCTATGAGAATGTTCATAAACTGTGTGTGAGCAATTGACAAGTTGACAAAACATTGACAAAGAACAATTACTCAAGAAGCAGCACTTGGAAGGGTTGGTTGTTGTTGAGGAGATACCAAAGAAACAGAGGAATGACAAGAGAAGGTGCTATTTTTGCAAATGCACTAAAACATTATTTATCAGACTGCATCTCAAGACTCTATCCGTAAGGAAAAAGTCAGTAGATGAAATAATATACTATAATACACTGAATGAATTCCTTACATTTTATTTGTGAGATGCACTTAATTACTGGGCAGCCTTTTAAAAAAAAAATCATTACTCTCCACCAAAGACCAAAATACAGAAGTTATTTTAAGATGTCTATATGCAAGTACTTGAAACAGATGAAATACTTTGAAGTGCTTAAAATATAAAACATATTTTATCAGTTTGAAATAATTACTATATTTTTAGGTATGGTCTGCATACTCTACTTATTTTGAGAACGATTTGCTTTCTTGGGTTGGAAAATGCAAAGGAATCAGGGTTTTAGCACCATTTAACAGCAACAATAAAAATATGATGGTGATGATGATATAAAATAACATTTAGCTCCTATTTTGTGCCCATTAGCCGTGCTAAATGTTTTACTTGTTTAATGACTCCTTGATACCTCTCTATAAGAAAGGAACTTTTATTAAGCTTTTTTATAGATAAGAAGTCTGGACCTCAAATCAGTTATATTACGTTTCCAAGATCATACAGTAAGTAATCAGTGGAATCAGGGTGTGAAAATAGGTATGTCTGAATCCATGCCCAGGGCACTGCAGTTAGCACATAGGGAGTCTCCATGGGAATTAGGAAACAGTGCCTCTCCCTCAAGATACTTTTATCTCTGTTAGAAAATTGTTGTAATAAACTGATTTTGTAGACCAAGACGGCTTACCGCCATCTACCAGAAAATTGCTGTAATAAATATACAAATCTATGATATCCATGATGCGAAAGGTATTCCCTTGGAGGTGGCTCTGCCTGGCTCCTTACTGATTCTCCAATTCAAATAGGAGAACATTCTTATTTTCCAGGAAAACTAAAGAGAAATCTTCTGCCCACCCTGCTGCAAGTTTTCCTTTTTATTCAAACTTAAGCCTTAATGAAACACTGCATTGATCTTGATATCAGTTATCTATCCATCCAACATTTATTCCCTGACCACCTGCTAAGTGTTTGTACTCCTCCAAGGGGATGTAAAGAGGAGTTAAGAGAGAATGTCTGCTTTCTAAGAGCTCACAGTCTAGGTGGGGCAATGATTAAACCCATTATTACACTGTGGAATAAAGGTCTCTGGGTTTCCTTGCAAGAACTATCTCCAAGTGTTTGGTCACGGCCACATGGGGGAGAGTCACTGGCATCAAGAAGGAAATGGATCCTGAATCTGGGTTCACGGAGAAGAAGTCTCACTGGATTATTATTACTTTGGCAATTATGTTATTTTATTCCTTAATGCTTTTTGTTAGATTTTCTTTTTAATTTATCTCCATCTGGCATTTTTCATCTTATTTCTGAGTTTTTAGTTTAATGAATTCATGTTCTTATCAAGTTTTTCTGTATCATGAAGCTTTTATGGTACATTTTCTTTTTTATTTATTTTTTTCTTAGAAGTGGGTTTCTGTGCCGTCTTTTATCTTCTATGTTCTCTTTTTCTTCTCTTCTTTTTAAAAATATTCTTTTCCTATAGTGTATTCTCATTCTATGTAGCTCATGGTCATATTAATCATGCTAGGAGGTGCAGACTTTTCAGTTGTTCTGATACAGTAGGGATGACCTCTTTGCTCTCTCCTCTACTGAGGTTTCTATGATTTTCCCTCTAAGCGACTCTTTTCTGAGGCAATTTGATATCTGGGGCTGAAACCTGCTTTGGTAGTCCTGCTGTGTTGCAACTCTTCATTCCACTTTAGAATAGCTTGTTTCTTTCTTTGACCACCAGTTCTTAAATTTCATTACACTAGGTCACATCCCTTCACTCTTAGTCATTGTTTTTTGCTGCTATTTACTTTTCTTTGTTAAAGTAACTTCATATTTGGGCAACTCCACCCCTCCCAGGCCCCACCTATTTTTCTATGAGACTGTGTGTATCTTTTTTGTTCCTAAATGACCTGCTTTCCCAACACAGTTACCCTGTGACCCTGGGCTCTTACACTATAAACTTCACTTTTTCTTCTTTTCTCACGGAACACGTTTTCTTGGGCTAGGCTCATTTCCTGCTCCTTTCTCAATACCAGGCAGCTAACACAGAGCACAGCCTACACCATTGCCTTAAAATGTGTGTGTGTGTGTGTATGTGTGTACACGCACACATGGCTGTGTTTAGTTTACTTCCTATGCCAGGACTGCACATTTAGGATAGACAGAATATCAGTTCCAAAAGACAATGGGGAGTTGAAAGTTATAAGGAAAAGAAGAATAAAGCTGAGGAGATGGGAAGATTTTGAATTTAGGTTTGATTCAAGGGATTGGAGGTAGAGAAGAGGGAAATGGTATTTCTCTGATGAGTAGACAGCATAATGAGAGAACAAAACAGGAAGGGCATTGTAAGAGAAGAGGACTTCATTTCAGGAAATGGCAGGTGGGAAACAGGAAGCTGGTATGAACTATAGCTGGGCTCTACCAGGTAGGAGAAAGGTGGTAAGGTGTTAATTTGCTTCATTGCATTGAGAACTCTGAGGCTTAAGTGGAAATTGACTCAACTAAAATGAAAACAACATTGTCATGTAGAAATCATGGTTGATTTTTAACGAAAATAGCAGTGTTTCCTGATAAGAACCAGTTCCAAATATGAATCTTACATTAAATTCAAAATATTAGATAAACAGTTCATTAGGAGCCCTTTAGAGTAGAATCTGCCCTTTCCAGAGAAACATTTGAAGCAAGACTATTTGGGTTTGAATCCTGTATGTGTCAATTACAAGCTATAAGATCTGAGCCAAGTTACTTCACCCCTTTATTGGTCAGTTTCTCTATATGTAGATTGAGGATAATAGTAATATACACTTCATAGACTCTATTGTGAGAATTAAATTAATTAACAAATAACAAGTGTTTTTTTTTTTTTTTTTTTTTTTGCGGTACGCGGGCCTCTCACTGTTGTGGCCTCTCCCGTTGCGGAGCACAGGCTCCGGACGCGCAGGCTCAATGGCCATGGCTCAGGGACCCAGCCACTCCACGGCATGTGGGATCTTCCCGGACCGGGGCACGAACCCGTGTCCCCTGCATCGGCAGGCAGACTCTCAACCACTGCGCCACCAGGGAAGCCCATAACAAGTGTTTTTAATAGTACCTGGCTGATAGTAAATGATCCAAAAGTATTAGCTGCTACTATTATCTTCCTTTATCCTATGGATCTGGGAAACAGTAGGAAGAAAAGGGATGAGTATACATCCCTAACATTGTCCTTGTGGGTTATTCTTTCTCCTTAATGAGTCAAGACCATCTCTGAAGCCTTTATAACAGCCCAGCACACCTAGGAGATTTTTATTATTTCAGTTAACTGTTTATAATCCATTAACCATCTAAAGAGTTTCCATTATTGCACTTACTTGGCTATTTTACTGTTCTCTACTTATCTGTCTCTTTCTTCACTAGTCTATTAGTTCATCTCTTTGTTCATTCTGCAATTTTTTTTGCAGATCCACAAGGTGGAATACTTACTCTCACATTCCTTACAGAATAAAAGGCTAATAAGACACTAAACAGGTGATTATACTAGTAAGTAGTATATTCTAATTGAGATAAGTATTGTAAAAGAGAAGTTTAGGGTGCTACAAAAATATAAAAATTAGGGTGGCACATAGTAGATTTTTAACAAATAATTAATGAATAGATAGATAGACAGATAGGAATTTGGGGATTAACTAACTCCAACAAAGTGAGACTACTGTAATGTCCTTTGGAGATAGATGGATAATGGATGCTTTTAGTCATCTCTATCTGCTACTGACATTTTATACGACTGTGAGTGCCTTGAAAGCACATCTGTTCCACCTCCTCTGGGTCTCTGGTTACATATCCATTGAAGGAATGAATTTAATATAAAATGTGAGCTACATTCAATATTTGAAAAAAGTAATTCTTATTTGGTTCCAACTTCCTCTATATTTATTTTCTCTCATCATAATGGCTATCTTTTTCTCAATAAAAGATTTGTTTATGCCAGGGTTGTGTTTAGAATGCTACAGCTGCCCTTGAGTTTGTTTATAGCTCTCTCTGAAGGCACATCATGCCTATGCCCAATTCCTACAGACCCAGTTTGGCACAGTTAGCTATCTAACCTTTAAGTTACTTCACAGAAATTTGGGAGGTGTTTTTAATTGTTGTTATTGTTTGGTTGGTTTTGCCAGACAATGTTAGAAACACTTTGCCTAGAACTAATTCTACGTGGAATTATTCAGGGTGAGAAATGTGAAACTAAATAAGAATTATAATTCTTATTTAGTTTCTTTTCCTCCTGCAAACTGTATCAATTTCTTTTCCAAAGCTCTCAAACTCTTCTCTGAAACATTCCAACCCTGAAGAATCCAAGCCTGCGTTTACTGTTTTCTTTTGCATCACGGAGGGAATAAGGCATTTAAACAGTATCTTACAAATTCCAAATTGGAGACTGTCTCTTTGCTCCCATAAAATCTTGTGCTGGCTTCTATCAAGAGCACATGTTCTTGTCTTCTTGTAACAATCTTCCCTTGTTTGCGTTGAGGGCCAGATGACACACTTACGTACAGGAAATATAAGGTGCCTACTTTTATGCTCTGATAGCCAGCACGACTGCTTGGCAGGTAGAAGGAATTCACTGGATAAATGTTTGCCAAATGAATGAAGGAAGGAAGGCAGATGCAGACTTTCAAAGTGCAGTGTGGACAGGGTTGGCAAAACACAAAAGCAATGAAAGTTAATATGAAAATCAAGGAAAGACAAATATCATATGATATCACATATATGTGAAATCTAAAAAATATGATACAAATGAATTCATTTACAAAACAGAAATAGAGTCACAGACATAGAAAAACTTATGGTTACCGCAGGGGGGAAAAGGGGAACAAATTAGGAGTTTGGGATTAAAATATACACAGTACTATATATAAAATAGATAACCAACAAAGACCTACTGTATAGCACAGGGAACTACTCAATATCTTGTAAAAAACCTATAATGGAAAAATAACCTAAAAAAGTTTATATATATATATATATATATATATATATATGTATGTATAATACATATGTGTGTGCATATATATATGTGTATATATATATATGTGTGTGTGTATATAAATATATATATATAACTGAATCAGTTTGCTGTACACCTGAAATTTAAACGCTGCCAATGAGAGGCTGTGAATATTTTACCTGGACTAGGCTAGGCTGTGAAAATGTTTCCAAAGCCAGTGATTTACAGCAACAAGACAGAAGGCACTTCTGTTTATCCTAGAGCAAAATGGTTTTGAGGAATCTCAGCACCTAAATTGCTGTGATCAGTTGGGGGTTTCCAATTTCAATTAAAGCAGACCCATCCGGACTCCTATCTGGAAATGCTTTGTTATCAGGGAGTGCAAATTGCAGAGGAAACTTTAATGCAATACAGACAGTGCTTCCTAAAGTCTTAGGGCAATTATATTCCTTTTTCTTCTAAATGGCTTCTCAGCTCTCCTTTGTGCAAATCCTATTTGAACTGCTTTGACGTATAAGAGCTGTAATACTCCAGGCTGCTTTGGAGGCTTTTGTTCTTCTTGTTTTAGCTAGCAGATAGTTTATAAATTAAAAAAACATGTCATCTTTCTGAAATCATTATATGGTCTAGACTTCTCCCCAATTCAAACTGCCCTTCTTGTCCACCCTCCCCACCGCACTCCCCTTGTCGAAATGGAAGAGGATCTACTGTAATAAAATGATTCCTATTATTAATCTCAACGAATGAAAATGCAGAGTTGAAAACAAAATACATAAATAGAAGTTGTCATATAGCTGGAAGGATCTTCAGGTAAATTACAGAATCTTATTGTCTAGGGATCACCTTATCTCTTAAATAATCAGAGCCCCGCCAGAAACATAACACTTCCGTGGGCTGCCACAATGGGCTGCCACAATCTGCTCCCCCGTGGGCTGGCTGCCCTGGGCCTTCTGACTGCTAAGTGTGATCTCTGCATCTGTCCACTTCCAGTTTCTCTGGTGTGATAATTTTGGGAGAAGAGGGGCAAGCGCAGGCCAGCTGGGGCAGTAGAGAACAATACAGGCCAGGATATTCCACATTGCTGTGGCGCTCCCCATGGACCCAGGCAGACTAGAATCTCAGCTCTGTTTCTGTTATAGTGGTGTGGTCCTAAACACTTCAGCTCCCTGAAAGTCAGTGTTCTCATCTGTGAAATGGGAATAACATAATCATGACTTTCAAGATTTGACCCTCAGTGTAACTCATTTGGGGCTTTAGTAATTTGCAATGGCTTTTTATGCCACACATGCCCCCATATAAAACAATCCTAAAACCTGCAAAAATTCTGGACAGTTAAGCGCTAAGGAGAACCATGCTTCTTCCGGTCTTTAGGGACCACTTCTTAGTGACAGCGCGTCTTTATCTGGAACATATCTGAGAAATTAGGACGTGACAAATCACAGCCCCCTAGATAGGAATGATAAACCGCATGCAACAGAGCTCTTGTATTTCATTTCTACCAGAGCCTGCGGGCCCTGATTTGGAATCATATTTACTCTTTTTACACATTTACAAAAGGCTTTGTTACCTGGTTTTCTAAATGATGGGAGATTAGAAACAACAAATAAAAGAGAGTGGGGTTGCTGCCAAGGTGAACCAACAGAGAAGAGTCAGGTGATGATACAACGAAGAGGAGACAGAATCTCTTTCTTTCCCTTCCTTCTCCCCCAACATAAGAATTGGAAAGCATCGTTGATATAGACGTAAACATTCCCACACACCTTCAATAGCACTTCAGGGCATGACTGCATTCCAACACTAACCAAGGACAGCACATACATGGTACACCTTCCATCACTCCCTTCACCTGTGTCTAAAGCAGACAATTTTTTTTGCGGTACATGGGCCTCTCACTGTCGCGGCCTCTCCCGTTACGGAGCACAGGCTCTAGATGCGCAGGCTCAGTGGCCATGGCTCACGGGCCCAGCCGCTCCGCGGCATGTGGGATCTTCCCAGACCGGGGAACGAACCTGTGTCCCCTGCATCAGCAGGCAGACTCTCAACCACTGCGCCACCAGGGAAGCTCAATCCTGATACTCTTAATTGATGCTGGTACAAGACATCCTTGTATCGGCTCCTGAATCTTTTCTAGTCTTACTCAGGCATGACCTACCAAGACTGAACTAAATCCATGAGCTGACATTCATTTACACCCTCCGTGTAATGACTATTTAAAAGGATAGGAACATGAGTAGCCACGTTTGAGAGAATTTTTTTCTGATGTTGAGGGAGATGGTAAAAAAGATTTAACTCATTGAATGATGCATAGGATTTTGTTAAGCATGAAAGTTGAGAAAGGCCTTCCCTGAAGTTATTTTTCTCTTCCTACAATTATTAGGAAGATGGAGCATGGCAAATCAATCTGAGGCAAACTCACTGGCTGTTAATTTGGGTTAGAATCAATTACTTTGGGCCAGGGCTTCCATTGTAGCTAAAGGCATGGTGAACAGCCCCAGAGACATTCTAAGTCAGATGACACCCTCCCATGTTGCTAGGATCCTGTTTGGAGGTTTTGGGGCATGAGATAAAGGAATGCCATTTTTTAAGGTTCCCTGGAATTCACATAATCCTTACAAAACAATATTTTGATGAATGGAGTCAGAGGAATGCAACCCGTATGTTTCTGATTCATGTCGAGTTTATGAGGGTTTACAAGTTAAAGGAAGAAGTGCTAGGAAAGATGTATCCTCCAATTTCACTAAACCCCAAACATCCGAAACAGAGCCTACTTTTCCTTTCCTTGTGTTTAACCCAAAGCTCAGAGACTTTTTGGCCCATTCAGGAAACTTTCTAATCTTCCCTGGAATTTTATGACCCACAGGGGGATAGGGATGTGTTTCTCTAGTGGTGTATGCACAGTGAAAGGGGCAGAATCCAAACTGTAAGTTGCTGGTGTGTGTTCATTTCACGTCAGTTGCTTGGCCCTCTTGTCTGCAGGGGCTGGGTGATCAGGCCAGTACTCAGAAGTCAGTTCTCCCACTCCTCAATGGAATGTGTAGTAATTCAATAAAAGGTCCAGAGCATCATGTCTTTGTGTGTGCAGGCACATTTCAGGGGCAAAGCATTTGGTCTTTTTACATGGGGTTACTCTGTCTCCCATGCTTTCCCCTCACATTTCTATATTCATTTCAAGAATGTGTTTGACCCCCTACAGTGTGCATTTGGGATACAGAAATGAATGCTATAGGCTATAACTCTCAGTTAATAGGAAAGAGAGACATAGATACAGATCATTATAATACAGTGTGATGCATGTTGTATGAGGGGAAATACCTGCTGTTATGGGAGGACACAGGTGGCTCCTCTGACATAGTTTGGGATACTGGGTTGGGGGCAGGTCACCAGATGCCAGTAAAGATTTCCTGAAAGAAATGGTCTGTGAACTGGGTTTTGAAGTATGTGTAGGAGTTCACCAGAAAGATAAATAATTGTGGGAAGGATAAAAGGGAGATGGGAGAGATAGCAGTCTTGGTGGGAGGTGCAGCATAGGTAAAACACTGAGGACTAAGAAACCATGGGATGCTTGTAGGCGTTGCTAGGCAGGTAATGTTTGCCAGATCATGAGGCACCTTTCATTTGCCACCCTGGGCAATGAAATGGAAACCCCTTGCGTTCCAAGTGGCTGGTGGGGCCCGTTATGTGAAGGACCCTCAAAGGCTCAGATCTGATATGGGACTTGAATATAGATTCAGGATGTAGAGTGTAGAACTTGGGTGGAGTATATAGGGGTACCCAGATACCAACACTTTTCAATCCACCTGTGTCCAGCCACTGCCCCTGTGTATTCCTCAGGCCCTGTAATTGGCCTGCCTACTTCCCCTTACACTGCCCAAACATACAACACAACTTGCCCCTCACCCCAAGCCAGTGTACCACAGAAAGAGCCTCACACACTTCCCTGCACCCAAGATCCTCTCTGCCTCTGAAAGAAACAAGTCACAACCCTCTTTTTCATAGAACACAGAGTTGTCAGGGCTCTGGCACTAGAGGGGAAGCCTTCAGGTGGTGTAAAGAAATTGTGTAGGTGGCTCTGAAAGCCAGCTACCCCCTTTCTGACTGTCATGTTCTCTCAATGGGTCTCTCCTATTGCTTTCCACCCATGGCTATTATCAGGCTCTCCAAAGGAATACCACCCAGTTTACCCTTTAAAGCTCTGCACCAATTAGAGATTTTCAAATACCACCAACAACTACAAAAGTCACTTCTGTCTTGGTTCTGGTTAGATCATTAGCATCTTTGCGATTTTCCCAAAAACTTTACCGATCAACAAGGAAGTACAAATTCAAAATAAAGAGAAACTCAGTTGAGTGACACAGTGTAGCTTTCCGGGGCTATTATAATTGGGGCTATTCCTAGGCTTCACAAGGCTCGTCCTAGGCCACCCATTATTAATAAGACACAGCAATGACCACAGCTACTGGAAGCCCATGCATGAGTTAGAAGATGCCCCCTTTGGGTGGATATAGCCAATTTCAGTTTACTCCTACCCATTGCAGCCTGGTACCTCTGTGCAGTGCCCAAACTATACAACTGTATTTGGTACCCTGGCTACAATCTAGCCCCAAAGTGCTGCTGCGATACTTACTAGACTCATCACGTCTCAGTTCTTGACTGGTGCACACCTGGGCTCCTTTTTAGAGCCCAGAAATGGGCTAAGATGATGTATCAGTTAAATATTGCTATGTAACACATTAGCCCAAAACATAGCAGTTTAAAGAGCAAACGTTTATCATCCCACAGTCTCTGTAGTTTAGGAATCTGAGTGTGTTTTGTTGGATGCCTCTGGATCGGTTTTTCTCACAGAGCTTTAGTCATGAGGTCAGCTGGGGCTGCATTTATCTCAACACTCAACTGGGGAATCTGCTTCCAAGCTCACTCTCGTGACTGTTAGCAGTTATAGGTCCTTGGTGTCTGCAAACTATAAACATCCTCCCATAGTGCAGTTCACACATGGCAATTGGCTTCCCTCGGGGTGAGCAGGCAATACAGGGCAGCCATGATGAAAGCCACAGTCCTTCTGTAACCCAATCTCAGAAGTGGTATCCCATCACCTCTGCCACATTCTGTTGTATTGCCAGAAGAAAGTCACTAAATCCAGCCCACACTCAAGGGCACACGCTTACACAAAGGTATGGAAAGCAGAAGGCGAGGATAGTTGGGGGCCATCTTGGAGTCTGCCTACCACACTAGGAATCCTAACTCTTTGTCACTTAGGATCTGTGTGAACTTGAGCAAATCATCTAATCTTTCTGAGCCTTGATTTCTCCATCAATAAAATGGAGACGATTAATGTAAAGGACTTGATATATAATAAATAGCAGCTAAGAATAATCATGATGATGATAACAATGGTGATGATGATAGACGATGATAGTGATGAATGTTCGTTTTTCTTTTCTCCTTTTCAGAAGGTAGAGGAAGGTCCCAGGGAGCGCCTAGTGGAGTAGTCATTTGTGTAGAAGGATGTACTGGATGGATGAGTCTAATGTTTTTTAACATTCATCACCCATTTTCTACCAAGCTGGAGGAGAACAGAAGCACACTGCCCCGGTCATATGAACCACACCAAATAACTTCCGCATTCACTTCCGGTCCTCTCAATGATCATTTACTCTCCAAGAGCTTTAAAAACATAAAGTAGCAAATGGAACGTGGAATTATGGTGGGGTGGGCATGACAGTGAAGGAAATAATCCTTTAGTCACTGGACTCCCAACCTGACTTATGGAGTTCGCCTCACTGCCAAGAAGCCCTGACTATGAATATGTAGCCATCGGGGAAGGAGACGTTGAGAAGAGTGGGTAGTTTTTCACAGAGCCTCCCCAGGTTTCTTTAAATAGTGGCAGCAGCCTTTAGTACAGCTAGGAGGCAGCCCTCTGTGCTCAGCCTCCTCACAGTTCTTGGAGAATCTTTTCTGTAAATCCAGCTCTCCCGTTATGGCTATCCAAACAGATCTGCTTTCTGCAGCATTTTCAGCTGGCTGTTGGCATCCCTTCGGAGCAGAGGGCAAGAAAGGTATTCTACTGAGGCTCCTGTGTGTTAAATACACAGTTAGCTGACCTTCACTGAGAGTCTCTCTTCTGAGGACCTCATCTAAAACTCACTACACTCAAGATAAAGGACTATTATCATTCCCATTTTATAGACGAGGAAACCGAGGCACAGTGAGGAAAAACAGATTGTCCAAGGTCACACAGCTAGTAAATGGAAAGATGTTTGTGATGATTCGCAATAAAATGAAATTTTGCCCAGAGTTGGCCACTGGAAAAGGGTATAAATTGTACTTGCTTGATTTTTCCCAGAGAATCTGGCTAGGTTCCAAGCACTGGATTGGAGCGCAGAGCTAGTAGGATTTCAGAATAAGGTCTTTTCAAAGTTGTCAACATATGCTACTCACTCCTGACCAATTTCATACTTTAGGCTTTATAATATGTCTCCCAAAGCAGTACATTGAGAGTGAGTTCAGTGACATCTGACATTGTGCTACTGCAAAACAGTGAGAGAAAGAATGAGATGCGGGCAAATGAAACCCAGGGGCTTAGATTGGTAGTGAAGGTTAAATCTCACATTCCCTGGGTGGTCTAATAACTGATGTGTATTCTGATTGGAATGCAGAAGTTTGGAGTTGTGGCTGGGGAGGGAGCATTAGATGTTCTAGCCAGTGTGGGACTTTGGACAAGCCACTTAGCATCTTTAAGCCTTACCTCCCTCATTTGTACAAATGGGTTAATAAGAGCTGCTACCTCATATGGTTGTGCTATCAATAATTTAAGATACTGCACAAAATCTTGGTTCAAATGTGCAGGGTTCTGACTACTACCTTGTGGCGACTCAGGATTTCAGTTCCCTGTCCTATATCAACCTATATCAGAATGAGGGTGTTGGGCAAGATGGTCTCCACAGCTCCTTCCAAATGGGCCATTTTGTGACCCCAGGACAGAGCAGAAGGGAACAAGAGTTCCCTGGAGATGCTGTCAGGAGTGGGAAGAACGTGCCTTCCTAAGAAGCTTTCGACATTCTTTACAACAGCGGATGCTATCACAGGTGAAACTGCATACACAGATCAAGAAGGGCTTCCTTGAGCTTCCCTGGTGGCGCAGTGGTTGAGAGTCCGCCTGCCGATGCAGGGGACACGGGTTCGTGCCCCGGTCTGGGAAGATCCCACATGCCGCGGAGCGGCTGGGCCCGTGAGCCATGGCCGCTGAGCCTGTGCATTCAGAGCCTGTGCTCTGCAACGGGAGAGGCCACAACAGTGAGAGGCCCGCGTGCCGCCAAAAAAAAAAAAAGGAGGGCTTCTTGTGGCTAAAAGAAGCCATAGAAATGAGTAGGCTTCGGGACTGTGGTTAAGCTTCTGTGAGTTTTCAGGGCAGCTCAGACTGTTTCCCACGTGAAACCATGCCCAGGATTCAGAAAACTACCACACAAAGACTTTATTGCTTTTGTGTTTTCCCCAGTTGATAAGCTGACATATTCATGGATGAGAGCTCAGTGAGCGTCGGAAATCCTGGCTGCTGGGTCTAACTCATTCATTCACCAAGTGCATATCCAGTCTGCCCCATCCCTGGTACTGTGGGGATACAGCAGTGAAACAGTTGTAGCTCTTCTTCAAAGAGCTTATGATCAGGTGGGGACCAAGTAAACTGTTCAGTCCAATGTGAGATGTGCTCTATTACTGGAGAGTAGAAGAAATGGCGACGCATTGCTAAAAGACACGTTCTCCAAATGTCCTGGAGGTGGTTTTTAAAGAAGTAATTAACCAGAGGAAGGTAATGGTATTCCAAACAGATGGAATCTCATGAACTAAAGTGCAGAAGCAAGGGAGAGTTGTCAGATTTAGAGGAGCAGTAAAAAGTTCTGTTAGAGCCAAGACTGTGTGCCTTTTTGTGACATGGGCTGGATGGTAGGGACAGGAGAGAGGCAGGAGAGGCTGAGGAGAAACAGAGATGCAGGGAAGTAGTAAGAAACGAGATCAAAGAGATAAGCAGGGGCCACATCATGAAAGATCCTTGAAAGCCATATTAAAGGGTCTGGACTTCACCTTGAAGACAACTGGAGGGAGCCATTGAAAGATTTCAAAGACTGTTGAACTTGGCAGATACTTTTTGGCACATGGTTAAACTAGATGATCTTTAAGGTCCCTGTAGATTTAAACCATCCCCAGCAGATACTGTTGTATTCTCTTTGAGATGCTATCCAAAGAAATAAATTATTTAATATTTTTAAAATAGCCAATTGCACGTTTGTAGGCTTTATTCACATGATGGCATCAATCTAGCAAAATTTTCATTGTTCATCTATTATGTGGATGACCCCATGCTGGGTGTGTTGTGGAATTCATTTGTGCATAAAATTAAATAAAAATGTGAAGGACACATAACTGTCCTACACAATAAAAGAGATGGCACAAGATGTATCATTGATTGATTGATTTTGGAGTCAGACATTCTAGATACATGAACTCTATCTGTCTGAGCCTTGGTCCCTTTATCTATAACATTGGGATAATAGCAGTGTCTACTGTGTAAAGTCTACTGTGTAAAGTCATTGAGAGTATTAGAGGAGATAGTACAGTTTTTTTAAAAAACTTAATCCAATGACTGGCACGTGATAAGAACTTAAATTTAGTTAGCTATTAACATCGTTCTTGGTAGCAGTAGTATTGGTACCTTTGTGAAGCTAAAATTGGCGGAAAGGGTGAGGCTAACAACAGTGGAAGGTTTTTACTACTGTCACATTACCAGCTGCAATATAATCTCTTATATTAGAACACCTCAAATTTGGGATCATGGTAATTTGATTTAGTATGAAATTCTTCTCTCCATGGGACCAAAAACAGTTTGCTTCACAAGTGAACAAAGGAAAGTCTGGTGGTGGTAGAGGGGATGGGGGTGTTAAATGCTCATAAAATATATATATATATATATATCTATATCAAGTACTTTAAGCCACTTCTAGGCATAATTATAAATGTAGCCATACTGATCTATTCAAGTATCTCCAAGTATCACTTAAATTGGTAGCACTTGATAGCCATTGATTTCAAAAAGCATGTTTAAATTAATAAAATGGCATTTCTTTGCAGAACATTTTGTCCTTTTTATTATTTGGCATGTTTTTTCCCCCTTGCTTTCCTCCAGTTACTCTCCACGAATGTTATTTTTGCTAAATTCATAGCAGTCATCATTCATTTATTTATTCAACAAATATTTATTGAGTCCCTGCTCCGTGCCAGGAAGTAGGCTGGGTGCTGGAGAAACAGAAATGAACAAAAAGACAAAGGTCCTCCCTCTTGGAACTTACATCCTAGTCATAGGTTTGCCTTTGGCATGCAACAATGATAATCTTTGAGGTAATCTTTGGTTAAAAGTGTCCAGAGGTAGGTACAGAAAAATAAACATGGTGAAATGGGACATTGGTAGATTGTGTTAAATCTGATGGACTTCAGAATTTAGACCATTACATCAGAATTTAGACCATTACACAAGATCACAGACCTGGGACAATAGCTTTTTTATGACATTGTTTTTGTAGAGGTTTTGATTGAGTCTCAAAAATTATATGAATGACTCTTTTGCACATAGAGATTTGAAGGGACACATGCTTTCACCCCACACCAGATCCATAAAGTTCCTTCTTAGTTCCTCAGTGGTTTGATACGAATATTAACAGAGAAAATGAAGCACTACTGGGCTGTTACCAAAAACTGTCATAGAAATTTAAAGCTGGGAAATATTTAAATCCAGATCTGTCCCAAGGCTCAAAACCCTTAGTAACTTGTCTGCTGAACTCTCAAGTTTTCATTTAAAACTGCCGTATGAAGTTAGCCAACAGCTATTGTTCTTCTTGACACCTTGTCTTTAATCCCCAAGGCCTCCTGAAGACTCAAGGGACTTTGGGTGTGGAGGGGAAATTATACCAAAGCTATTGCCTGTAACTTGAACCACTGCCTCATCTCAGTGATTTGTGGTTTGTACCTGTCTGGGCTTTCTTTTTTTTAAGCATGCGTCTACTTCATTTATGTCATTCAACCAAGAGATATCGAAGGCCTCCTGTGTGCCAGACATTCATAGTTTTTGTTTTTTCTCTTTATTTATTCCCCTTGAAGTATATAATCCAGTCTGTGGTTTCTCTGAATTTCAAGAAGCATTCACTGTTGGTTCTCCAACTGGTACCTGACTCAGTCATTTAGAAAATCAAAGTAGCCTTCCCCATCAAAAAAGCAGCTATCATTGTTCCACTGATTATTCCTGACTGTCTGACCAAAAGAAAAGACTCAAGGAAGGAAGGTCTTTGGAAGGAAGAGGCAGGAGCTCTTTGTATAGATTTCTTATCCACTTACCTATCAGCTGTCATCTTTATTTCAAAGCATCTTCACCTATACTGTTGAAACATGGTTATTTGTCTAGGAAAGGTCCCCACGATAGTATTTTTGAAAACATATTCTAAATTCACATGATTTATTTTGGAGTGTAATTGTTAGGAGAGCTCAAATGCTCTCTGGCTTGCCATTATGATCACTTGAGGTGGAGGTGATTGATTACCTTCTTCCCAACACACATCTTTCCATATCCAGTAGCACTCATCCATGCAGCCATCTAGTCAACCATGCCATTACGATGCTCTATGCTAAGCCGTGTTCTAGACATGGGGACCAAGACAAAGGCTAACGCAGAGTTCTTGCTTTCAAGGAGCTCACGTTTCAAGATGCACTTGGGACTGCAGAAGCCCAGGTCAACTAAAGTTTGAATATCTAAACCCAGGCACTGGGCAGTGGCTTTTGCCATTAAATCAGTTGTCATGACATCAGAGACCTGCTCCTCTGTCTTGAGGCTAGAATGTTGTATAGTACCCTGACCTGAAATCTTGTCTTGGTTACTGCTGTAATTACTCTGAAAGGTAACATGGGACTATACACGTAGTAGGTGTGTGAAAAGCATTTGTAAAATTGAATTGGGTTGAAATTTGTTTGCTACCTGCCAACTATTTGTCCGGTGAATTGAGATTCCAATAAATGACACATTTTTTAACACTTATAGTTCTAAACCAATTGAGAAATAAGACAAAGGAGATGTCAGATGTAGAAAACTCTGTAATTCTGGTACAAACACTCTTCGGAGAACATGCCTTATATCTACAGGCAAATGGCTTTCCTAATATTAAATCCACGAACAGGTAGATTTACCCACCCAGTCACCAGCATTGCTTGTCATGTCTCACTGGAGAAACTGAGCAGAACACACAATCCCTGTAGAGCTTGTATCCAAGAAAAGGAAGAGGAAGGGGTGGGGCTAGGGATGCCCAATTACTCCTTCTACACTTTAAACTCTCCTATAAGATTTCTCAAGTCCCTGCTTCCCCCAGGTGGATTGAACAAAGAGGCAAAGAGAAGTGAGGAATATCACCTTGATGGGAATTCCTCCACAAGGAAGAACTCTCAAGAGTCTATAACACTGCCTGGCAATATCAGTTCTCTGTTTCTTTCCAGAATGTGCTCCCTACCTGTTTATTCCCTGCCTGTGTTTTTGTATCTGTCTTGGGCAGCTATTGGTTTCTCCATCCAATTCACCTTCTTTTAATTCCAACTCAGAACTTCCTTCCTTCTTGCCTGATTCCTCTCACCTGCCCCTTCCACACAGGCTCATCCCTTTTTCTGGATCATATCTTCCTGGTTTGGCTTCTAATCCCAGTCTACCTGATCAGCTCCTGTCTTCCAACTGTTAAAGACCCAATGTGATGAACGAATACATCAATTATTTAGTAACTGTGCCAAGTGCTGTTGGACATTCAAGATGTAGCGGTGAATAGGTACAGTCTGTTTCCTAACAGAACTTTGAGACACCCAGAGGCTAAGAGATGTAGCAGACAATCATATCCCAACCCTCATAAACCTTCAGGCAGAGAAAGCATGCCTCTGACGTATGCAAGATTCTCCTCGCATTGGCTACAGATATTAAAGTATGAATTTAAACTGTTTTCAGTGGTGTTTAAAGGGCTGATTAAATGGTTATTCGTAATTTGTATTTGCTTTCTTCACTTTTTTTTTCTTTTTAAATTTTCTCTACTATTAACTTCTCTGGTCAAAGAAGAAAAAAAAAGAATCAAACCTTTCCAAAGTCTTATGCAGCCAGGAAAAGAAAAAAAATCAAAGATATCCACCAGCATCTTGCAAAAACAAGAGGGAGTTCTGGGGGTTATAAAACATATGCTTGACAACTGGTATTATCCACTAGCGAGATATTGTTCGTATCACCACAGCCTGAAATTGCACGAATGATCACTCAGGTTATCAATTCACACATGCTTACAACGGCCTGTTGGCTCTGGGAATTACTTTCTTGGGTTACTGCAAATCCCTCATCTCCAACCAATTCATCATGCAGAGTCCCCACTATAATGAGCCTTGGGTGAAGCTCGGCACTCAACTGTATTTTAACATGTTGAGTGGAGTGTGGGGAGTCTTAGAATGATAACAGTTTGGGAATGTTAGAAAAGAGATGCCACCTTTCAAATCTGTTTCCCAGAATTATCTCGACACACGGCCCCACCACAGTCTCGGTTGTTTGAAACTGAAGTATTTGTCCTCTCAGCAGAAGTGCCACCAGGGGAGGCTCCCGCCTGGTTGTATGACGTTCCCTTGATCAGTGTCTGCAACCAGGAATAACCAGCAGGGTTAGCCTAGTGGAGTTTCCGGCAGGATAGAGGTGGTCAGCTGTTACCTAGTTGCCAGTAAGTGGAAGTTTTTGCTTTTGTTTTTACTTTCTGAGAATCCTATCCATTCTCTTGGCAACCCCTCATGGAGGAAATTGGTGATAACAACCGGAAGCTATGAGATGCTGCGTCCCAGTACTCCATGCCGTGGTCATTCTCATCTTTGTCGAGAAAAGCAGACTCTAATCTACCAAACAGAACTCCGTGTCACATTCACTTAATGACTATATGTGTGTGTACATATGTACATATACAGGTATACATATACATACATAGATACACAGCCATCTACATGCCTACATACACACACACACACACACATATATATATATATATATATATATATATATATATAGAGAGAGAGAGAGAGAGAGAGAGAGAGAGAGAGAGAGAGAGAGAGAGAGGTTAGAGGTTGGCTGTTATTGGGTTCTGAGTGCTGGGATCAGTCCTACTGTGAAACTAGGCAGATATGGTTTCTGTTCTCATGGAACCTACATTCTAAAAGGACACAGAGACAATTCAAATAAATTAGTCTTGGAATATGATCTAGGGATTATCTACGACCAAAGCACCTGGGATACTTGTTAAAAAGTCAGACCCTGGGGCTTCCCTGGTGGCGCAGTGGTTGAGAGTCCGCCTGCCGATGCAGGGGACACGGGTTCGTGCCCTGGTCCGAGAAGATCCCACATGCCGTGGAGCAGCTGGGCCCATGAGCCATGGCCACTGGGCCTGCGCGTCCGGAGCCTGTGCTCCGCAACGGGAGAGGCCACAACAGTGAGAGGCCCACGTACCACAAAAAAAAAAAAAAAAAAAAAACTTTGAAAAAAAAAAAAAGTCAGACCCTGGCCAGTCCTGCTGAAACAGATGCTTTTGGAGGTGAGGCTTGGGAATCTTTATCTCAACATGCTCCTCAAGTTGTAGTCTGTTCGAGAACAACTATAATGTGATAAATCCTATGAGAGAGAAGGGTAGGTTCTCAAGAGAATTTGCAGGAGATACACCAGACCAGCTTAGCCTGTGGAAATTAGAGAGGACGTCCCAGAAGAAGTAGTTCTCAAGTTGGGAGCTAAAGAAGAGAAAGAGCCTGTGCTCTGCAGCGGGAGAGGCCACAACATTGAGAGGCCCGTGTGCGGCAGAAATTAAAAAAAAAAGAAGATAAAGAGTTACCCAGAAAAATATAAAGGAAGGAAGAAGGGTCAGCAAGAGTGGCCAGCAAACGGAAGCCAGAGAGTCTATGGGGAGATTTTTCAAAACATACCACCCTTGGTAACTAAGAGACTCCTGTGAATAGAGATCAGTGTGGTACTTTCTCCATTTGTAATGCTTCCAGTTTAACAGAAGACCAGGCTTTCCTTGGCATCCTGATAAGCTGCATCCATTAGCTTCACTTCCCTCTTCCTGTGCTTATTTCTTTCCAATGATGACAGCACCATAGAAACCTGAATTGATGTTCCGACATATTGCAGGAGCCAGACCTCAGATCTGGAAGCTTCCATGTGGTACTCTCAGGAACACAGAATCCCTGACCTCATGATGGTTGCCACCAGTGGAATGGATGATTTCACCTTTCTATACAGAACCAAGAAAGTCCTGAGAAAGTGGAACTTCAAACATCTATACACTGATGGTCCATTTATCCACTGGATGCTACCCACTTCTTAATTTTATGTTTGTTCAGGATCCAGCTTACTAAGGTCAATTAAAGTCAGGAAGAGATGTCGGTTTGATTTAGTAAAATTGGATTCTTTGTCTCCCTTGGGTTTATCTCCTTGGGCTGGGCTGTCATTTGAATTTTATGTTTTTGTCCTTATTTCTTCGGACCATTTTTTTTTCTGGGAAGTGTTTTTCAGTGTTACACTCGCTCTGTTTGCAAGGAAGGTGTTTGTTTCTATAAAGTGCCTGTCCTGTCTGATCTCTATCATCTTTACGGTCTTGCATTCTGTCGCCATGGCTCATGTCTGGCTGTGGTTTATGTTTTGACAGGAGTTTGTTATAAAGCTGGGGATCACGGCTCCAGCTTTGCCTTTCAAACTTTCTTCTTTACGGTAGTCATAAACCCATGCTGTTAAAATGTTCCCTCTGAGGGAGGGGGTGAAATTCTGATAACAAAAGACTTGGGAGAAAGGAAAAAAGAGGGGCGGGGGACGGAGGGAAGGAGAGACGGAGTGAGGAAGAATTTTGTAGAGGTGCTATTGAAGCAGCCAGGTACATACCAGCGTCATTCAAATGTAAACTACAAAAAGAATACGTAGAGTTGTCAAAGATTTGAGAAAATAATGGCACAAAGGCAAGAGAAATGCACCTAGATTATCGTGCCGTGCTGTCTTTTATCTTTGAGATCTTGGACAAGTTGGGCAGTGCAGACCAGTGAATGAAGTTAGCCCCGAGTTTGCTGGAAAGGGAGAGAGTAGGGCAGGGACAGGCCCTGAGCCCTCTGTCCTCAAAAGCAGCCATCTTGCAAGTTCCTTTGTGAAAATGCTTAGAATCATCTTGTTTTTTGTGTCAGTGGTGGAAGATTTATACAGTGAGGTGGTGTCTGGATTTCAGCCTTTGTTCTTGCCTTCAGTAAGCAAGTAACGAGGACTTGCTGTATTCAAGGCCCTAACTCTGCAGCCCTCCATCCCTGGTGGAGTCTACTGTTGTGCCCTGGGAGCTCAGCTAGACACTCAGTGTCATTTTCTTCTATTTCAGTTAATCCCCAAGGTCATATGGAAGGTAAGTAATATTATCCCCATGTAACTAGTTTATGATCAGCCACCTAGGTATATAGCACATGTGTATTGACATGGAGGGGGTGGGGTCTGCAGAGAAAAAGAACAGGTGGATCCATTCTCATTAACGATCTTAAACTGCGGCTCCCTGGAGCAA
The DNA here is from genome assembly GCF_963924675.1 of Phocoena phocoena. NCBI lineage: Eukaryota > Metazoa > Chordata > Mammalia > Artiodactyla > Phocoenidae > Phocoena > Phocoena phocoena. Next base: position 95,502,037 of record NC_089223.1, read on the forward strand.
CAGAAGTGGGTTGGGCCCTGTTCTGTCTGATTTCACAGCCTGTGTCTCTCATGCTACCCCAGGCTGATTCTTCTCTAGCTATCTCGTGAGCGAGAAAGAGGATGAAGCACAGCACTTCACTTTACAGGAAGGTCTGGGGACCTTTTATTGAGCAAGCAGTGGAGAGTTACATCCCTGATTCCCCAGCCTGGGAAAGAGCTCAGGAGATGCCTCTGGATCCCAGATGCAGCCATCCCGCAGCTCCTGTGCAGCCTGGAGTAACTCCCGCCCAACACGAGTTCTCCTGGTGGCCTTGTCTCCCAGACCCACAAGCCTCACTCACACGTGAGTGCCTGGCCAAGGGTTTCAGTGTCTCTGTCCCACCTTCCCATTCTCCTCATGTTCACCACACTTTCCCCTCGCTGCCTCCCACGCAGAAGTTATTTGGGAATGTGTCTGCCCTTCTCTCCTTCTTTCCATTCATCCTCCATCTCCCTTCCTTTTTTCTCTTTCTAGCGTTTATTCACTGTGTATTGAACACAAGGTATGTTCCATGTTATTTCATCCACATAGAAAGCTACCACTAATAACAATGAAAAAATAATAAAATAACTATTATCAAGGTCTTTAAGAGCAAAGTTCAGCCATTCAATAAATATTTAAGTGCCTACTCTATGTTCCACATTGCTCTCAGTTCTGAGAATATAGCCAGGAGCAAACAGATACAGTTCCTTCCTTCTTGGAGCTTGTATTCTAGTGAAGGAGCAGATAATATACAAATATAATATGTGGGCAATGCTATGAAGAAAAATTAACTAGGGTATGATTAATAATTCATCGCCTAATAGCCAGAGGTGAGAGCATTCTGTGATGGATGTTATGTGCTCTCCACAGAATCCCTGTGAGGCTGGCCCTGTTCTCACAGGTTTCTCACCTAGCAGATGAGAAACCCAAGGTCAGGGTGATTAAGTAACTTGTCCAAGGTCACACAGTGGCAGAGCTGGGATTCAAGTTCAGGCCGGGTGGCTCCAGGTCCACGCTCTTGACCCCATGGCCCACTCCAGGGAAGAGATCAGGGCTAGTGAGGCCTGGGAACAACAAGGCCAGGAGGGTCCCTGAGCCTTTTCGTCAGTTCTTAATAGTGACAGAGGAGAAAGAGGGGAGTGAGAGAGAAGCCAGAGCTGTGTGCATCAAGATGCAGTGGACCTGCTCCAGCTCCTGTGGTCCAGGAGACGTCTGGAACCCTCATCTCCCGGTAAGATGGCACCTCTCCTCTTGGAGGTGATGGAGTGCAGACAGAGGCCAGAAGTGTCGTTTCATCCTGGGAGGTGAAGCCACAGTCCCCTCGCTGCAAGAGGATGGGCAGCTTCAGGGAAAGAGCTATTGGATAATGGTAGAAAGTGAGGGTTTTTAGCTGTTTAACCCATGAGGGACATTAGCCCCATGCTGGTAATTGGGTACCAAGGCTCAGACCCATCCCAGAACCCACAGAATGCCCAGAAGCTGCCTTATCTTGCCTAAATCCTCTGATTTTTCTGAAAATCTGCACACAGCATGTCAGATTCCAACAGCTGGCACCCATGTGGTTTTACCAGACCTGGGTAGGTGCAGTTGGGCTGTTAAGTCCTGCTGCCAGAAAGCCTATGCAACATTGAATTCACTGTCAGAATCGCTGTTCCTTTCCTTGTAGACACAATCTAAGGGTCAGAAGCACAGCCCCCAGTGGACTTCGGTGGAATGTGAAGCTGACCCTTTTACTGCTTCTCATTTCCAAGGCTTTTTACTTCCCTGTAAAATGCCCCTGGAATGCTGACTTGCAGATGGTGTCTTTCTTCCTTTCTTCTTTCCTCCCTTCCTTCCTTCCTTCCTTCCTTCCTTCCTTTCTTTTTCTTTCTTTCTCCCTTCCCTTCCCTTCCAGCCCCTTCAAACTAAGTAGTCTCAGATGAGACGCTTTTTTACTTGTAAAACTCAAAATTAACTTTAATCCCAAAACGAATCTGTTAAAATGACTAGCCTCTGATCCTTAATTATCTGGACTAGAATATTCAGATATAAAAATTCCCTATATGGGACCCTAAAACCTTTCTTTTCTTCTTCTTGTGGTTTTGGTTCTCCAGCCCTGAGTTTTGAAAGTGGCTTCACCTCTGTATGAGAAACCCATGTGTATACATAACCAGTTTGGGGTTGGCAGCCTGTCTAAATAGACATGCTAAGTCCACCTCCATCCATTTGCCAAATGTCTCTTAAGTAGCTATTTATGTCACGAATGCGCTGTGATACTGAGATGATTGAGAAGTGTTCCCTGCCTTCAGGGAATCACAGTCACTGATGGAAAGACAATAAAATGAATGAGTCCAGTACTGCAGTGTAAGCCATACAGTCTGTGCACACGCAGTGTTATGGGAGCAATGACATGCATTAAATACTTAGCAGAGTCGGTGCTAAGCACTTTGCATGCATGATGTTGTTAACTGTTCACTGAATTCGTGACTATTCTATCCCCATTTGACAGATGAAGACAGTGGGGTGTAAAGAGCATAAATCGTTTGTTCAAGGTCACGAAGTGAATAAATGAACTTTCACTGCAGCATCCAATTTTAAAATCACTTTAAGAATACCAAGGAGATGAGAAAACCATAATTCAAAAAGAGTCATGCACCACAATGTTCACTGCAGCTCTCTTTACAATAGCCAGGACATGGAAGCAACCTAAGTGTCCGTCGACAGATGAATGGATAAAGAAGATGTGGCACATATATGCAATGGAATATTACTCAGTCAGAAAAAGAAACAAAACTGAGTTATTTGTAGTGAGGTGGATGGACCTAGAGTGTGTCATACAGAGTGAAGTAAGTCAGAAAGAGAAAAACAAATACTGTATGCTAACACATATATATGGAATCTAAAAAAAAAAAAAGAATGGACTTGAAGACACGGGGAGGGGGAAGGGTAAGCTGTGACAAAGCGAGAGAGTGGCATGGACATATATACACTACCAAATGTAAAATAGATAGCTAGTGGGAAGCAGCCGCATAGCACAGGGAGATCAGCTCGGTGCTTTGTGACCACCTAGAGGGGTGGAATGGGGAGGGTGGGAGGAAGGCGCGGGAGGGAGGAGATATAGGGATATATGTATATGTATAGCTGATTCACTTTGTTACACAGCAGAAACTAACACTTTTGTAAAAACTAACACCATTGTAAAACAATTATACTGCAATAAAGTTTTTTTTTTTAAAAAAAGAATACCAAGGAGAGAAGTGGAAAACTCGGAGGGAAAAAGGGATTCACCACCACAGGATATGGTGCTTTAGCTAAAATTTGAGGATGCCTAAGACCTGGGATGAAACAGAAGAGGGAGGACTACGATATCCCAGGCAAAGGATGCCGCGTGAGCAAAGGTTTCGAGGTGTGCTGAGCACGGAAGCACTAAGGGAGCGGGTGAGGTTGAAATGGAGCTGGGAGGATGGTGGGTACAGCCAGTTTATTATTTTAATTCTACAAACCTTTCCTGCGACTTCAAAATCCACTTTAAAGGGTCATGTTTTATTAGCTTCTATTTTAGTGACCACTTAACACCTTACAGGGAACGTCTTGTATCATATCCAGCCCTGGGAGAGGGCCCAGTTTTATCCACGTTTGCCTCTGTCTCTGCAGAGAGGAAATCATCTCTTTTGCATCTCTTGGCATTGCTAAAGGTTGCTGAGTCCTGGTTTCGATTAAGTTTGAAATCACACACATATGTCTGTTTCTCAGGCAACATTTCTTTAACCCAGATGAATTGTGCTGATATTAAAACACAAAATTGAATGACTTGTGGTGTCTCCATGGGTTTGAGTTTGAGAAGGCCCAATAAATCATATTGAAATAATTTCATAAGAATTCTTGATGTTTGGCACCTTTGAAAAATCAAGGAATGGAATTTTTTCGCTTCTCTAGTCAGGAGTAGTTTGTTTTTGTTTTTGTTTTTTCCTTTAGTCAAGTGAAGTGGTTTTGGGTAAAAAGATCCAGAAAATGGCAAACCATCTGAAAATGTCAGATGTGGATGGTTCACTTGGAGCAGTAACCCCCATGAGCTGGAAGTCTGTAATTAATTACTTAATTTCATCATCTACATGTAGAGAAAGTTTTGCATACTTTAGGGCTTCCACTTTATAAGGGACATACTTTGTGATCTAAATGGCAAAAAATGCAAAAGTTAACACTGTTCATTGCTGGTGAAGTTGTGGGTAAAACATGTACTATCAGGGCAGGTGGGGGAGTAAATTGATCACAGCATGTGAAGGGTGATTACTGGTACTTAGTTAAATAAAATATACTTTTTTTCCCTTTTCAGTGTCTGTCCTTTTGGAAAAAGTTGGAAAACACTCTCTATGCCCCTCAACAAGGGAATGTTTAAATAATGAGTGAAACAGCTGTATTCTAGAATACAATCCAGTGATTAAAACCAAGCAATGCCTAATCATCTAATCTAATCAATTAGATGTCTTAGTCTTAGAACTCAAAGATGTATTATTGAGTGAAAAAAGACAAGTTCCATATAGATAGATTTATTATATAATTTTTATGTAAAACAAATAGAACAAAACAAAAAGCATGCACATAAAATGACATGTGTTATCTATGTGGACATACAAATGGAGATAAATGTATAATTTAAATATTTACAAGACTACATAACATACTGATAACAAAGGTGACCTGGGGAGGGGTGAAGGCACTGACATTGGTGGGTACAGGGTTGTCAGGGAAACTTTAGACTCCTGATAATTGTATTAGTTAACCCTAGCTTCTTCAACAAATAAAACTCGATATCTCAAAGTCCAAATGGGTTTTCCCAGTATGTGGCAGCTCTCCTCCTGGTGGTAATCCAGGCTCCTCCCATCCCCTGGCTACTCCACCCATGGCGAGTGGGTGTCCACGGAATCCTCTGCTGGGTCTTCAATATCTGGCTGTTAGAGGTAGGAAACAGCTTGCCAATTACATGTAGAATGATTTTACTCGTCATTTCTGAAAGTTGAATATGCCTCGATGTCTGCTTGGTGGAAAAAAAATGAAAACAATGAGAACGTCCACTGGGCATTGGTTACAACTCCGTCACAAGGCAGCACCCCACTGAAAGGCAGTTTAAGAAATGAGGTCTACTCTATGCCTAGAAAAAGAAATCAGATCTAGTGAACAGTTAGTGAGTCTCTGCAGCAGTACCGTATTAATTTTTTGCATGTGTATTACTTACGTAATTAAAAAGTTAATAAAAATTAAATTCAGGCATAGAAATAAACAAAGATTGGTTGATTAAAAACAATAATCAGGGCTTCCCTGGTGGCGCAGTGGTTGAGAGTCCGCCTGCCGATGCAGGGGACACGGGTTCGTGCCTTGGTCCAGGAAGATCCCACATGCCGCGGAGCGGCTGGGCCCGTGAGCCATGGCCACTGAGCCAGTGCGTCCGGAGCCTGTGCTCCGCGACGGGAGAGACCACAACAGTGAGAGGCCCACATACCGCAAAAAAAAAAAAGAAAAAAACCCAATAATCATTGTACTTTACCTCATCCTGGCCCCAAGTAGCCACGCAGCTTTCTTCTCTAGTCATCAGATTTTTCTGCTGTAAAATGAGGATGTGGAATATAATCATGAATAACTGTATTACATTTATTAAATAATTGTTAGTGTTTTGTAATATATTTTTCCACATATGTTAAGTGTTATTCATAATCACTAATCAGGAGCTAATCAGTATCACCATGAGTTAAATTCATTCCTACTCAAATCAGAGAAACATGCTAAACATATTCCTTTTTTAATAGTATTTTTGAAATATGGAACTAGCTAGAGCTGCATTTTGAGATTTTCAGAGACCCATTGGGATTAGAAAATGATATGGGAGTCACTGGACTAAACCTGAGGTCTTCTCTGGCTCTATCATTCTAATTTAGTAGCTAGGCTAGTGCCTCATATAGAGCACTGCTTTCATGGGTATTTGTTAAAGAAATTAGTGAAATCATAAGTTGAATTTATGCAAAAATTTATTTAAAAATATATGTGTGCATGTGTGCACAAGAGAAAGGTTTATACCGAGTACAAAAATTATTCGATAATTGAAAATATGTTAATAGATAGCTTTCTAAAGGAACTCAGACAATCAACTCAACAGTGAGAAGGCATTTGATCAAATTAAACATCCATCAGGATTAAAAAGGACAAAATCATGAAAACAAGATGTAGAAAAAGAATTTGTTTTTCTTTCCGTAATAAGTAATATGATCAGATCTCAAATCAACATAGAGTACTTTCCTAATCCTAGAGGAAATTCTCAAAAAAATTAGGGAAAAAAAAAAAAGAAAGCCTACTACTTTCCTCATTATTTAACACTTTTTTTCCTCAATGAGCTGTTCTAACTAGTATAATAAGATGAGAAATTAATGGTATAAATATATTTGAAAGAAGGAAATACATGGATTTCTTCACCTAGAAAACTCAAAAAAATCTTCTAAAGAACTATTAAAATAGTAGGAGCATTCAAGTAAGTGTCAGTTTTCCAAATAGAAATATAATGAAAAAAATTATATTAACCATTCAGCATAACTAAAATATTCAAGCATTGTTAGCTATTTACCTATGGAAAGCTACAGAATGATTTTGAGGTAGAAATAAAGATTTAAACAAGTGGACAAACATTTCATGTTCCTGTACGGGAGGATTGGGTATTTTAAAGATGTCAACCCTTTTTTTGCAAATTCAATTTAATTTAAACCAACCTCCTTCCAATTTTTCCTGTGGGGGAGGGAGGGACGGGGGGACTTGACAAAATTATCTTAAGGTTCATCTTGAAGAATAAACAGTATAATTATGAAAATGTTGAAATAAAAATAATAGCGAGGGCAGAAATAAATCTACCAGATGTAAACTACATTATAAAGTTTGGATAACTGAAAGAATATTGTACTGTCATAAGGAAGGAATGAGAGAACATTATGTAATGGAGTAGTTCATCCAGACAAGCTCTTCTAAGGTATAAATATTTAAGATCTGACAAAAGCAGCAGCCCAAATCATGGGAAACGCACATATGCTCCTTGACACATGCTGTCTGTCCCCTGAGCCAGGACTGCTCTCTTCCCCCTGGTCCCCTGTGTCTGATTGATGTCTTTTCATCCTTTAGCTTAGGTCTTTCTCTGACACCTCACTCTCTCCCCATCAACCCTGCACCATGTCCATGAGGCATCAGTAACTAGAGCGTGGACTTATTCTGAAAGTCAGTAAAGGATTTCAATTTCATACTTAGAGGGTACTGATTCATGGTAAGAGGTCCAGCCATGGCTGTGGACCTCACCTGCAGAATGTTATTATCAGTGCTTTGGATAAAGGGATAAAGAAACTTTGCCCCTCATGAGAGGCACACAAGTGAGAGAAGCACCCTGTGGTAGAGCTGAAAAAATCGGGATCCAAAATTATCTGATTATGCCAAGGCACTGGTTGAATTACATGAAAGGAAATGAAGTAAGGATTACAAGTAAGTTCTTAGAACTTGGAACACGTAAATCCATTCATTCGGCAAATATGTACGGGTCCTAAATGTGTGTCAGGTGATGGATAAACAGTGGAAAACAAGAACAAAGCATGACACACATCTCATTTGTCCTTAATTAATGAATTAATAGCTCTAACAATTGCTTGATCAGAAGCTCCCTAAGAGCGGGATGCGGTTTATCACAGTCATCGTTGTTTCTCCAGCACATATGTGAGGTGGTGTGGCAAAAGTCTTTTGGTAGAAAATGGAAGAAAAATGCCTATTAGATTTCTGGGAGGATCAAAAAATTTTGTGGCGTTTTGGAACCATGTTGACAGATGGATGACACATTTAAAAACAGTACCTTCATCAGATCATGATACATTTAAAAACAGAGTAGGTCCATCTGATCACATCACTGGCTGAAGCCTTCCAGTGCTATCTCATTGCACTAAGATTGACATGTCAGCCCTTTGCCGTGGCCGAGAAGGGTCCAGATAATCTGACCCCACCTCCTTCTCTGAGCTCATCTGTCACCTCACTCTCCTTGCCTGTGGTCCTTCCACACTGCATGCTTTCTGATACTAGGACACACCAAGCACCTTCAATTCTAGCTTATTCCTCTCTTAAGGCCGTTGTCCTTGCTGGTCCCTGGGCCTGGACCTTTCTACCGCCAGATGCTCACATGGCCCGTTCAGTCCAGACTCAGCTCCATCAACACCTCCCCACTGCAGCCTTGCAGACCAGCCAGTCTAAACTAGACTACCTTCCTTCACTACCAGCTTTATTCTGTCTTCCCACTTGTCTGCTATTTATCTCCATCACCTAAAACAAAGCCAGGCCCCGTAGCAGGTACTTAATAAACATATACTGAATGAAAGAATCTTTGAAATAGCAAGAAAGAAGATACTTAAATCAGACTGCTTTGCTTGAGAAAAGAAGTAAAAGGTATGTTAGAATGAAATAATGTTAATTTATGGAAGCAAAATGAATTTGGTTTGTTTTCCCTTCATTGAGACAAAAGGAACCTGCCTTGAACCTGTATCACCCCTAACAAAGTTCAAGCACGTCTTATTTCCATTGTTTTGACTATTTATAATGGTTATTTATAGTAAATGAAAAACATCAATATTGTTTATTTCACTACTAGGCGCATTTCCATTTACATGCTAGCATAATGCGTTTACTAATTTCTGAATACAGGTAAGTCGAAAGTTGAATGAATCTTCGTGTTTATTATGTAGTAGAATTTTTAATTCATTATGCAGTGGTATTTCAGTGTTAGAATTTCCTTTTGGATTTCTGAGGTACTGCAGCTTTAGAACAACTGTATAAAACTAAGCCAGTTTATCCAGTATCTTGTTTATGAAAAATCGTTTAAAAATCAGAGTTACCACTTGTTTTATTATAATTGACTTTGCCTAATTAAAAGCACAAATGCGTTGTGTGGTTATATGGTTTTCTCTTTCCAATGAGGTAGAAAATCTTTAGTTAAATAATTGTCAAGAGTTAAGTGGTACTAATATATTGTTAGTTATAAGCATTCTTCTTATTCCCCATTTTAATTGGGGTCCTCAACCTCTTACATTTTTTTTGAAGTGAATTTTCTTTGAAAGATGAAATTACAGGCATTTAGAATATAAGCGATGGCCCCAAATCAAAGGTCTTAACATTGGACAGTGGTTTCTCAAAGGTCTTGGAGAACTTCGGAGCGCTTAAGATCTAAACATCAGAACTGCAGTTTGGTAAGAGTATTTACCAAGATCTTAGAGTCACACCTAATAAACTACCAGAGAGTCAGAGATTCTCCAGACAAGGAGCAATTGTCACACTGATTTCCCTAGAAGTATGTGAGTATGCTTGTTTTACCACAACCTCATCAGGTTTATGTTTTAGTCTTTTTATTACTATTTTAATATGTATCGTGCTTTGATTACTAGTTTGAACATTTTCCCATATGATCATTTTCTTCTTGCAATTTCTTTCATGTGAATTCCTTATAAACACCCTTAAGAGTTTAAGAAAAAGTTTCATAATTATTGATAGAGACAAAATGCTCCAAAAGGCAGATGTACAGTAGTTTATATCGTCTCAGTGATTAAGAGTTCCCAATGAATCCATTTGGTTTCTAAATGGGGGAAGAAATCAGCTAATATCGACAAGTATCCTGTAGATACCTTAATGTCTACAAGTAACACCTACAAGAAAAGATAGAAGCTAGATCCTGCCTCCATAGCGCCGTCAGCCCTATGCAAGAACTTCTGGGGAGCGGTGCCGGTGCTTAGGGACAAGACAGAACAACAAAGAAAAACTTCCCAAGGAACTGGAATTCAGAGCTCAAAATCCAAATTAGCTAAGGATAAAGTGTTAGCTATTCAGGACTAATAAAGTTTACCTACACAGTAGAGCATTATTTAAACATTCTTTATACATATTTCAGGCTCCTGAATAATTTAATCTGTGACTTTCTTTTCTGTTTCATAAGCACATGGATAAATAACATTACCGTATTCCACTCACCTAATGTCACAGAAAATCTTTCCATTCTCTCTTACTCGCCATACTTTCCAATTTTTGGAGCACTGACCTAAATGTGTTAGAAAAATAGAATCAATTTAATAATCTATTAGAATCTTAATCTCTTTTCAAGTATATTTGAAAGATACGATCCCTTTCGTGGAGGCACAGTGTAGATTTATACATATCAATATTTAAATTATTTTTAGTTCCAGGGACTAAAGTATAAATGTAAAGCTTAGGTGCAGTTTATGAGCGTGACAGTCTAAAACTTAAATAGATCTAGAATTGGTGTGGCTGATGAGTTAGGAGACCATGGGGTCTAAATCTGAAATGTTCACTGATTTAAAGTCATTTAAATTAGGCTGTGCAGTGTGGTTGCGTAATTTATTAAAAGGACATTTTAATCTTCTTGGTGCTTCAAAAATAATAAAATTGTATATCGAATTCAGGATTCAGAAGAAAATGGCAAAGAGTTCAAAATCATAACCTATTTTTAACTTTAACTATTTTCACATTGCATTATAAATACTTAGATATTTTGTTATTAGAAATGAGGTATAAAGGCAAGGACAAAAATCTATCTTTGTGTTTCCAGCACTTGCCAAAGAGCTTTACACCTACTCTGGGTTCAGTGAATGTTTATGGAAGAGATCAGTGAATGAGCTAGAGGGATTTCCTCAAGCACATGCAATTTTTTTTTTTTTTTTGGTTGTTTGTCCCATTCACTGTACATTATCTATATGTTGCACCGTGTGTGTGTGTGTGTGTGTGTGTTGTATTTTTGACTATACTCCCTTGCAGAACAGAAGCTCTTTAAAGATAATCTTTATGGTAGACAGAGTAATAACCTCCCAGAGATGTCCCTGGTACCTATGAATATGTTACCTTACATGGCAAAAGGAACTTTGCATATCCAATTAAATGAAAGACCTTGAGATGGGAGATTATCTTGGATTATTTGGGTGGGCCCGGTACAATCACAAGGGTCCTTAAAAGCTGAAAAGGGAGGCAGAAGAGGAAGTGAAAGTGAGGCCATGAGGATTCCATCCACCATTGCTGACTTTGAAGATGGAGGAGGGGGTCACAGCAAAGGAGGAGAGACAGCCTGTAGGTGCTAGAAAAGCAAGAAAATTGATCTTGTACAGAGAAATGCAACCCTGCTGACACCTTGATTTTGGCCCAGCAAGACCCATGTCAGATTGTCAAACTATAAGGCAAATAAATGATAGATGATAGATAGATAGATGATAGGTAGATTTTAAGCCACTAAGTTTGTAGTAATTTGTTACAGCAATAATAAAAAACTAATAGTCTCTGACAACACCTTTTTCTCATCACTTCCTCATTTTATGTGTGTTCACGCCTCCATTCCATGCTGGAACAGGACAACATTAATCAGGATTCTTCTGTTTGCAAATCACAGAAAGCTAACACATGCTCAAGCAAAAAAAGGAGGGGGATGGTATATCTCCCATAAGTGGGACCTCCAAGGGATTGAGTTGGCTTCATTCCCAGCTAAGACAAGGCCCAAATCAGTCCACAAAGACTCTTGGTCTCTCTGATTTGCTTTCCTCTATATGCAAGCTTCAGCATTTCTACAGTTCACATGCTTTTAGTGGCAAAACTGCCCTCTTTCTTTCAGGAAAGGATTCTAATTTGCCCGTCTCTGTAGCGTAGGAGGTTGAAAGTGTGCTATGGTTATCCATCGCTACACTTAAAAATGCCCCAAGACTTATTGGCTTAAAATACAAACATTTCTCTTATTTACTCATGATTCTGCAATTTGGGCAAAGTCTGTGGAAGGCAGCTCATTTCTGATCTGTGTGAAACCAGCTTGAGGCAACTCATTTGGGGCTCAAGGATCCACTTCCAAAATGGTTTCACTCATGCAAGCTGGTGCTGGCTGTCGGCTGGATGCTCAGCTGGGGTTGTTGTCTGGAAAACACAGTTCCCCTTCATGTGGCTGCTCCACATGGCTAGGTTGAGCGTCTCACAGGATGTCAGTTTTCGAATAGTTGTACTTTGTACATAGCAGCGGGGTTTTCCCCCAAGCACAAAGTGGAAGCTTCTAGGCCTTCTTAACTTTTGGCCCCAATAGACACACAAGGTCGCTTGCACTACATTCTGTTAATTAAAGCAGATCACAGAGCTCCGTCCAGATTTGAAAAGAGGAGACTACATACACAAGATCATGAATTCCATTGTTGTGGCTGGTTGGGGCCATCAGAGTAGCACTCTACCACAATGGATAACAGAGCTTTATGAGTGATGGTCCAAGTAAGACCATTCGTTTCCAAAAAAATGGTACAGGCAGTCCCACAAAGGAAACAGGACTGAAAACAAACCTCAGGTATCCATAACAATCATTTCCCTCAGTGCTTGAAAGTATTCCATGAAGCAAAGCTGAATTTCCCTCTACGTCTATTGACTATACAAGCTTGTACATTTCCTGGAGTTGGAGACATGATTAAAAATTTAAAGTTAAGGAATTAACCAACTTTTTTCCCATTTGACTTTTCTTAAACTATGAATGAAAATAATGATATCATAGAGCAAACACTACTAAAAAGAAATTAAATTGTGCAGGATTCATGAATAAACTATAACGTAGGCTAATCCAATGATGTTTATTTGCAATAACATTTTTAATGTGACAATTCCTTGGATATTGTAGTAAAATATTTTCACCCTACGTGTATATTTTTATGGTTTGTGTTTATTTTCCACAGTATAGATCCCAAAATGTCAAATTACTAGAGCTGATTTATGGTAATTAGTTTTAAGTTAGAATATTTGAAATGCATTTAATTAATTTTAGCTGTTTAGCAAAGTACAACAAGGTTTTTTGCATTAACAAAGTTTTCTTTATAATATATCAGCTATGCGTATGTTTAAGGATATGATGGACTCAGATTACTCTTATCTGAATTTTATATTTAACAAATAAACATGCACTGTTGGGGATTAGACAGTGTTTAGAAAATGTATGTATAAGGATTATTTAGGCTGAAATTGCCAAAGATCCTGGAATATTTAGCACACACTTGTTGATTGATTTCACTGCAGTAAATATGAAGCAATAACAACTATATAAATTATTCAGAGACTAGTCATCCACATCGGGATTCTTTAGAGATCACTTCAGAAAACAGTTTGGCAGGGTATTCTTTTTATAGTTTTTTCTTTTTTTTTTGAAAATCCATGTACAAAAGAGATATAGATCCATACAAAATGGATAAATACTGATGCTTTTAAAATGAAATTAAATATTTTTAAACATTCAAGTGAAAATTGCATGGTTTTTCCTACTAAAGCTCTCTTGCGTAATTTATTTATCTTCAGTATTATTTTTGTCTTTCAGGAAGCCTTATATAGTGAACGTAAGAGATTTATTAAAAACCTTCAATCGCTTGAGAGTGCTTTAGTACTTTTCCTCAAAATCTGCACATAGGCAAAATTCCTGATATTATGAGTTGGGATTTTCAGTGTAAGAGGATTTAAAATCTCTGCTAAAGCACGGGCTTGTTAGCTGTTTCTAAGCGTCATATATCAGAGGGACCCAGCTACTTACCAATCGCTCAAACTAAAATGGGGCAGGACAGGACACATGGAATGAAAGAGACCAATTTAGACCAAGTGGAAGGTATCAAGTTCTCTGAAAATGGCCCTTTTATTCTGGAAAGATATTTTATTCAACTCCAGAAGCGGAGAGAGTAATCAGCACTTACATAGGTATGGATCTCTTTGTACATACAGATACAGATCACTTTTTAAAGATTTCCCTTCATTAAAGCAATTCGAGACATAGTGTTGGAAAGTGTTTTAGTGGTTGGGTGTTTGCAGATTTGAAGTTAGAGACCCCAGTTATCTACTTATAAATCATGTGACTTTGAAACATTCCTAAAAACTTTTTCTTTTGTAATAACCTTTTTGGGTCTCAGTCCCCAATTCTCTTGGGGTTGTGCTAAAGATCCAATGAGTGAAGGCCAAAATACTTCACGTACCGCAAAGCATTACATTATCAAAATTTATATCATTATGACTACTACTACCAATAATAAAACATGATTGGGTAACTGGTCTGCAAACAATCCATTGAAAAATCCAGGTGAATTGGATATGTTTTATTTTTTGAAAAGATTTTAACTTAGAGAATACACATGAGGTCCAAAGTAGTCAGTACATTTGCCCCCCTTATGTTTAAAGTATTAACTCTTACATTACTGACTTTTGATGGACACTGAATCTGGAAAGATGACTGTATACATTTTTCCTGAATATTAGGGATTTTATTTTATTAACTGAAACCCAGAAGGAACATGGTGGGTAATAAAGAGAAATTTGCCTCCTGGTATGATTTGTATCCAGTTGGAAGTCTGGCAATGGTGTGGGGCATATGAGACCATCTGGATATTCTTGTTAATGGTTTATTTCTCTGTTGTTTCTCTCCCAGCTATCGGCAGGACCCTCATCCCCCGTTACTTTAGCACTGTGTTTGAAGGAGGAGTGACTGACCTGTATTACATTCTCAAACACTCAAAAGAATCCTACCACAACTCATCCATCACGGTGGACTGCGACCAGTGTGCGATGGTCACCCAGCACGGGAAGCCCATGTTTACCAAGGTACAGGGCGGGCTCGGCAACAAGCCTTGTTCTTCTTTGGGTGCACTGAAGCATAGTAATTATGGTTGTCTTCTGGAACTTTAACCTGACTTCTCACATCTCAGATGCTTTCAGCACTGTGAGGTCATCGTTTTTGTTTGTAACATGGCAAGACCCTATGGTGAACCCTGTTCTAAGGTGTGTGCATGTGATACAGATCCCAGGCAAGTCAAACGTGATAGACCCTCAAGACTAAGAGAAGAGAGTTTTGGCTGCCTATCAAACTTAGGCTGCTAAATTAGAATTTTGGTGTTTTTTAAAAATTGAGATATAATTGACATTTAACAGTGTATTAGTTTTAAGTATATGAAATAATGATTCGATATATGTATATATTGTGAGATGATTACCACAATAAGTTTAGTTAACATCCATCACTACACATAGTTACAGTTCTTGCGGTGAAGACTTTTAAGATCCACTCTCTTAGTATCTTTCAAATATATAATGCTTGAAAGATACTAAGTATTGTTCACTATAGTCCATGATGTTGTATATTACGTAGAATTTTGGTTTTTATACAAAGGGTCTTCTACAACTAAAAGAACACTCTCCTATTACTGTGAGGTCAGTATGTGTGTTTTGTTACTAAAATTAAACAATTTTTAAAGCTAAATTCAAATATTAACAAGCAGGGGAAAGAAATCAACAAACCATAGCTCAACTAGCCATAATCTTTAAGGAACACAAAAACATAAAAATGTAAATGGAACACTATAGATAATCCCCTTATATCTTCTCCCAAGGAGAAAAATTAGTAAGGATAAATATTTAGTCAAAGAATCTGGCGAACGGAAGTTTATTTTAATGAACACTAGTTCATTGCATTTTGACTAAGATTCAATGTGAAACTAATTTGTAATATCTACGATAGCAGCTATCTCTTTTAGTTGAAACACAAATGACAACCCACTCTTAGTTAAGAGAAGTTGGATTATCAGGGTTAATTGCAGAAGCCCAATTATAAAACTGAAGATGTGTTTGTTACTTATGCACCATTTTGTGGAAAGAGTAGCTATAAAATGTTTATTATTTAAAGTATTCTTTGATTTTGGTGCGATTTAACCTTTCCGGTGCCCACGAGGGAGTAAAACAACCAAAGAAAATGCTTATAAAATGCTTATAAGCAAAGGAAATGCTTATAAAATGCAAAAGCAAATCATTAAATGCCATTGAGTTTATGGTATCTTGATATTTGTCAATAGACATTTTAAATGTGGAAGAGGAGATGGGTTTTTCCCTTTCTTCCTTTTTAACAGTTGAGCAGAGAGGAAAGTTCCCACTGCATGTGAAAGTCCATGCTGGAAAGAGCGTCTTGCTGTGTGGAAAGGAATGATCACCTAGATGATGGTTTACTCTGCCTGTGGCTCACCTATTTTCGGAGATACAAAACATTTACATCACCTTGCGGATACCTGAGCCATTTCTAGCATTACAAAGTCTGAGCACTGCAGAGAAAGCCTTTTTCCTGTTGCTTCATTATCGTTTGTGTAGGCTTACTGTTACTTTTAGGTCATTCAAGAAAAACACACCAATTCCTTATGCTTTCAGGGAAAAAAGAAATCCGTGATATGTAAATAAAACTTTCCCATAATGAAGGAGCTACTTCCAAAGCCTGTAGCCGCTGAAAATAAAAATGCATGTTGAACTAGCGCTTTTATCTATTTCCTCAATTTCTTTCTTTCTCAGACCAAAACTTTTGCAGAAATGAGCACCGTCAGTTGTTCCGAAGATATAGTGCTGTACATTCTGGACTGGTTTTAGATCAAAAAGAATCCAGTTCTTTCGATGACTTGATAAAGTGCTTTTTTCATTCAAATTAAGAAACTAAGGCTTTCCTCTGTTGCATTCTCCCCTATCCTGGAGCACTCCCCTCTCAGATGGTACTCACCTCCCAGACGGGACAATCTCCTGAACTCAGCTCTCTTGGTCTCAAGCTTTCATTATTTAGATCACCCATCTGACCCTACTCCACAGCAATACATTTGCCAACTCCTGTAATGAATATTTCTATACTGTGGTGAAAAATATCCCTTTCTGGGAAATGTAGCTTAGCTGTGTGGACTTCGTCCAGATGCTAATTATGCACATTTATTTTTAGAAAATTCCAAAGCATTCATTTTTTTTTTCCTCTTTTTTTTTTTGCTCCTTGGCGATTATTATACTACCCAAAGAATCTTTCCAATTTTTCTTTTGTTCTTATATTAATTAAAAATAAGTCATCTTTATGTAATAAAATAATATGGCTATTTAGTAGAAGACAGGGGGCTAATGACATTTCAGTATCACAAAGCAAAATAGTTTGGAATTTTTTAAAGGGGAGCCTGCTATTAGTACATGGCATCACTTAGCGCATTATGTGAGGCACTATCACGTTGTTCTAATTTAGAATATCAATAAGCTCTAATTCTCCAAATAGCATTTGACCCAGCATTTCTTAGTTGCTTTTATGAAAATGTGGTCAACTTGGTGAATCAAAAATCAGCTGCAGTCCTAATCAACAGTAATATTTAATATTCTCAGGACCATAGTGCATGTTTTGCAATTTCCTGATCCTAGGAACATTATAGATTATGGATAAATATGTAATTAGAGTTTTTAAACACACATTATGAAGGCTTTCTTTTCTGAATTCAATTTCGAATCAAACTGGAAACAAGGCTTAATAATCAGAAGAGCAGTCACCAAGGTTTTCAGAGTCAAAGACCCCTTGAATTGTATTTGAGGGTGTGAATTCAGATAGTGAAAGAACTCCTCTCTGGGGTACATATTGGGTTATTTTGGGGGCTCACAAACTGGAACCATAATTATAGCCTTTACTGGACACCATATCACTTCTGTAAACATAGGTTTATGTTTTTTTCTGATCTCAATTATTGATTATGAAATTATTTACTACTGCAGAAAAGTACCATGGAAATACCAACCAGTTTTCCAATATGAATCCTCATTCATGTCTTTGACAGTTAGTTCATCATTCTTACCTTAGCCTGTACACCATGTTACCACGTTATACTACAGGATTTATACATTTACGCTCTTATCCTGACTCTAACCAAATTACTATAATATCAATGATTGTATTGCTCTAATAAATGTATATATATATATATTGACATATGCATTTACATATGCAGCAACTCGAAGTAAAACGCAATGAGCTTTTTGCAACGGTTAATCTAAAAGCAGTAGTCCATGCATGCTGTTCAAAGCATAAAGGCCAAGAAAATTAAATGAACACCCCCACCTAAAAAGTACATTGTATTTCATAAAAGCTACATGAGAATCATTTTATTATACAACTACATGGTCAGTATTGCTTTACAATTAGTCAAAGAAAGAAAAGGGTTAAAAAGCTACCGGTTAGTTTGAGAAATGTTCTTTTTTAGTTCTCTTGTTCCTGGCCTAGTCTCAAGCTAGCACGTGATCCGCTGAACGCCTGCCAGCCTCTTTCTTGTTGATCCTCCAGAGACCATCTGTGCTGGGGGCATTGATTAGAGTGTGTCTGCTGGGATTACATCTTTTCTGTTGCCATGCCAACTAATCAGCTGATTTTGGTTACCACAGAAACAAAATGTCAGAGCTCACAGTACGGTAACATGAATTCAGCACAACAGAAAATGTTTTCTTAATTGGGGACCCTTTTGATTTTGGATTCCAAGTGAAAGGCAGCTTTTTTTAAAAAAGGCCAACTTTAGATAAAAGCTACATTAATTGTATTGATTACAAGGAATGCACAGAATTTTTCTGAAAAGAGAAAACATTAATTCGCCTTCATAAGTTATGACCATTTTTTTTTTTTTACAATTTCCAAACAAGGAATATATACATTTTTTTTTTTTTCTTAAGTGCCTCTATTCCGTTTGCTGGTTGTTGCATATAAAATAAATCACAAAGCCTTCAGTTTCCTTTAACCTCCATGATGGGAGCAGGGGTTGGAGAGACTGCATAGGGCTTGGGTGGAGGCTGTGGATAGAATTACTTGGGGAAGATTAGCAGTGACCAAATTCTCTTCCATCTTTTCGTTCAAGGAAGTCAGTCATTTAATTTCCCTTAAAGAAAACACCCAACACAATCAACTTAGATTCAAGTCTCAGGATTCCTCTTTTGCACATCCTATGCCTTGGATAAAGGTGATTCCTTGGTTTTGGCTGAGAAAGGAGGAGTCCAAGGCTGTTGAGATGTTCCCTTTTGTAGGCCCACAGCAGTTTGGCTGCATGAAGAGTCCTCAGCTGGTTTGCTGTGTCACAGTAAACAAAAAACACAGTTTAACTTGACCTTAGAGCTGCTCCAATTGAGTAATTCATCAGACGAACTCCATCCAGGCCTTCCCTTTATGAAATTCTATTCCAGTAGAAGTAAACTGCCTTGGGTTTATGGTTCATAAACACAAAACAAACAGATTAGATAATAAAAAAGGGTGACATTTAACTGGGCTAATATTTGTTTAAACAGCCAATAATCCTCCCTCTTTAAAAGAAAAGGATTGTAGCATCCAAATATCCCTTCCCTGTCCTGTATTGTCAATACATTTCTCTGTCACTGTCTGGCCGCAGTTACCCCCCCTTTGTGAAAGCCTCCACTGCAGGTGGCTTCTGTCATGTTAACACTCCAGGGGGAATTGCGTGTCTTAATCTCCATGCAACTCTTTTGAAAACCTTATTAAATTAATTCTGATGCTGATGAGGCTCTAGAGGAGTGAGGTGGGGACGTTGAAGTCTTCCCCAATTTCACTGTGCTTGACTCTCATGGCAAAGTTGCCAAACATGAGGCTCTGAAGACCGCTCAGCCAAGGAGTTTTGGGGCAAAGAGCCCAATGCCTGAAATTACCCACAGATTCTGCTAATTGGCTCTGAGTTAGAGGTCTTCACCCAGATTATCAATAATTATCTGACAGTGCTTCTGAGACCTTTGATAAAATGAAGATGGCAGACGTTATTAGCATCTTTCTTAAGTGGTGCCCTATCAACACATTACTAATTCTCCTGCACTGGTATTTCACTTGTTTAAAGAAAATATTACCTTAAATTAGAGAGAATAGAAATCACCTAACCCAGTGCCTAGGACATAGTTGCAACTCAATAAATCGTGGCTTTTTGTATTAAATTCCCAAAGAAGGAAGTGATTATTAATATTTCATAAAAGGTTGGTATAAATTGCTAATTATCTTCATGGACTATAGTTTTAGAAATGATCATTTTCCCTATTCAGTTGATTGCTTTTTTTTTTTAATGTGTAGTGCAGTGATTTCCAAAATTTTGTTCTTTTCTCAGTCTAAGAAATCTTTCTTCGAAAAGGCTTGATCAGAAGTCCAATATTTAAAACAGATAAAACTGAAGCTGTTCTGGTTGAGTCTAGAAAGTGAGTGGGAATCTCAGCATCCAGGTGGAGGCTACGTTTTTCCCAGCAAAGGCCCTGAGACACTGCTCAAACCCCCCGTCCCCCCCACAGGTCTCAGATAAGACATAACAACCTGTGGTCTAGGGTTCTGTGTTCTTTGGTTACATGTCTTTCATCTTTAAACTATCACTTACTGGCAGGTACAATACTAGGCAATCTATATACACAATTTCATTTAATATACTTTCCCAACAGTCCTACCTAAGGATATTATTATCCTCATTTTACAGATGAGGAAACTGAAACTTAAGGAATTTATTTGTTTTTCCCGAAGTTGCAAAATAAGTGAAAAATAGAGTCAGGATTTGGATTTAGGACTTTCTGATGCCAAAGCCTCCATCCATTATTTTCTACTGCTTCTCTAAGGTAAACATGGACTGAATAATGAGCTGTAATTGTTTAATTACAACTGAACCAATATTATGCCTCCACTTCCTATCTTATATAGTTGAGATGGAATGAGTGCCATGAGACTACCCAGCATTTTCTTTCATTTCAAAGTCATTAACAGTGAAAAGAAAGGCAAATAAAATAAGAACTACATGCCTAAAATCATCTGAGTTTCAAAAGAAGATAAAAATGCTACCCTGTCACTGATCACTCTATCAAGGGGTTCCTGAGCCTCAGAAACCCTGTCTCATTAATAATATATTTTTTTCTTAAATTAATTTGGCTCCCCCAAAGCCTGGCCCTTTCTGCAAGCAGAATTTGTCATGGCTGTTAGGATGTGATTCAAGGAATATATTCTAAATGTGCCTCTATTTTCCACGTGTCACTAACGAATACCCACAGCCTTGGGTTAAGCGTTGCCCTCTGGCATTTCTCTTTGGAAGTGAAAACTTTCTCTGGTTGGGCAACCTTGTAGAAACTCATACGTAAGCAGGAATACTTTTATTAGATACTTTCTCCCAGAGTAGCATAACCAAGATTAGAACAGAGTTCAGACTCCTATGGTAGAAGCATAATGAAAGTGGAGAAAGAAGGAGGTGAAAGAGTACCAATTTTGTGGGGGACACACTGTGTGCCAGGAGTTTTTGACATATCATTGCTATAAGATGGGTTTTGTCTGTATATTTATAAATGAAGAAATGGGGGCTCCTGGAGTTTCAGTAGTAACTAGTCGAGTTACCTTTAGCTAATGGCTAGTGAGCAGCTGTGCTGTCTTTTGACCCCACTGATTCCAGATCTTACACCTGTCTTGGTTCTCCTTGGATACATCACCCGTGTCACATTTTTGTCAAGATCCAGCACCGCCCAAGGGGAGTCAGGGAGACCACGCTGAGTGGCTGACCCGTGAGTTACAAAAATGTGGTGATCACAAAGTACCTAATCACTGAGTCCATTGTTTGTTGCTTCCAGGTGTGTACAGAAGGCAGACTGATCTTGGAGTTCACCTTTGATGATCTCATGAGAATAAAAACATGGCACTTTACCATTAGACAATACAGAGAGTTAGTCCCAAGAAGCATTCTTGCCATGCATGTAAGTAACTTAATTTCTATTTTACTACCTTCCTTTCATCCCCTCATTTTACTCAGAAAGGAGAAGCCCCTCTTTCTCACCGTGAAAGAACTCCCAGAGTCTTCACACTTTAGGTAATTAACTCTAAATTATGAGTTTTTCCCCCAGCCGTTTTCATCCACAGGCCCCTTTCCCCCTCCTTTGTTTCTGAGTTTGGTGCATTGTGAGCCTTTTTAAAAAATAATTTATTATTTTAAACTCCAAATTGAGGTTACCTCAATAAACAGTTTGTACTTTTCTTAAATTCCATGCAGTCATTATCACGTACTGCTCTGCCTGGGCTAATAAACCTGTTATGTATAAATGGGCAGAGAAATAGAACAAAGAGTAAGAAAAACAGTTGCCAGTTTTGATTAGAACCATGCGACAAGACTTGGGGCTCACATACCTCAGATCCGTGTCCGTGCCCTTCCTAACCACAGCGCTGGGAAGCAGCAGAACACCTGGGGTCCTCTTGGTCGCATTTGGCCATAAATCACATCAAATTTATTGAGCACAAATGAGGTGCAAGGGTGGATTTGATGGCAATCTAGAGAGATTTTTAAAGGTAAGACTTGGTAGGAACTCATCAGGTCAGTCCCTTAAGAAGGAGTCACATAGCATCAAATTAAATAAATCCCTCTTCCAGAATGCGCGATGCAGCAGTTTCTGCGAAAATGCTTTGGAACAAAATCAGACTGAATGAGCCTGATTTTTAAGACCCTGTACAATGAAAAGAGAATACAGTCACAGTAGTGAGCGTTGACTGGGTGTTTGATACGCAGGGCCTGTGCTAAGCATTTTGGACACCTTATATTTAGTCCCTACAGTAACTCGAAGAGGTGAATTGTTATTACCCCTATTTTCGAAGTAAGGAAATGGAGGCTCAGATAGGTTTAATAAGTTGTCCAATGCCTTTCAGCCCAAAAGGGACAAATCAAGATTTCGATTAAGCAGGTTCTGACTCTAACACCCACGCTGATAAGCTGTCTGTCTCCCCACTGTCCATACACAGGCCGTCTCCCCAGGCTTTTGTCCTCAACACCCTCCTCCCATCTGGTTTGTCCAACCTCTACCCTTTCCATCGACCCTGTGCTTTCTGCTGTACACTTGAGTGCTGTACACTTGAGTGCTACATTCTTTTTGCCCATCCATGCCCAAGTCCTCCTCAATTTTCAAAGCCCAGTTCACATTCTCCTCTCTCCTCGAAGCAGCAGTCTGGAAGAGCCATTCTTATTAGTCTCAAAATAGACGGAGAAGCAGCCGGGTAGAGTAGTGGTCAGGAGCCTGGGCCTGAGAACACACGGGTTTGAATCCCTGTTCCTGTGTGACCTTGGGCAAGTGGCATGACATCTCTGTTCTTCCAGTCCCTCATCTATAAAATGGGTATAGTAATAGAGCCAGCCTCAGAGGACTGGTTTGAAAATTAAGAGTTAATGCACATAAACACTTAGGCCAGTGCCTGGTACATAATAGGACCTCTGCAAGTATTGGTGATTGGCTATCAGCAACAATGGCCATGACGAAAGCAAAAATATCCTTCCATGGGTTTATTATCCTCCTGTCTTCCAACTGCAATGTGAGCTCCTTGAGGTCGACCACAACTATTTGATGCGTAGCTACAGAACCAGCTCTTCCTGGAACCTGGAAAGGCTTCAATAAACACCAGCTCCCTGTCCACAAAGGATCCCCTTTCCAGAAATTGACATGAAAAGTGACAAGCTCTGACTGTTTCTCCTGCATTTTATTTATATACACAAAGCCAGTTGGTTGTATCACTGTGAGGAAAATTAAAGTAAAACAAAAAAAAAAAGAATAAATTAAGGTGTTGGTATAACCTAGATGGTCTCATGAATGCAGATGTGGAGACAAAGGGATGTTTACTTAAGACTTCCTCTGTTTAGCAACAGTTTATATCAATTAAAAAAGAAGAAAAGCCAAACAGAAAGAAAGAGCATCAACTAAGAGACACTTTACATTGGAATCCAGAAAGAATTTTCTTTTTTTTCTGGTCAGACTGAACATTGGGGGTGGCCCACAAAACATTACATCTTTATTTTCTGTGGCTGATACTTTGGAAAATATTATGCATACCCTTGCAGTCCTGCAGGATGAAAATTGTTGAAGACATCTATTTCTAGCCTTCGCTTAATGGGGAGGAGAGTTAGAATTTTTTAATATATGTGTATATTTCATGGCAGTTGCAAAGTTTTCACGTTTAGTCCTCAGCTCCAAGCTGTTGAAAACAACACTGTCACAACACACAGCAAAGGCCAGTCCTAAAGCATGGCTCTGCCAAATCCAGCCCACACCTTCCCTCGGGGCAGGGGGGCGGCAGTGCCAGGGACCTTGGAGGTGTCCTGGCTGGACTTAATGACCCCTCCTCCTGAAGACACAGGGCCTCTCACAGAGGAAGTAAAGTCATTTCTCCCATCTGACTCAGTTTGATTCTCCCCGGCGATGGGTCTTGCACCACTGATCCAAAAGTGTCCTTAAGTGTTATATGCAAGTGTCTTCAAAATGTGAATTAAATTATCTCCAGCAGCCTGCCCCTCTGAGAAAAATTGGCAAGGTGCAGATTGCATTTCTTAGCAGCTGTAGCACAGTCGAGGACTTTGTTGGTACCATCTTACAGGCTAAAATATATGATTTTTTTCCTGTTTAGGCACAAGATCCTCAGGTCCTGGATCAGCTGTCCAAAAACATCACCAGGATGGGGCTAACAAATTTCACCCTCAACTACCTCAGGGTAAGACCAATGGGTTGATTATATTTCCTGTTGGGTTTGAATTTAGAGGTTTAGATATATCTTGAGCCAAGGAATTAAAATGAGGTAATATAGCACAGTACGTATATCTTTTTAAATTTATTTTATTCAAGTATAGTTGATTTACAGTGTTGTATTAATTTCTACTATACAGCAAAGTGATTCAGTTATACATATATATACATTCTTTTTCATATTCTTTGCCATTATGGTTTATCACAGGATATTGAATATAGTTCCCTGTGTTATACAGTAGGACCTTGTTGTTTATGCATCCTGTATATAATAGTTTGCATCTGCTAATCCCAAACTCCCACTCCACCCCTCCCCCACCCTTGGTAACCACAAGTCTGTTCTCTATGTCTGTGAGTCTGTTTCTGTTTCGTAGAAACAAAATTCATTTATGTCATAGTTTAGATTTCACATATAAGTGATATCGTATGGTATTTGTCTTTCTCTGACTTACTTCACTTAGTATGATAATCTCTAGTTCCATCCGTGTTGCTGCAAATGACATTATTTCATTCTTTTTCGTGGCTGCGTAATATTCCATTGCATGTGTGGACCACACCAACATTTGCAAATGTTGATGGACATTTAGGTTGTTTCCTTGTCTTGACAATTGTGGATAGTAGCACAATATGTATGTCTTATACCACAGTGTGTGTGTGTGTGTGTGTGTGTGTGTGTGTGTGTGTGTGTGTGGTCAACAGATGATTGGGTTTAATTAACAAAAAACATCAAACCTAGACTTTGTCAGTGTTGAGCTTCTTCTCTATGTTTGCATGACTCCTGGAATAAGTTATTCACAGGCTAGCAATGTCTCTTTCATAAAATGCTTTGGCACTATGTCCCTTCTGATTGTTTCAAGTTTCCAATGTGCTTTTGTTGAGTTCACAGCCTCTGTGTCTGTACCCAGGGACCAGTCACCTATGAGGAGGCTCAGTGTGCCCTCCAGAGAGAGTCCCTTGAAGAAATTCACCTCGGTGCTATAACAGATATTTATTTCTAAGGCTTCTTAGGGACTTTCTGTGTAACATGTAACAGATTTTCTGGTTTGGATATAAAGTGAATTTTTATTTTAAAAAAATTAAATGTTAGGCAACACTCTCTGCCCACATAACGCTTACAGCCTCCGTATTTGGTCTAACAGGGTAACACATATCACGCTGGTTTTTAGTGTGGAATGGCAGTCATCACATTGCAAGTAGAGGATATGGTTTCCTTCATAAAGCAAGCATTGTCTTCCAGAGTCAACACGAAGGCAGTGGCCACAGTCCACATTCCTTTGCCTCTGAGTTGCTGGCTTCCTTCACCGTGATGTAGCAGACCACTTCTCCAGGGCCCAACCCCATCATAATGTTTATGCTATTGTTTCTTTATCCTTAAGTGCAGGTTTGTGAATTTTGTTTTGTATTCACAATCCTCTAAGTACAATCATGTTTCATATATTGAAATGCTGAAATGTCCTGGCCGGACTTCCTCCTCTGTACGTGAAGAATAATTTGGACAAATGTTTCCAAGTCATGCCCTCATTGCAATGTGCCGGGCACTGGGCAAGGTGCTGAAGATTCAAAGACAAAAGTCGTTGCACCTGTTATCAAGAAACGTCCTCCTATGAGAGTCAGACCCATAAAGACAGAACATTATATGCAAAATGGTGAATACCATGATAGAAGTTTCCAGATGAAATTATGGGAGTACAAGATAGACATCTCAGAAGCATCAGTCAGAGAAGGCTTCATGGAAGAGATAATGCCTGTGTAGTGTGTGAAAGAATGAATAAAGTTAAACCAGAGAAAGGAGGAGGAAGGACATTTCCATCAGAGGGAGCAGAAGTTAGGGGATGGAATTCCAAGCAGTCTGTTGATGCTGGGACATGAAGGGAGTTGCCAGGAGAAATGGGAGAGAGAGTTAGTTGGGAGCCAGGTCTTGGAGCAACTGGCTGCCTGGGCTACGGGGCCAGGAGCCTCTGAAAAGATTAACCACGAGGATGGCAGTGTCCCCTTCTTGGGTGAGCGAGAAGAGTCTCTTTCTATTCAGTTTAGATGCCCCAGAGCCCAGTCCAGACGTGGCAAAAGCCAGAGTCAGCTTCACTTCCCACCGCCTCCCCCCCAGCATGCCCGCCACTTTGGCAGCCCTGAGCCAGGGCGTTCTCCACTAAACAGCCCCCTGGTTCCTGCTCAGAGGAAAACCAGAGTCTGCCCAGGAGGGTGGATCCAGAGGGGAGTGTTCCCAGCCAAGGTAGCCGAGGCTCCGTTCTCCTAAACCTCCAGGCTCTGCATTAAGAACTGCTCCCCCGTGGGGCTCCTGGCACAGTGGGAGTGGGTAGCGATGTCTGGGCAAGTGAGGGTCTGCAGTGCCGTTCCAGCCACAGGAATTCAGAAGGATGCCCTACACTGCTGGGCATTTCTTCTTGTCAGGAACCAGGAGAGATTTAGTTTAAACCATCTGAACCTGCCTCTCCTTAGGCGGATCAAGAATTTCCACACTACGTACCCTCAGCTGACCTCACATAGGAATCTGGGACTTTGGAGTCTATCCTAGACTTGGTCGCTAACTCTCTGCTGAGATCTTGGACAGATCCTTTGTTACATCTTTTAGCTGCGTTTAACACAGAGAAATAAAGGCTGAATTTCCCGGCCCCCGCCCCTAGTTGCTCTTATTGTCATCAGTGAAACTGTGGCCTTCACCCTGGGGTCAGCAAGGCAGTTCTCTGCTTCCAGCCCACGAAGAGTGAGGACATCACAGCTGCAGAGGGGGAATGACACAGGGAACCGTGTATGGTTTGGGGCAATAGAGAGTAGCATTTCCAAGGCTACCATCTGAAGTAGCGGTAGCTGCAGGCTCTGCTATATGTACACGTCCTGATGTAGCTGGATGTCACAATGGCCCACGTGCACCAGTACCTTCCCCACAAGAGAGCTGGCACAGATGATGTAAGTAAAGTCAGTCACCCAGCTTTAAGCCCCCAAGTGGCAGAACCAGGACTTGAACTCTAGAATCTATGTGTTTCATGGCAAAACTGCTGCCTTTCTAGTAAGAAAGTAGAATGATAGTTTTTTTTTTTAATTTTTGTATTGAGGTATAGTTGATTTACAATGTTGTGTTAGTTTCAGGTGTACAGCAAAGTGATTCATATATGTATGTATATGCACACATATATATTCTTTTCCAGATTCTTGTTTATAGATTATTACAAGATATTGAATATAGTTCCCTGTGATAGACAGTAGGTCCTTGTTGTTTATTTTATATACAATAGTGTGGATCTGTTAATCCCAAACTTCTAATTTATCCCTCCCCCCCTTCCCCTTTGGTAACCATAAGTTTGTTTTCTATGTCTGGGAATCTGTTTCTGTTTTGTAAATAAGTTCATTTGTACCATTTTTTTTAGATTCCACAAATAAGTGACATCCCGTGATATTTGTCTTTCTGTTTGACTTACTTCACTTACTGTGATGATCTCTAGGTCCATCCATAGTGCTGCAAATGGCACTATTTCATAGAATAATGATATTGATAGGAATTGGGTCGTGTCTTTCTTCCTTCCTTGACGGGGGAGTCAGCGTCTCTCACTGGGTCCTTAACGTACTTCGCCAAAAGTAATATCAGCTCCTGGTATGGTTTAACGGGAGGATTAAGTAAGACGATCCACGTAAAGGGCTTAGCCCAGAGCCTGGGGCAGCAAGTACTCAGTTAGTGTTCACTGTCATATTTATTGAGCACCTGCTGGGTGTCCATCATTGTTCCTCATACTGGAACCACTTAGAGCAGCATGGCATCTGGCTGTCTTCTCTCACCCTGGTCCTCCCAACACTACTTGATTTCCCCTGCTCGTGCATCCTGGTTCAGTGGCCGTTTGCCTTTCTTGCCTCCACTCACTCCATCACTTACTCATCTATTGATTGCTTCAGGACACTTACTGAGCCTGTTCTGTCTTCCTGGCCGTGTGCCAGGTGCTGGACCTTCATCATGGAGACCCGGCCTTCTTCCTAGCGGGGTGCTCACAGGCTGATGGGCAAGGCCGGCTACAGCTCCAGTGAGGCGTGCTGACATGGAGGGATGTGCAAGGCCCGTGAGAGCCCAGGGAAGAACCCATGGGTCTCGGGAAGACGGTCAGGATAGAAGCCAACCTCCCATCAGCAACCCCTCCGGGCAGCTGTGAGCCACTTGGCAAATCATGGCTGAGCAGATTCTCAAACTCAGAAGCCAAACCCAGGACACACGGGCTTCCATGAGGAGACCTGGCCTGGTCAGTGGTCGCTAAGAAGGAGAAACAAAAGTTACTTCTTCATTTCAGAACCAGAATCTAAGATTTCCCTGGTACTCTTATCACCTACTTTTGTAAGACAGTTGAGCAGTCAGAAAAACCATTTATTTATAAAACTGCCTTAAAACCTGGAGCTCCCCCATCCTTCTGAGGAACTCAGCCTTTGTCTCAAGCCTCAGAAAGTCAGGTGAAGTGTCTATTAAATAGAGTTAATGAACTTCAATAACTACGCCCAGTGTCTGCAGAAGAGGTGAGACGTTTTATGCTGACAAATATTAATGCAAGGCCTTCTAAATCAGTAGGAGAATTTTAAGAATCAATGTGTCCTGCTTTGGAAAGGAGGAATGGAGATTTTAAATACTCCAGACATCTGAAATTTCAATAAGCTTTGTCTTTCATGAAACGAAATTAAGCAATACAGAAGGTAAGCAATTATAATCACCTAGCTTTGCCAGAACAAGTTCATTTATTCCCAAGAAATTCCGAATCAGTCTCAGGGCAGCCTGCCCTCAGGGAATGTGCAAAGGCCACCAAGGCAGCTCCCTGTTTGGAGGAAGGAGCCTGCGAAGCACAGCAGCCCAGCTCCAGAGCTTGTGAACTCAGATGCCCTCAGGGAATGTGCAAAGCCCACCAAGGCGGCTCCCCCGTTTGGAGGGAGGAGCCTGCGAAGCACAGCAGCCCAGCTCCAGGGCTTGTGAACACAGATGGTGATGCTGGTGCAGCGGGCAGCACTCTGCTGGGGACTCTGGTGACCTGATGCTTTCGAAGTGACCACAGAACAGCCGTTGTCGTTTGATTTGAGTTGTCAAACTGCCTGAGTTCCCTCGGGCACATCCCAGCACATCAAGGTTGGAGGTGCACAGTGCTTGGAGGCCAATGGCTGGTTCACTGGTCCCCGAGGAGCAGAGGCTGGAGGTGGCCGAGCAGAGATGATGCCCTGACCAGGTGTGGCCTCACTTCCTCTGGAGGCCGCCTCGGTGACTTCTGGGAGGCCAGGGCTTACTGACCGAGTGTCCCTGTGGTAGTTATCTGGGCTGGGGCTGGGGCTGGGAACGGACCTGCCGAGTGAGTGGCTGTTAGGCATCCCGGAAGCCGGGTAGTGTGTTTCACAAAACGTGCCCACCGTCTCCTGGAGAGGGAGTCATTTTCTAAAGTAGGTGTGACAGTGCCCCTCAGTCAGTGCATTCTGGTGAGGGAACGAGAGAGGGGAGAAGGGGGTGGGATTTCAGGAACGTGTCCTTTGCCATGTTTGCTGAACACAGCAGTAGGCCCTGCTGTCCCTGGTATTCCTTGAAGAGGGCACAGGAAGGCCGGGTGCCCTTGAAGAGGCATCGGCGCAAGTCCAAGTCAATGAGACCTGCCCGTGGCTCCTCATCAGCTCCCCCCAGATCCCCTTCGCCCATTATTCACTGCTCATTCCACAAGCATCTATAAGACACCACTCTTGTGCCAGGTCTCTGACACCCTTAAGGAGATCACTGCCTGGTAGGGGAGAAAGAAAAAAAATGTGCTGGGAGAGAAATCTGTCCAGGTACAGTGACGCACGTAATGCTAGCTAACATCACTGAGCACTTCCTGTGTGCCAGGTATGCCTCTGTGCTCTTTGCCGGGAGTCTTTTTTTAATACAACAACCTTATGGGACTCCTGTTAATCCTGTTTTGCATATGGGGAAACTGAGGCACAGGGAGGTAACTTCCCAAAGTCACAGAGCCGGTGAGTGGCAGAGAAGGGACTTAAAGCCACGGTCTGACTCCAGGTACAAAGGATGGAGAAGCTGTTGGACGGTGGGTGTGGAAGGTATAAGTCTTCAAGGAGGAACTGGCCCTTGAATTGATTCTGAAAGATGAGTAGATGGTCCCAGACAGACAAGACAGAGGGTCAGCCATGAGCAGTGTCAGAGAAGGATGCAGAAAGCTGGGAGGGCTGGGGGAACACTAGACAGCTCCACATGGCTGGAATGTAACTTTTAAGTTTGTTTAAGGAGTTTGGGTCCAAAACGTACAGCTTAGCTGAGTGGTATAGTTCTAGAGAAAGTTTTGTCCTGGAAAGAGCATGGCATGGTCCAGGGAAGCATCTCATGCTGAGTCCTGGGCTAAGGGGTCAGACAAACAAGAGGATGTATCAGAGGACAGCCACTTGCTAGCTTTGTGACCCTGGGAAAGTTACTTGACCTTTCTGAGCCTGTTTCCTTATCTGGGAAATGGGATGTAACACCACCCTCGCTGGATTCCAGTGAGATAAATTCACGTGGAGCTCCCTTCTCTTTTGCCAAGTGCACTCTCGTAAGGGTCTCTGGTCCTTTCTCTGGTCCTTTCTCCTGGGTAGAGTCTAGTCTTTCAGGTCTCTGGTCCTATCTCTTGGGTGGAATCAAGTCATTCTCTAGATTCCGCTGTATTCAGAGTTATGAGGAGAGCTCTCGTGGGTCAGCACACCCAGGAGTCTCATCCTTCTTTAATTCTCGACTTTCATTTCATCAAAGGGAAAGCCCTTTCTAACTCAGGGTTTGAAATTGCCATCATTTCCAATTTCTCATATGCAGTTCTTATACGTGAATGTTTACTGTGTGCAGAAACTGTTTTCTTTGAATAGGTTTAAAGAATAAGACTTTAAAATTGAAAACGAATGGACATCTGTTCCATTTCCTATCCCATAGAAAGAATGAGGGTTGGTAATGCAGAAACCCTGTCGGTAAGCATTTAAAGGAAACCTCTGGCTTGGCCATGAATGGAATGTGCCATTTTCATTCATCTCCCATCAACAGTAGAGTGGACAATCCTTGCCCACTGGATACTGTAGGGACAGCACTTCTTTATACCTTGAAGGTTTGGGGTAGTCTGGCTTTGTTTTTAAATTTTAAGTCAATCGTCTAACCAAGAGACTTTTGGGGTGGCATCTACTATGTTCCAGGCTCAAAAAGGCCAGGGCCAGGGTGTTTATAAGAATGGATAAGGCACATTCCCTTTTGCGGGGAGTTGAAGACACTGTTACAAGTAGGTCTGCTTCCAGTTAACATTGTCCAGCCTCAGCGGGGGACCTGAGGTCATCCCAGAGTGTTTCTCCTCTCCTAATAGCCTGAGGATACCCATCCTTGTTGGTCTCAGCAGATGACTTAACTTGGACTTGTTTACAGTTTCTAGTGCCCTCGTCAAGTGCTCTGCTTCTGACTTTGGCATTCTAGGCCCTCCGTGACGGGGCCCCTGCTGCTTCCCGGCCTCCCACGTCCCTTCCCCATCTCACATATCATCCCGTAGCCACTGCAAACTGCCTGCATTTCCCCGAACTCGTCATGCCCTGCTGCTTCCATGCCTTGGCACAGTATGGCTCACTGCCTGCAACACTGTTCCTACCCTTCCCTTCCATCCAGTTTTCCCAGGCTAGCTTCTCCTCATCCTGCAGGACTCATCGGCCATCACCTTCGCTGAGAATCTCTCTCTGACTCTCAGCGGGAGCAGCTGCCCCTCCCCTGTGCCCCTGGTTCTTTGCACACAGGATCTCCTGCTTACCTCTTGGTAGGTCCTGCATAAGAATTGTCACTCCACGCATCTGTCTCCTGTGCTAGACTCAGAACAACATAAGGTCAGATTATCGTATTTCTAGGGCCTCACAAGGTCTAGATCACGATAAGCACCCAGTAAATGCCTCTTGAATGGATGGTTGGTGGATGGGAGCTTGGTAAGTGGAAGACTAGGTTTTGAATGACATACACACACCAAAAGTAATAGAACTCGGATGAATTCACCTGCCCTACAGTATTTAAAAAAAAAAAATGTGATTCATTTTCAAAGTCACTACCTAGAACTTCACCATGAAATCTAAAGAGAAGTAGAGTTGAATGCATCAAGGAAATGAAAGAAACATGGCATGGGGCCTCCAGATTGCTCTAGTGTGCAAAATTCCCACTTAAAATACTCAGACTTCCCAATGTCAAATTTTTATTCTAATACCACTACTTCTACTTGCTCTGAATCAGCATTTAATTTTTACTCTAAGTGCCATTATGCCCTTCTCATTGTTTTGGAAATGTGTTCTTTCAGATCTCGAGGACACATTTCTTTTTTTTTTTTTTTTTTTTCCTTCTGCCGTACGCGGGTCTCTCACTGTTGTGGCCTCTCCCGTTGCGGAGCACAGGCTCCGGACGCGCAGGCTCAGCGGCCATGGCTCACGGGCCCAGCTGCTCCGCGGCATGTGGGATCTTCCCGGACCGGGGCACGAACCCGTGTCCCTGCATCGGCAGGCGGACTCTCAACTACTGCGCCACCAGGGAAGCCCGACACATTTCTTAACGGGAGATTATTTTTGCCTATTTTCTTTGGCCAGCTTTTCCTGATGCTTGGATACACAAACTTTTTTTAAGCATTATGTTTAACGCAACTTTAAAACATCTTATTATCCTGTATCCCCGCCAAAAGATATTTTCTTTGTGTTTCCCCTTACTCTTTCTCCATCTAATATGCATAATTTCTGCATAAATGTAATCAGTATACATACAATTTCTTAATGTTATTTGGTAAACACTTTTGCGTGTTTCTACATAGTTATCATATCAGGCATTTATCATTTATCACCCTGCAAATATTCCAGGGTGGGGCTAACCAAAACGTTTCTCTAAATGTCGAGCGCTGAAGTCCTATTCAGGTTGTTGCTGTCATTAATACCATTCCTCTAAGTGCCCTTGCCGTGTCCCGCTCTCAGTGGTGTTCTCTGCAGAGGCGGGACTGTGGAGGCCACGTGGGTAAGAAAAGCAAACGTGCTTCAGTTTCAGAGAAATGTGGGTTCAGATGCTAACCCCCCTACGGCCCATAACAGCCTTGAACCAGTCGTTTAAATTCTCTGAATCCCACTTTCTTCATCTGAATATCGGGAAGAATAATGTCTCACAGGTTGGCACAAATTACATTTTATAAGATTAGATGAGTTACGAGGTAAAAGAGCCCGGCACACAGGAGGAAAGTGATAAACACTAGTCCCCTCCTGTGCTGTCTAGAGCAGTGGATCGGGGCTCCAATTTCACTTTTGCCACTTTCTCCTTCTATGATATTGATTAATAACTGCCTTAATTTCTTGGAGCCCCAGTTTTCTCACGCATGAGTGATTACGTACGTTGTGAATCACAAGAACTGAATCACAGTCGAGGGTTAAAACGATCATGCATGTGAAGAGCACATGTAACTTGAAATGACTAAACCAGGAAGCCAAGTAAGTCTCATTCCGTTTATCACTCCTGTATATTGGTCATGGCCTTGAATTCTACACTGAGATTCTGAAGCCAGATGATAGATGAGAAAAAAAGAGAAGTGATAAATGAATGACATCCGCCGAGGAGGGTGGCAGGAGGGAGTCTGAGGCATGTGCCATATATTTGGAGCCCCCTTTCCAATACAAAGTATAATCATTGTCACTGGGTGTTTTCAATACGATTTATAACCTTTTGTTGTGATTGTTAAATAAATCTACCCCTTCAAAAAAGCAGTGTCCTCAGCTGGGAGTGAAAGCACTGAGTTTTCACGGGAATGTTTCTTGATCCTGTATCTTTAATTTCCCAACCGAATGAAAATTTTTGTTGCTGTGATTGTTACATTCTAAAGAACATTGGTCCTTGCATGTAGCTTCTACAGGTAGCAGAAGAGTCTTGTCCAATGTCTGGAAGAACTGAGCAATTAGCTTTGGAAAATGACCCTCAACAGAATGACATGACGTGACCTCTTGGAGTGGCCGTGGCTGGAGTGAGCGTTTGGAATCCTGCCAAGGTGTTTTTTGTTTGTTTTTTATTTTTATGAGGCTTGACTGCCAGCCAGCATATTTTCCTTGGTTTTATGGCACGAGAAAGGATTACAGTCCAACCCCCTTTCCTACCTAAATGCCAAGCCAAGCCCGAGGATGGAAGAGGATCCTCGCTCAGAGATTGAGATGAACCAGCGCCACTGGTAGCCACCGTAATTATGGGCTGGCACCTGGGCAGACCGCTGACGGTTCACGCAGGCAGACCAGCAGCACGTTCTTACTAAACACTGAAGTTGGCGGCGAGGAAAGAACCATCCCGGCAAACCTCCGGGGCTTCCCACAGGGCCTTCATGGTGTGAACCCTCAAAAGGCCCACGGCCTAAAACGTGCTACTCACTCTGTGGTCCTTGGATCACTGCAGATTTGCAAACTGTTTGGTACCAGTTTGTGATAAGTCCAGAAAACGAGAATTAAAAACTTTAAAGCTACTATAACGGTCGGACATTGCCAGGACATCCAAGTTCATGCAGTGGACTCGACCCACTGACCGGGCTATAGAGCAGTTTAGGTGTGATTCAGCTCCCGTGCTGCATGGCCACTAGTCAAGTGTTGGGAGCACACGCGACCCATCGCTGGACGAGCGCTGGCTTAGAACACTCGTCATGAATCGTATTCAGAGACCGTTCAGAACCACCATGACCATCATAACACCATTAGCTAGCCAGGAGCTTCTCTGTTTCTCAATAAAAGGATGAGACAGGAATTATTATCCACATTTTACAGGTAAAAATCAGTCAGTGCCTAAGGTTGCGAAGCTGGTCCTGGCAGCAGTGCTTCCCAGGGCTCAGGCCTGCCTGTTCCCCAAGCCCCGTGCACACCCAGTCTTGGTGAGGACAGGCTCCTTGGCCTGGGCCTGCAGGAGAGTTGGTGCTTTAAGAGTGAGGAATTTGGCCTCCGAAACAAAGCTGTCCCACCTCATTCTGACTTTTCCACTCCTCCTGCCATTGGAGAAAGGCTCCATCTGAGTGCAGGCAAAGAAAGGCCTTCTGAGCCATGAGAACAATGCACACATAGAATGAGCAAAACCTGGAACACCGAAAGGGAACTTTTCATTGCATTTGGAGATGGAAAAGTAGTAAGCGTGACCACATGATAAGGGAATTAAAGCAGTTAACTCTTAAGTAAAAAAAACATAGCATAGAGACAGCCCAGTGTCCAGAAAACAGTGATTTCTAAAGTCAAGCCAAAAGAAACGGCTATCAGAACATTAAAAGAAAAAACTATACACACACACACACACACACACACACACACACACACACAAACAATATTTTTAAAGAGCAGTCCTAACTGAAAACAATTTCAGAGCCACCCATGCTTCTAAAATTCTTGTCCTTAAAGGTACAAATAGGGCTAGGATTAAAGAAAGTAATTTCCCAGTCTCGGCACTAGAGAAAGAGAAAGAAATTGTTGTTTAACAAGACACTGAAAATCAGGGGAGATGGGAAGGTGGGAAATGGCAGTCTGGGGGGAAATGGCTGAGGGATTGCAAAATGAAGTGCAGGACGGAGCCCAGAATCAATGGTCCTGAGAAACAGCCTTCCTAATTGTCTAGAATGGGTAAAAAATGTATGTCAGGAAAATTCGAGGCAGGGGGCAAGGGGAGAGCTGTTTGAATTTATTTTAATTTAAGAGCACAGGCAGGGAAGTAGCCTGAAACGTGAAAAGGGGCTAGTAGGTTTCACTGTGTAGCGATGGGGCTCGAGACCTTTCTCTGTGCCCGGTCTCTGTTGTTCTCTAACTTTGCCTGGGTACCACCTCAGTGCCCACAGAAAACTCACATTCCTTAGAGATAGCAACTGTTATTAGATGGCATGACCTCATCATTTGTCCCCAGCAGAGTTCAAGCAGAGTAGGTAGAAAAGAAACAAACTTGTGAAAGGGGGAAAGACAGATGAGGTTAAACTCTTCTGTCCTGATCTTCATAAATCCGCTTGGGAGTGGCTGGAAATGTGAACCATAATTAAGAGAAAACAAATAAATTTTAAAGTATCCACCATGCCCCTCCCAAAGAAGAGAGGGCAGTGAACTGAGATTGTTGAGTACCTACTATGGGCAAGACACAAACTTGGCTTTATTTAATCCTCACAACTGGTTTGGGAGGTAGGTGTTCATGGCCTCATTTTACAGAAGAAACAGATTCATTGCAGTTCCGGGGCTCATCTAAGGTCATTCAGTGGGTAAATCGCCAGGCTGGATGGGATCCCATGTTGACCTGGTGCCCTGCCCACAGTCATGCTGCAGAAATGTCACCTCCTAACAAGAGCTGGGTTGAAGATTAGGTCAGTCATTTCCACTGAGATGACCAGGCTGTTTTGCCAAATTGTCAACAGAAAATTATCAACAGACAATTGTCAACAGATGCCATGGATGGAGAGCACAGAACACTTAAGCACAGGGAGGCTATTGGCCTGCAAGGCCTTATGGGATCTGACCTGCGCAGCTTCATCTCATCGCAAGCTCCGGTGCCCTGGCCTGATTTTTGCTTTCCAACCCATTAAGTCCCTCTCCAGGGCCCCTCTACTTGCTCTATCATATTATTTATCTAGCTACGGAATCTTGGGCAATTTTCTATCCTTTCTGTGCCTCAA
Organism: Phocoena phocoena; assembly: GCF_963924675.1. Lineage (NCBI taxonomy): Eukaryota > Metazoa > Chordata > Mammalia > Artiodactyla > Phocoenidae > Phocoena > Phocoena phocoena. The sequence continues at coordinate 95,539,020 of NC_089223.1, forward strand.
TTTCTTCAACAAAATGGTGATAATAATAGTCCCTTACCTCAGTGGGTCATTGAGAGGGTTAAATAAAATGGTACTGGTGGTTACAATAAAGCCTGGAATGTAGTAAGTCCTCAGTAAATAACATCATCATCGTCGTTGTTGTCATCATTCCCACTGCCTGGGATACTCTGCTACAAGGCTGTCTCCCTATTAGTCAGCTCTCAGGACACGTCACCTCCTCCAAAATGTCTTACCTGATCAGCCAGTTTAAAGTGGGCTCCCCACCTCAGTTACTTTCTGTTGCCTCCTTACCTGGCTTATTTTCCTTGTAGCATTTTTCATCAGTTGAATCGTCCTACCTAATCTTCAGGTTTATCCTTTGGTTGTTTCCCTGTCTCATGCCTGTCAATGGAATGCAGGTGTTTTGAAAGCGGGAATCTTGTCTCTTCTTCCCTGAATAGAGAACCAATAATTTTAAGCCTACTCAACTTGAGATGTGCTCCTTGATAAGCTGGAAATTTGAAAGAGCAAACCATTTATAAAATCCCAATTCCAAGTGTTGCTTTGGAATAGGGAGGACACTTAACGTGAAGGCTATTAACCATCCTTGACACCACAGACTGAGCGCCTGTAGCACTTTCCTCTAAGGATTTGATGTTCTTATTTGCAATTATAAACAACCCTGTCAATGAGGGAGGGGAGGGATGTCATTAACTTTATTTGATAAATGGTCCTCATCTATAAAACAAGGGAGATAAGCATGACTTCTAAGGACTTCTAGTCAAGCATTCTAAAAAGAAGGAATACAAAATAGAAATATTAACAAATACCACAAATAAAGTATTAATAAATCCCATGCTAGAAATGAGGAAACTAAACCCAAGAGGTTCAAGGCTGACCCAAATTCAAGGCTACCTGCCTATTAATATAGGATAGTTTCTGGCTTTCTTTTTGTCTCCATTTGCAGGACTCGTTCACATCCATTCAATTCACAAATGTTTACTGAGCACCTACTGTATACCTGGGTCTAATCTGGTCCCATTCAATCTATAAACCTTTACTGAGCACTTACTCTATGCTTGGGTCTATTCTGGTCCCATTCAGTCTACAAATGTTTACTGAGCCCCTATTGTATGCCTGGGTCTACTCTGGTCTCTAGCCAGCAGATTCCCTATTTGACACTAAAATTTTCTGTGCATGAGAATCTCATATATGTTTCTCCTGATTTCTTTAAAACTTTTCCTAGGCCAATCATAGGACTGGAGGTCTACCTGAGAAGGCAGCTAATTTTTCCCTCCTTTCTTGCCTGTTTCCCAAGCTTTGTGAAACAAGGTAGGGATGAAGTGATGCCTTTTCAGTTCAATACTGCCATAGATCATCATGGAAACTTTTGACACAAGAGCAGAACTGAACTCCAGAAACTTCACAATGTGGCTTTTATAGAAAGACTACAGATGTAGTCTTAGGAATTGATCAAAGAAGTTGTTTTCCTTCCTTCCTTTGTCAATGTCCCTCTTGGGTTTTGCCTATGCTTTACCTACAGAAGGCATTTGTGGTCATCTATTCATATTCTTGAAACGTTTTACCATGAGGGGGAAACTTAAGTGGAAAAATCAAAGTTTTTTTTATGTTAATTAACAGAATTTACAAGCATATGCAAAATGGTGGCAACCCTACAATTTACCCATAACTTCTGAGCTTTGGGACTCTTGGTATCTCACTCACAGATGGGAGGTGGGAAGGACAAGTGCTTGCTTTGGAGAGATGTGAACCGTATAGTCTTACCATTGAACAGGGGCCATGCCCTGGCAGTGGGTCTTGGTCTTTGTCAATTCCCTCAACACCAGTTGTGTTGCATTGGTTAGCACTGGCTTGCAAAGCAGAAACAGTTCCCCTTTTGTAAAATGGGGTGGGTGTTGTGATAACACCTTCAAAGTTTAAAGAATGTGTGAGGCTACTTATACTAAAATGCTTTGTAAACTATAAGGTTCTTTTGCAAAACAGGTATCCCTCACTCACTATTCAAACCTTCAATGTCCAAACTCTTGTATTCCTAATTCAGGATTAAATGAGTTTTGAAAAAAAAAGGTTAAATAAAATTTTCCTTATCCAGTTCAAGCTACTTGCTATCCAAAACTCAGGAACCAAATTGATTCATGTAGTTCAGTATCCCCATTATTCCAACTCATTCTCTGAATTCTCACTCTCCAAATTTGGAAACCAGGTAGGTTTGGATGGCAAGGAATAATTAAACAAATGGCCACCATTATTCTCACTATCGAGTACAGTCTTAATTTACACAGAAGAAAGTAATTTGGGATTGAATTGTATGAAATTGCTCTTTTTGCAGGTCAAACCCTGTTAAATATTGGCTATTTCGTATGGCTCATTCTAATATTTAGGGACAGGGACCCCCATATCCAAGATAGACAATCACTTGACTCCATGATTTTTCCATTTTCCACCATCATCATCCAATTCCTATTTAATGTCATAATAGCAAACATGAGAGTCATTTATTGCCTGGTGACGTTGTGCCAGGCACTGCAAGTCATTTAATTAACCCTCATTACCTCATTAAAAACAATTATATTTTGAATAGATAACTTATTCATATATTGCAAAATTCAAAAACTGTAAAAATCTTTAAAATATGTACCTTTTACACCTAGTTTCAACCTCTTAGTTCTCCTTCGTACAGGCAGCCAGGTTTGCCAGTTTCTTGCATTTTATTCCTGTGATATTCTATAAGCATATACTGCTTTAAACACACACACACACACACATACATGTGTGTGCAAATGCTAATATACTATTCATACGGTTCACAGTGACACTCTTTAGAAAAACAGCAGACATATATGCTAAAGAGGTATATCACTCTTTAGAGATATATCATAATTTATTTTATAAGTGCTTTATTGATGGACATTTAGGTTGTTTCTAATCTTTTTCTATCATTAACAATGATGTGCAAGTATCTTCTCGTATTTGATTTTATAGAGCAGCACCTAAAAGACTAAGTTCATAGGAGAAATTCCTGGAAGTAAAATTGCCAGGTCCAAAGACACATACATTGTAATTGTGATAGATATTGTCAAGCTGTTCAACATAGAGGTTGTACCAAGTTTCCGTTTCCCCAGCAGCACATAAAATGAATATTTTCCACACTTTTCAACAACTGGAGATTATCAAGTTTTTCTATTTTCCAATATTATAGGTGAAAAATGGCATCTCATTTTCGTTGTAATATGCCTTTCTCTTATTACAAAAGAGATTTATTATCTTCTCATATACTTAAGAGTCATTTGTATTTCCTTTCTTGTGAATTATTTGTTCATATAATTTACCCATTTTTCTTTTGGCTTGTTCTTTTCTTATATTTGAAGGAAGCACACACTTCGTTGTGATATATAGTTTGTGGGTTTTTTAAAACTTTCTATACGTTGGTTTATCCTTGATTTGGTTGTATTTTTTATGTTTTTTTTTGGGGGGGGTTGTGTGTGTGTGTGTGTGTGTATGTGTTAGGTGGAGCAGTATTTCCCCTATGTCTCCAGTTTTGTGTTTTGTATTTAGTATTAGCCCTCTTTGAGCTGATAATAATAAAATATATTTTTCTATGCTCTCTAATGCCACTTTTAAAAGTTGGGGAACTTTTTATGTTTAAATAATTGATCCACATGGAATTTGGGGGGTAAAAATGTGAAGCCCCCATTTAATTACTCAGTTGTCCAAACACACTTTGTTGATTAATGCATATTGTCCCCACCAATTTGAAACACCAGTTTAGCATATTCTGCTTTGCCGTACCTATCTGAGTCAATTTCTGGACTGTTAACTTGTCTTTATATTCTTTATCCAACACCACACTTTAAAAATTACTTTTGCTTTACAGTATACTTTAGCACCTAGTAGAATTAAGATAGTATCATCATTCTTCTTTATAGAATTCTTAAATCTTTATTTTTTCATATAAACTTTAGAATTAGATTATCTAATTTAAAAATAAATTTACTGGTATTCTATTGGAATCCTATTAAATTTACTAATTAACAATAGGGGAATTGCTATCATTATGATCTTTGGTCTTTCTATCCATAATTTTGGACAGCCTTTCCAATATTAAGGTCCTTTTTGTGCCCCTTGGTAACGTTTTGAGGTTTTTCTTTGTAGGTATATATTGTATGTCCATATGTATGTGCATTTTGTATACAGATACAGATATGTATCTTCCATTTCTGGATAATTTTGCACCTACATCATCTGTATTTTGTTCATTATCACAAATATAATCTTTTATTCATTTTATAGTTTAATTGGTTTACTTGTATTTATAAAAGTTATTGATTTCTATTTATTACTTTTATTCCCAGGCATCATATATAATCTTCTTAATATTTATAACAGCTTTTTTTTGTGTGTGTGTATCCTCTTGGGTGTTCCAGCTAAGTTACATCATTTGTAAATGATGACTATTTTACGAAGTCTTTTCCAATTTTTATGTTTTCTTTCTTTCTTTTCTCTAATTATATTGGCTAGTGCCATCAGAAAAGTGTTAAATAATAGCGAGGATAATTAACATCCTTATCTTGTGTCTGACTTTAATGGGAATGCGTCTAGATATTTTCATTAAGCAGGATGATGGCTTATGATTTGAGATAGATATATTTCTCATATTAAGGTAATATCTCTCTATTCTTATTTCATTAAGAGCTATTAAAAGAAAAAATAGATATTGAATTTTATCCAATGTATTTATAGTGTCCAAGCAGTTGGTATTATTTTTCTCTTTTTATTATTATGATTAGGTATATTAATAAAAATAATTGGTGCTTATTTGGTGCAATTACTATCCAAAGCAGTATTCTAAGTTCTTTACATGCATCAACTCATTTCACCCTTACCCAACCTAGAACTCAGTATTATTAGTATTTTCACTCTAAAGTTAAAAAAACTCACATTCACAGAGGTTAAGTAACTTGAACAAGATGAGACAACCAGTAAGTGGCAGAGCTGAGAGTGGACTCGTGTCGATTCCTTGTGTGTAAACACTGTGCAAAGTTTTATTTTGATAGGTTTCTTACTAAATCGTCATTTCATTCTTGGGACAAATCCCACTTGTTCAATATGTATCCTCCTTTTATTGGGTCACAGATTCCATTTGCTAATATTTATTTACAATTTCTGCATCAGTCTTAAAAAAATTCAGTTAAAATTCTCTTTTATATGATGTTTTTGGCTGTGCTGAGTTTTATTGGTATCCTGGCCTCATGAATGTTCTGCAAATATTTCTCTTTTTTTTCTTCTTCCAGGATAATTTAAATGGCATTGAAGTTACTTGCCTTTTAAAGGTATTGCAGAAGTCCCCTATGAAACTACCTTGGCCTAATTCCCCTATGAAACCATCTGGGCTTGGGGTGTTTTTTGTTTTTGTTTTGGAGCAGGGCTTTCTGATACGTTTTAAATTTGTTCTAGATAATTGGTCTATTTAGTTGGTCCTGACTTCAATACAGTTCAACATATGGGAATAATATACATTGAATGAATAAAACTTATGAATGTAAAATTACAATCACAGTAAGGTCTAGAAAAGAAAAAAGGAGCACATGTCACAAGAGAGAAAGTAAAAGTCATAAGGGATGGAGATGGAAGGTGGGTAGAGGGGAAACTCTCCCAAAATGAATAAAGACCCTGTGTGGGCAGGGAGCTTTTATATATTCAAGGGGCTAAAAGAAGTTTAATGTAGCTGGAACCCAAACAGCAAGAGGGGAGCATGGTTCAAACTGAGGCTGGAGACACGAGCTGGGCCCCTAGATAGTTAAAAACTTTACCCTAAATCATTGCAAAGCTGTTGAAGGTGAAGAACATAGAGAAGTGTGTGTATCTGAAAGATTTGAGGATAGAAAAATTAGTACATTTTGGTGATTAGGTAGGATAAGAAGTGTGAGGAAGAAGGAGGTATCAGCTATCTGTCTAGTTTTCAGAACAGGCTGGTTGCTGGTTCCCTTCACTGAGTAGGGATTGGAAGAAGATTTTGTGGAGGGTAGGTGTGGAGGGTTTTGTTGTGGGGAGACACTGAGCTGTTTTTTTTTGTTTGTATGTTTGTTATTTGATATGTTGGGTTGCATTTGAGACATGTAGATTGTCACAAGGTGATTGGATATAAGCTGTGAGTCTTCTGAATATCTGACTACCTGGTAATTAAAACCTTGAAGATCATTGTGAAGGATGAAGCCCAGGAAGAAAGAAGAAAGGGAAGACAAGATGTTAATTCTTGGACAATTCCATCAATTGAGCATTTGATCTATTTTGCTACCCATTGAGATTCCTTGTCAGGGATTCTGTGAATTCTAAAAGGAAGAATGTGGAGAGCTTCCAAAAGAACATCCCTGACTTGGGGTCTTCAGGGAATCCGTAGATGTCTCTCCTTAAGGAGATATTTGGTGTCCAATGTCAGGTCTAAAGTAATGTGACTGCCTTCTAGTTTTTCTGTTGTGCTGTTTTAGGATCTCTCAGCGAATGTGTTTAAATGATTTTAATAACACTGTGCTTTGTAATTCGGTACATGCACCCAAAGATCCTCTTGAAAGCTAACATATAAGTTTTTAATACAAAAATGTTCTAATGTTCAGAGGCACACGTAGAAGCCAGTGCCTGGAATCCTGAGGGAGATTTGTCTGCTTATTAAAATTCTGTAAATTCTTTATGGAAAGGAAGTGTTTCCACAGTTTTAATATGACTCTCTGGAATAATCTCTGGATATGATAATATTAACACATAGAGTTACTTTAAAAAAATCTATTTGGGGCTTCCCTGGTGGCGCAGTGGTTGAGAGTCCGCCTGCCGATGCAGGGGACGCGGGTTCGTGCCCCGGTCTGAGAGGATACCACGTGCCGCGGAGCGGCTGGGCCCGTGAGCCATGGCCGCTGGGCCTGCGCGTCTGGAGCCTGTGCTCCTCAATGGGAGAGGCCACAGCGGTGAGAGGCCCGCATACCGCAAAAAAAAAAAAAACAATCTATTTGATAAAGGTTAATTTTGGTTTTCTGGACATAGAGTTTTCTAGAAAACTCTAGAATCTGCTTTCCCCAAATCTGAGTCTAAGGAATGTTCTTATGTTATTTCTTCTTTCTTAAAAATATTTGGTACACTTACTTCATTAAGCATAACTATAAATTGGTAAGGAGACTGCCTCATTTAAATAAAAGTAGTTATAACAATATTTTCTATAACTATATTTACATGTAGTTGACTCAGCTTTTAACTACATATGTTCACTAAGGTTTTTCTTATTAGAGGTCTTTCACCCCTCTGAAAACTATTATTTCCTTATTAATTTCCCAATGGCTTTAGGCAATTTCTAGCTGTGGCAATGACTTTGTGAATAAACGGTCTTTATTGTCTATGGTTTTATGATAGAGAAAAATACCTTGATATACTTAAAATGCTGATTATTAGATGAAGTTAAAGGAATAGTCATTAACTTTGATAATACACAAAACAACCTCTTATTCCCACTATATTCCAAAGCCTGGGGATTATAAAAATGAAGATGTGTTGCTGCTCTCACCAAGCTTAGCAGTAATGACCAAAATATCCTGAGCACTTACTATGTGCTGGGCATTCGCTGACTCTTGTAGCAGATGTTTTAGGACGCCTGCTAGGTGCCAGGCAGGGTGCTGCGTGCTAGAATTCCAAGGACGAGCAGGAACAGTTGCATTCATGCTCTCATATGCTTATGGTGGGGTGGAGAGACATTTACTAAATAATCTCACACAAATGTGTGTGTATTTCTTTTTTTATTGAAGTACAGTTGATGTACTATGTTGTGTTAATTTCTGCTGTATAGCAAAGTGATTCAGTTATACTATATATATATATATTCTTTTTTTTTTTTTTTTTTTTTGGCGGTACGCGGGCCTCTCACTGTTGTGGCCTCTCCTGCTGCGGAGCACAGGCTCCGGACGCGCAGGCCCAGCGGCCATGGCTCACGGGCCCAGCCGCTCCGCGGCACGTGGGATCCTCCCGGCCCGGGGCATGAACCCGTGTCCCCTGCATCGGCTGGCGGACTCTCAACCACTGCGCCACCAGGGAAGCCCTATATTCTTTTTTATATTCTTTTCCATTATGGTGTATCACAGGGTATTGAATATAGCTCCCTGTGGTATACAGTAGGACTTTTTTTTAAAACATCTTTATTGGAGTATAATTGCTTTACAATGGTGTGTTAGTTTCTGCTTTATAACAAAGTGAATCAGCTGTACATATATATATATATATATATATATATATATCCCCATAGGACCTTGTTATTTATTTTATATATAGTAGTTTGCATCTGCTAGTCCCAAACTCCCAATCCATCCCTTCGCCAATGCCTCTCCCCCTTGGCAACCACAAGTCTTTTCCCTATGTCTGTGAGTCTGTTTCTGTTTCATAGATAAGTTCATTTGTGTTATGTTTTAGATTCCACATATAACTGATATCCATGGTATTTGTCTTTCTCTTTCTGACTTACTTCACTTACTATGATAATCTCTAGTTGCATCCATGTTTCTGCAAATGGCATCATTTCATTCTTTTTTATGGCTGAGTAGTATTCCATTGTATATATGTACCACATCTTCTTTATCCATTCATCTGTCAATGGATGTCAAATGGGTGTGTATTTCTAATTAAGTCAGTTCCACCTTGGAAAAGAACGTATAGTTCTTTTTGTGAGTGAATATAATAAACTCGCCTGTCTGAGAGATCTCAGAAGGCTTCCCTGAGAATGTGATGCTTGGACCAAGTTTTAATAATGAGTTGGTTTTAACCAGTGGAGAGCAGAGGAAGAGATTGATAGCCTCGGGGATCAATCTTGACTAAGACTCTGTGGCAGGAAGAGGAAGGAGGCCAATGGCTGGAGAGAGGAGTTAGATGGAGGATGATGTGAGCTTACATTGGGGTGGTAAGGAACAGGAGGCAAGAAGTGGTTGGTGACCAGTGACAGAGAGCCTGTAGGCCATGTTTCAAAAGGCTTGATGCTAAAGGAGGAGACCGTAATCTAAGCCACTGCTTATGCACCAGGAGTGTTATAGTAAAGCTATATACCAATTGTCCTGTGGGCTCAGAGGGAGGAGCCATGCTGTTGGAGGATCAGAGAAAGCTTCCTGGTAGAGGGCATTGAAACAGATGTGTGAAAATGAATAGAAGTTTGGCAGTCAAGGAAGGAGAGTATGCCATTCCAGGCAGAGGGAATGTGCTAAGGCCTGGTGCTGTGGTCTGAATATATGTGTCTCCCCTGTATGTTGAATCCCCCAAAGGTACTGGTATTAGGAGATGGGGGCTTTGGGAGGTGTTTAAGTCATGAGGGTGGAGCCCTTTTGAATGGGATTAGTGTCCTTATAAAAGAGGCTCCAGAGAGGTCCCTAGCCCCTTCTACCATGTGAGGACCCTACAGGAAGAGTCAGCAGTCTGCAGTCCAGAAGAGAGCCCTCACCAGACCATGCTGGTACCCCGATCTTGTACTTCCAACCTCCAGACTGTGAGAAATAAATGTCTATTGTTTACAAGCCACCCAGTCTGGGGTATTTTGTTACAGCAGCCCGAATGGAAAAGATACCTGGAAACGTAAAAGAACATGGTGTATTCAGAAGGCATGAAATACTTATATGTGGTTAGAGTGTGTACGTAGTGTGTATATGTGAGTGTATTTATGTTCACATGTATGCACACATGTCCACCTGCAAGGGGACCAGGATGGAAAGTCTTAAAAGATACATTTAGAAGTTCAGGTTGGGGCATTAGCAACGTAGCACCATCTGCCGTACTAAGGAATCAGGACTACCCCATAGTCACTGAGGTCTTTTAACAGGTGAGGGACCTCTTATAAGCTCATATTTGTGAGTTTAGAATGAGATTTCTCTGAACTCCACCGACTATTATAGTAATCATTTGGGGAGGGGCCTGCTAAAGCTCCAGATCCTTAAACTATCCCAGACCAATTGAATCAGAACCTTTGTGGGCACATCCAGGCATTGGTACATTTTAAATCTTCCCAGGCAATTCCAACGTGTAGCCAGACTTGAGAGCTGGTGGTTTAGAGAGACGCCCTGGCTGCTTGGCAGAGATTAGAGTCCAGGAAGGAGATCAGGAGGCTTCCATAGCAGAGAAGGGTGAGGTCTTGAATAAGGTGGCACCCAATGGGAACTGAAAGTAGGGGAGGGGTTTCAAAGACATTCAGGCCATTGAATGACAATAATAATAACAGACATCAGATTGGATGTGACTGGAAGGGTGAGAGAAACTCCCAGTTTCTAATGGTGCTGTCATAATCCAGAAAGAGTGGTGGCTAAGAGCTTGAGGATATGGTTAGGAATCCCTGCTCAGCCAATTTACTAGCTGGAGGAGGAGGGGGGTGCGGTACCTTAGGCAAATCACTTACTCTCTCAGGCCTCAGTTTGCTCGGGTATAAGATGGGGATAATAGCAGTACTGAATGAGCTGATTCACACACGAAGGGCTTAGAACTCAAGCTGATGCATCAGGTACCATTTGCAAATGCCAGTTCTTTTCTGCTAAGAGCAGCTGAGGCAAAGGCAGGGCGATTTTCAAGAAAAAACTTAAACCCAAGGCCAACGTTAGGAAAAGGAGGTTTCTTCCACTCTCAGCTTCCGAAGTACAGCTTCACCTGTACTCTACTGGCTGTGCAATCTTGGTCAAGGCTCAAAACTAGAAATACCTCTCTGTGCCTGTTTCCTCACCTATCAAATGGAGATCATAAAAATATTTTGTTCTCAGGTTACTGGGAATAACCTGCCAAAGGAAAATCCCTCTATGCCTACCTAGTGCCTGAGAAGGGCTATTTCTTGCTTTGACGTGGTTCTCCAGAATGCATGGAGATTTGGAGTGATGTTTGGCTATATGAATGTGTGAATGATTGATATGCTGGGGACTGACCACACTTCCAGCCAATGAAGGAGCCTGTCCTGATGTGGGGTCGGTGCCTTCCACCTCCTGCACCCTCCTTGGCCGAGCCTGTCTTGTGTCTCAGGCTGTTAAGTTGGACAGGACCCTTCTCAGCCAGGTGAACATCACCTGCCTGTAGGGATCCTGTCCTTGTAACTGTACATATTTTGTATTTCCAGTTTGTTTGTTCTCAGTCATCTAAGTCCAGAGAGTATCAACAAGAGACTTTGGAATAAATGTTTGTCAGTTGTGGTACAGAGATCGTTGAGAGTGGTCTGTGACTCTGCTTTGATTGGGTCTTAAAACAGTCAGATGATGAGAATTTTGTGTTTCAGAAAGTGTCACCTCTGAAATAGGAGAAGTTGTGGTATTTGGGTGAGTGGCGGTGGCACAAAGATGAAGAGCAGAAAGCTTGGTTTTAGAAGCATCTCTGATGCAGACTGTTTGCAGTCTTACGGTTATCCTTTGTTTCACAGATGTGCCAAGCAGCAAATAAGAAAGAGGAAAAAATCCTAAGTGGTTAGAGCCGTTGGATTCTAGGGAAGAGAAAATGTTTGGATATTTTTAGGCTGTTAGGGGGTTTACTTTAAGAAAAAAAAAAAACTTTTATTAATGAAACTATAATTGAGTGCATTAACTAAGAGTTGGGAAAATTCTCAGTAAGATAAAATTCAAAGGCATTGGGATAATAAAGATTGGGATTTATTTTAATGCTTTGCACACACTCTTAAGTCAGCGCCATTGGAAATACATTGATTAATTCATTGATGTAGTCAAGTAATATTTCTGTTTACTGAGCATTGTTTATGCATCAGGCCCACCAGTGTAAAGTTCTCCATCACTGCCTTCTCCATCACTGCCTTCAACTAAATACCAAAACTATAATACAATCTAGTAAGGACAAAGCCAAAGCAAATGAAAGATCTCTTTTTCAACCATCTACCCCAGGACCTAGAAGAGGGTTATAAATAGTTAAGCCTCAGCAAATAGTTATTGGAGGAAAGGATGAATGAATGAACAGACGAACACTACACATAAGATTTATAAAGCGAGAAGAAAAAGAAAACGATTCTGTAAAGAGTAAAGTGGGTATTTGTAAACCATATATTTTGTAATATTTGGTTCAAGTGTGTTATGCCCTCCAAAATATTCCCATTACAGAAATACAAGCGAAAATAGTGGAGATTAAAGAACAAATATATATATACAAGGACTTTTTAATGCATTTCATTTTGGAACTTGTCCAATGGAGTTTATATACTAAATAAACTATGAAGGCTGTCTCACCCAGGTGCCTTGAAAATCATTAGCTGATGTACAATTTACATAGTTAAGATTAAATTTTTCCTTAACTCTTTAAAAATGTTTTAAGATGAATGCAATGAACAATTACATATCTACCACACAACTTTTTGAAAATTTTAGCATTCTGGCATATTTTCTTTAGTCTTTTTACTTGTGAAATAACCACATTACAGTTGCATTAGAAGGTCCCTCCTCAACCCATTATACTCTTCCCATCCCCCACCATCCAAAATTTGATGGTTACCATTACTTGCATGCTTTGATACTTTAGTCTGTATATTTGTATGCAGAAAAAAGAATAGGTTTATTTTCTGTTTTTAAACGTATTAATAATAAAAGTGGTGTTCTATACAGTATACATCCTTTTATAACTTTTTTCTCAGAAATATGATTCCGAAATTTATTTACGTGAATGTATGTAATTCTCATTTATTTATTTTAACTGCTGTAAAGAGTTGCATTGCAGGAACAAGCCCCAATTTATAGATCTGTTTTGTTATTGATGAACATTTAGGTAGTTTCCAACTTTATTGCCATTACAAACTGTGCTATTATGAATATCTTTGTGCACAATTTCTCAAGATCCTGTACCCAGGAGTAGAATGGTTGGTAAGATGCTGTGTGCGTCTCAAGATTTATTTTCCAAAACGGTTGTACCAATTCACTCTCCCACCAAGAGTGTGTGACAGTCCCCATCACTCCCATCCTTATCAGCAGTTGATACTGGGATTTTCACCAGTCTTATTAATAGGAAATAGTTTCTCGTTATTTTCCTTACCTCATGAAACCACAGTGCTTCCTTTTTCCTCTAGTTCACTGACGCCATTTACCAAAGTAATAAAGGAAAATCTCTTGGAAATGCAAAATCATAACTAGTTTTCACACTGGAGATATACCCTCCATTATGCCTGAGAGCTCATTCACTCATTTATTCAACAAATGTTACCAGCTTTACTTAGAATACAAAGATACATAAGACATGTTCCTTGCTATGCAGGAACTCATGGTCTTGAGGAGAAGGTAGACATGCAAAACAAATAAGAAGGGATGGTAAACACATTGATAATTTATTATGAATAGAGGAGGAAAGTGCAGAGGAGGGGGAGATTGATTCTGTTAAAAGCTTAAGCAGGCTTCCTGTAGAAAGTGATATCCCAGAAGAACTCAAGATAAATATGACTGAATGAATATGATCCTCCGAAGTAAATATTATCATCCCACCTCACATGTGGGGAGAGTGAGGTCTAGGGAATTTACTAGGGAATTTATCATAACTTACTTGGGTAAGTAAATAGTAAAGGAAGGAATTGAACCTAGATCTTTGACTCTCAAGCTTGAACACACCAAAGGTTACCATATTGTTTAAGAAATCCTGACATCTCGATGGGTACCGAAGTCCTATGGATACAGATTGGATAAACTCTGAAAAGAGCAAAGAGAGCATGCCTCACACAAGATGACAAACCCAGTTATTTGGTTTGACTCATACATTATTTGAATTTCCTATTGGTTTCAGCCCTTCTGCCATTCATTTTTTGCTGCCTATCCGCAAAAACAATTGTGATTGTTACAGAAAGGAAGTACTATATCAGGAAGAGTCTGCCATATTCCTACTTCAGATATGAGCTTAATGGCACTGAGGCCATGAGGAGGTAATTTTTCTAACCCTTTCCAGGGGCTTCCAGGGCCTTGTAGATCCCTGAGAGAACATAAGTTTTTACTCTGGATGACACTGCAGGACTTCAAGAAGGGAGTACCACGGTCTGAGTTTGAGTAAGAAGACTGGCTGCTGTGTTGAGATCAGATGGAAGGTGGACAAGGGTAGGAACAGGAGACCAGTCAGGAGGCTGTTACAAAAATCCAGACAAAGGATGATGGGGATTGGACCAGAGAGGTAACAGTGGACATGACCTCTGGATTTATTTGCAGGGCAACATCAACACTACTCCCTGGTAGCCTGCAGGGGGACTTAAGAGAAAGAGGGAAAACCATTTCTGTTTTCTTCCTCATTCCTCAAAAAATTGCTGAAAGGACAAGCAGAAGTGATCTTGTTAAGAGTAGATGCCTGGGGCTTCCCTGGTGGAGCAGTGGTTGAGGGTCCACCTGCCGATGCAGGGGACGTGGGTTCGTGCCCCGGTCCGGGAGGATCCCACATGCCGCAGAGCGGCTGGGCCCGTGAGTCATGGCCGCTGAGCCTGCGCGTCCGGAGCCTGTGCTCCGCAACGGAAGAAGCTGCAACAGTGAGAGGCCCGCGTAACGCAAAAAAGAAAAAAAAAAGAGTAGACGCCTGATACAATCACAAGTCCCCTCCTGTAGTGGACACTTGCTTGGCCTCCACCATGAATTTGTCTTCAACACTAAACCCCTAAGCTCCCCTAAAAGCTGTGGACTGGGCATTTAGATGAAACTAGAAAAAACTTTGAAAGGACACTAAGTCTTCAAGATACCCTTGGGAATTGTTTTCTCGTGGGCTCCATGACGTCTAGAGACAGTTCCATGTTAGGAGAATGGCAGGCATCACATTTCTGCCTCAGTTCTACATCATAACTGAATAAAATTGGTTCCAAGACCCATAAAAGCCTTGATACTGTAATACCGCTTAATCACATAGGATGCCACACTTCTATTTTCTTCATTTGCTCCCAGGCACAAGTTTTGGGATCTTACTCTGCCCTTAATCCTCTAGAAATCCTACTTCTTGCTCTTAATCTCTGTGGTATCACATCTCTGCCACTGGCACAATTTGCTGTGCTCTTTGTGAAGAATAGGTTGTTGGGCTTTGTAGGAATCTAAACGGTGAGCGACTCCTACATTTCCCAAAAGGCTTTCAGCTAATTGTTGAAACAGAGGATTTTCGGACTATAATTTGGAGCCAAGATCCTTTTACAGGCCTACCCTGACCTTTACTCTCAGAAGCTGCTAAACAAATGGGTGATCATTTCACAAAGATTCCCTGCATCTCAACTATATGCAAGCTGTGTTCCAAGTGTCCTAGGTGCAGATAGGAGTAAAACAATTCCTGCCGTCGAAGCGCTGACAGTCGAACAGAAGAGATGGATTAATAAACAGATCATTACACCTCAGCCCACCGGATCAGTGGTGAGTGTCTAGAAGGCTGTACCTAAGCTGAGTCTGACCTGGGGAGAAAGGTGGCAGGATGGGAAAGAACAGAAGGGGAAAAGAAGAGCATTTCAGGTGAGGGAAGAAGGCTAGGTACCACCTGGAGGAAGGTGGGCTAAATCAAACAGTGAACGATGGAATGTGGGCTTCTGGTACCCTGAACAGATGGTCTCAGAAATACTCTTCAGAGCCATCCATACCTGTCTTTTCTTCCCTGGATGGGAAGAAAAGGATGAGATCTTGCTGACCTTGAGTTTGGGTCAAGAACTAGGAAAGTTAGATGTTTGTAAAATTTGTATTTATTTAAAATTTTTTTAAAATTGTATTTATTTAAAAATTTTAAATTTTGTATTCAAAGAAAATAAACTTTCTAAGGGCTGAGCAGTCTTCTAAGTACTTCACATATAGCAATTAATTTAATCCTCATAATGCCCATTGGTGTATTATTATTATTATGAGTTACAGATGAGAAAACTGAAGTAACAAGGTAGAAAACTTACCCAAGTTGAAACAGTTAGAACAGAGAGCCTGAACAAGGCTTCAAGCCCAAGCATTCAGGCTCCAGAGTCCATGTTCTTAGCTCCTGCATTTTGCTGCTGCCTCTATAGTTAAGGTGCTATTTGGCGGTATAGACAGTTCTTGAATAAGAATGTGAGTTGCAAGCCTCTAGTTTCAGCAGCAGAATCAACTAGGAGCCATCAGGACCCCAAGGCTGGGTATGCATCTTAAGAGGGAGGTGTGTAAGACATCCCAAACAGATGCCAAGGTTCAGAGGGTCTGGGCTGCAGCTGTGGAATTGAGTCATTTGGTTAAAGTGGCCTTTAAGGTCTCATTGGGGTGAATGTATTAGTTTGCTAAGGCTACTGTAACAATTTACCACAAACTTAAAGGCTTAAAACAACAGAAATTTGTTCTCTCAAAGTTCTAGGAGCCAAAAGTATGTAATCAAAGAGTTGTCACCAGTGAAGTTTCTAGTAAATAGTCCTCCCTTGTCTCTTCCAGCTTTTGGTGGCCCCGGGTATTCCTTGGCTTGTGGCAGCATCACTCCAGCCTTTGCCTCCATCTTTATATGGCCATCCTCCCCTTGTGTTTCTCTGTGTCCTCTCCTTTACTCCTAAGAACGGTTGTCATTGGATTTAAAATCCACCCTCAATCCAGTGTGATATCATCGCAAGATCCTTAACTTAAGTCCATCTGCAAAGACTCCATTTTCAAATAGTTTGCATGCACAGGTTCTGGTGGCCAGGACTAAGATATCTTTGGTGGACATAATTTTTTTTTAATTTTATTGAAGCTTAGTTGATATACAACGTTGTGTTAATTTCTGCTGTACAGCAAAGTGACTCAGTTATATATACATATATATTCTTTTTCATATTCTTTTCCATTTTGGTTTATCACAGGATAGTGAATATAGTTCCTTGTGCTATACAGTAGGACCTTGTTGTTTATCCATCCTATATATAATAGTTTGCCTCTGCTAATCCCACACTCCCAATACTTCCCTCTCCTACCCCCCACCTTGGCAACTACAAGTCTGTTCTCTATACCTGAGTCTGTTTTGGGTTAGTACATATGATGATTTGTATTGTATTTTAGATTCTATATATAAGTGATATCATATGGTATTTGCCTTTCTCTTTATGACTTACTTCACTTAGTATGATAATCTCCAGGTCCATCCATGTTGCTGCAAATGGCATTATTGCATTCTTTCTGATGGTGAGTAATATTCCATTGTATATATACCACATCTTCTTTATCCATCCATCCTTCGATGGACATTTAGGTTGTTTCCATGTCTTGGCTATTGTGAATAGTGCTGGTATGAACACAGGAGTGCATCTATCTTTTCGAATAATAGTTTTGTCTGGGTATATGTCCAGGAGTGGGAATGCTGGATCATACGGCTGGATCTATTTTTAGTTTTTTTGAGGTCCCTCCACACTGTTTTCCACCGTGGCTGCACCAATTTACATTCCCTTGGTGGACATTATTTAACCCACTCGAGTGGATGAGCTTGTTCTGGGAGGGTTGAGCAAGCATGCAAGACCTGGAGCAGAAGAGTGGGGGAGGACCAACATTAGGGGGAAAGAACCCTGAGAGGAGACCCAAGAGAAGCCATCAGAGATAGGAGGCAATCGGGAGAAAAACGTAGAAAACCAAGGAGAGTGTATTATATATAAAAAGGATGGTGTGGGCAACGGTGTCAAATACCCCTGAGAAGTGTGGAGCATATACAGTGGGTTAGCAGAGGGGTTTTTGGTGACACAAACCATTTGGGGATTTTTTTTTTTTCACTTGGCAGTGCTGATGGGAAAAGGGGCAGTGTGGAGCTGAGATTCCTGGTAGCCAGCAGTGTCACACCCTTTGCAAGCTCTTCAATGACATTCTACACATCAGCAGCCTAGAAAAACCCAAATGAGGACACTCTCATATTCGAACCCTCCCCCATCCCTTATAAGAGTGTGTTTTACATTAATATTCTCTTATATGATTATATTGAAGTGCAGATAAATGAATGACTTTGTCTATGTATGGTAATTATTTTAGCTGACAATGTTTTGACTCTCCATTTCCTTTAAATTAGTTTTATATGGTAGGGAGCCAATTCACATTTTGAGTGAATTAGAGTTTGTTCAGAAGCTGTTTTAATTGTGCCTTCAAACATAGATACCCAGGCTCCTGAAATGTCAAAACTGGGCTGCATTTTCAATAGCAATAAATGACATTTCTTATACTTTGATTTCACTAGTGTGATTACACTAGTATCTGTTGTGAAGTAGCAGAGCATGGAGCCGACCCCAAGTAGATTTTGGGTGCTTAAAAAAATTACCTCCTTTTATCTGCTTGTCTGAAATAAGAATGTAACTTTTCTTACAGTTACCAGAGTTCATTTCAATTAAACCTTAATGAGGGAAAATGTGACAAATGGGTCCATGAGCATTACCTCTCAGACCTTTTAATTTTTATAAATTCACTTGCAGAGTTCGACTTCCCTGTTGCAATTATTTCATTTGGCTCTTGGAAATTTTACCCGAATTGCATACGGTGGGTGCCAGAGGCAATCATCTGCTTTGGGGCTTAACTCTTGTGGTCATGTTATCCGTCTAAATCTATAATCAGAGAAGAGGCATGTTAGAATGGTGAAAAGTATCATTTGTCACAGCATTCTTGCGTAAAGATGGCTGGGGATTGGGGAATAAGGCGGTAGGGGCAGTTTTTCTTCTCATTAGCTGCTTTATTTGTAACTGCAGGGGCTGTCAGAAGCGTGGACTTAATAACCTTCAAGTTTTTCAGCATTAATATAAAACAGGTTGCATGAATTTTGCCAAATCAGTGCCCCTGTGAGAGTATCGGAAATACTTTTGCGGGTGAATACAGAATAACCCTTCTTTGGGGAGTGCTTAGCTGAATTAAGTATATAATTGAAGTGGATTCACCTAGAATGAGACATTTATGCTGATCATGTATACATTTTGATGATTCTGCACCTTCACTTGGAGTGCCTTTTCAATTCTCCACGGGTAAAAGTTGGAAGGAAAGTACCAGCAGTGCTATTATTACAATAACAGAGTGCAAGGGATGCATTTTGTACTTAGATATGATTTTATCTATTTCATACTTAGATATCTTTATCCGCTAGGTCTTTGCATGCATTGGGAGGTATCAGGAGAAAACCTAGAGTCCTCAGTTCGGTGAACAGGACCAGAGAATATCCAGCCTGAAGGATGTCAGACTAACTGGGGAAGGAAGGAGGGAGGGAGGGAGGGAGGGAGGCAGGGAGGGGTAAAATCCTGTTATCCCTTCTTTTGATATAGCTCATATTACTTCTTGAAACCTTTTTTCTCTTGATTCGTGCTCTCTTGGTTTTCTTCCCACCACACTGGCTGCCCTTTCTCAATCTCTTGCCCCAGGACTCAGGGCATAGTTTTCTTCTTGTCTCTTTTTATACCTTTTTCCCAGGAGATCTCCTCTAGTCCCATGCCTTTCAATGCAACCTCTAAGCTGACAACTTCTTAATCTCTATTTCCTGCCCTCCTTTTAATTCCAGCCCTGTCTATCCAGCTGCCTGCTCAACACATCCATTTGGAGGTCTATCAGACAAGTCCAACTCCTCTTCTTCATAATTGAACTGATTCCCCCACTCGCGCCCACACTTGTCTTTCCATACACTCTCAGACCAGTGTCATTGACTTTTTCTCCAACTCTCTTGTTTATCTCACAGCCCCCATCCATCCTATAGGGAAATCCTACTGGTTCATCTTCGAACTATTTCTCGAATCTGATGACTCTTCACCACTCCTGCAGCCAAGCCAGTTGCTTTCCCTCTTTCTACTCAGTCAATTCTCTCCCCAGCAACCAGATTTACCATTTTAAGCTTAAACTGAGTAATGTTGCAGCACCTCTGCTCAAAACTCTCCAATGTTTCCCCATCTCAGAATGAAATCCAAAGTCCTTAATTTGGCCCATGAGGACATATATGATCTGGACTCCATCCACCCCCACCATCCTTCCTCATCCATCTCCTCCTCCATTGTTCCAGCCACCAGCCTTGAGCACCAAGCATGCTCCCTGCCACGACCCTTTGAACTTACATTCCCCACTTCCTTGACTGCTTTTCCCCTGGGTGTTCTTAGGGTTCTGTTCTTTCCCATCTTCTCTCCAAACCCCGTTAAAGAAGTCCTTCCTGACCCCTATCGAAAGCAGCCAGTACACACCTACACACATGCATGGAACTCTCTCCTAATGGTCTTCTATTTTTCCATCGTAAAGCTTAACATTTCCTAACCCATTAAATATGTGTTTGTTTATTGTTTATCTCTCTCCACTAGATTATAAGACCCGTGATAGCAGGAATTTAATTTTTGTACACCGTTATGTCTTCAAAATCTAGCACAATATCTGGTCTAGGTTGGCTGCTCAGTCATTATTAGGAGAGAAAGAGAGAATGATTGAGAAAGAAAAGGGGAAAATATTCTTGAAAATTACCTAAACTTCAGTAACAAGGGTAGACCAAGGGAAAGTTGCTCTTCTTAGACTTCAACTCTTGATTGTAATGTCCAAAAGGAACCCTCCAATGGCTTCCCTTTGCACTTACAGTAAGATCCAACCATCTTTGATTGGATTATAAGGTTTACCATCACCTGGCCCCTGCTTCTCTCCCCCTTTCTCATTCTACTGCAGTCACTCCAGCCTTCATCAAATAAACCAAACCCTTTCCACCCTCTAGCCTACTTGGAAGAATCTTGTCCCAAATCATGATCTGGTCGAGTCCTCAAATGTCATCTCTGAAAGACCTTCACCAACCCTGATATTCCCTTCTCTAGTCCTTTTCTATCACATAACTCTGTTTTATTATCTTCATGGCATTTATCCATATCCAAAATGTGTTGTTCATTTCTTTACTTTTCCATCTTCCCCCTTTAGATTCTGAGCCTTATTTGGGCGGAGGCTTTCTCTATCTTTCTTACTGCTGTGTGCCAAGTGTCTACATCTCCACTGGGCACATAGTAGGTGTTCTGTCAGGATAAGCTTAATGAATGAGTAAATAAGGCTGCCTACTAAGATGTTGACCTTCCTTGTGTTCTCCTGCCCTCCCCTGACGTCAGCACAGATGACGAATATTTACAGATTTGCTGCTATGTGCATGGCAGTGACCTGGGCACCTGGGAAACAGAGGAGACTGCAGAGTCCTTACAAGAAAGTGTCCCAGGGAGTAGAAAAGACTGAAGCATAACATAGTTTGAGAAGGAAACGCCCACAGCAAACCTGATGAGGTGAATCCTCATTCCTCTGGACCAAACCTTTCAAATAGTATCCCCACACAATTCCTGAAGTAGCAATTCTCAACTCATCAGTTGTGAGTGGTACCATGTATGGCAGCCAAATTCCCAAATTTGGGTGTTATTTACCTGTTATGTTAACAATCAGGTGAGATTTAAAGTCATCCTTGTAGCATCCAAGTTGCATTGGATTCTAATTTGCTTTCTTATGGGGCTGGGAGTGAAGTGATAACTAACATACTAGCAGTTGTAAATAGGGCACAGACTTTCTTGCCTGTCAACCAGCCCTTACCTGGGATGCCCTAGGCAGGGTGACACATACTTGACTCTCATCTATCATGTCTGTCTCAGAAAAGGAAGAAAAGATTCAGGAACCCCAATCATGGTGATCGCCTGGATTTCACCAGCTGCCTGCCCCACACATAACTGTGCAAATACTCAGGTTCTACTATGGAGTAAGTACAGTTTCAGTGTTTAACAGCTCATCATCATTTTAATCAATCCTCATGCTGCTGGTTTGACGGACATCATTATTTTTTGTTCTGTAGCTCTCTCAGCCTCTCAGGTAAAGCATAGAAATCTTGTTGAACAAAGATAAAGTACTTCTCTATAAACTTTTGTGTTTTCTTAACTTGAGTGCAGATATAAAAGTTGTCCAAGACTGAAAAACCTAGTCAGAGAATCATCTCACATTAAATGACATCATTTCTAAAATCAGCTAAACTGCCTTGGGAGTCTAAAAGTACCCCAAACAAAGTGGTCCTTTCTCACAGATCCATTTTTCGATGACATTCAGTCCCATGCACGTTTCTTTTGTACCAGGCTCTTCCTGGAAAGAATTTGTTTTTCTAAATGATTGCCACAGCTCTGCTTTCAAGGAACTTACTTATAATCTAGTAGGAGAGGAGGGGACTGTAAATAATCCTTGAAGGACACACTCAGGGACTCTAAGTGGTCCACTGAGGCATGAAAGTAAATTGGGGGGAGAAATGCTGGTAGGAAATAAAATACAAAGATGAGTAGATCACAAAATATCTTACCTGCCAGGCTCAGGGATCCAGACATCTGCTGGAGCAGCGGAAAATCTTTGAAGACTTTTGAGCAAGAAAGAGAAGTGACTTCAGCCGGTCCTAATGTGAGATTAGCAATAACATGTTTTCTGCAGTGTTTTCTGGAATATTTCTATTTGTCTCTATTCTCCAGAAGGCATATGTCAACCTGAGATAAAGACTAAGAGAAGGTAAGGAATAAATGCCAATGTCTTGAAAACTATTGTAGGCAGGACAGGCTAGGCTATGCAAGAGTAAAGATAAGACCCAAAATTGCAGTTGGCTTAACCCAGTAAAGACTTGTTTCTTTCTCTGAAAGTCCAGCTTGAGTTGGCCACCCTCCACCATCTTGAAAGTATCCCGTCTAGAAGACACGATGTCCAAGGTTGCTGTGTTGGGGAAAAAGCAATTAAGAGAAAGGAAGTAACTACTTTAACTTGAAATGACACCTCACTTCTAGTCCCAGCCCACTGGCCAGACCTAGTGTGACTTTGGCTCAGCTGCAAGTGGTCTGGGAGATTCAGGGGAGCACATGGATATTTGGTGAATGCTAACTCTGCCAGAGTAATGGTGAGCTTTTAGTAGATCCGATTGATTTTTTTTTTTCTTACTGGATAAGAGAAATAGCAGGAGACTTCTGGACTCCAAATGCAAAAAAAAAACCAAAACAAAATGAAACAAAAAAAACCCAAACATTGTTTGACTACTACCTTTTGAGGTAGTGAGTAAATTTGGCACAAATTCACGTAAGCAGCTGGAAGTTATATTATTTTTGTGTAACAGGGGGATGAAAATACTCCCTGCGTTGCCTTCTTCACATGTTTAAATGATGTACTGTAATGTATGTGATTGTGTTTCATAAACTGCTAGGTGTTGTGCAAATCTAATCTATTATCATCGTCACCACTATCATCACCATGGTTACCAACGTGGAGGAGGGCAGAGACTGCCCTGGTCTGTGTATGTGACCAGAGAAAATCAAAGCTCCTGCTTATCCTTCTAGCTTCGTTTCCCTCCTCTTTTTTGTAAATATTCTGCATTCCAACCTTGCTGAACTCCTGACCATTTCCCAAACATGCCTGATCTTCTCTATGTCTTCGTACTCCTTTCTCCCGCTGCTTGAAATGCCTTCCCTCTCCTTCCCTCCCTTCCTTCATCTAGAAAATACACGTGTCCTTCAAGGTTTCACTTGAAATCCCCCCATCTGTAAAGGTGTCCTTGACCCCCAACTCTAAGACAGCTTGGGGTCCCTCCCTGTGTCATAGCTCTGTTGTGAACCTGTGCCTACATATCACAACCATTTTCATGCCTGTCTCCCCTACTGAGCTATGAGCATCTACAGATCAGGGACTGAGTGTTTTGCATTATTCACCAGGACAGGCTCAGGACAGCAGCAGCATGAATTCCAACCCCAACTCAACCTTGTACTAGTTGTACGATCCTGAATGAGTTATTTCAGCTGTCTTTGCCGCTGTTTCCTCATCTGTAACATGAAGATAACAAAAGGGACTACCTCAGGGTTGTCTTGATGGTCAAATAAAAAATGCAGGTGGAGTGCTTAATAATAATGTCTGGCACATAGTAGGTGCCCAGTAAATGTTTAATGAGTGAAGGAATAAATGAATGAGTGATTAATTGACTCAATCTCATGAGCTGGTATTTCTCAGATGAGGAAACTGAGGCTTCGGGGAGGTTTTGTGCTCAAGGTCACACAGCTGGTTTGAGCTGGCTGACTCTGGAAACTCCTCTTTCGATGCTGTACGTGGCACAAAGCAGGTGTTCCACAAATGGGTGGAGTAAACATCTGACTCGATGAAACCAGATGAGAACCGTGGGAAGGGAAAGGGCACGTTGAATGAAGCTTCAGGATAGCTCTCCTTGTCTCCCACTGAATCTTTGCTATTGTGATAGCTTTTGCTTGTTGGTGTTTTCTGGTTTCCTTCCAGTGGATAGAGAAGGAAAACAGCCCATGCAGCAGGATTGGAAGGCTCTGGGCACGGAGCAGGGATTTTTCATTTCCCAGGTCATACACAATGCTCAGCATCCCCCTCATAAAGTCAGTCTTTATTCCTTTTTTATTGAAATATAGTTGATTTACAATGTTGTGTTAGTTTCTGGTGTACAGAAAAGGATTCAGTTACATACAGATACATATATATATATATATATATATATATATTCTTTTTCATATTCTTTATTCTTAATGCCTCCTTGATGCCGAGAGAAAGCAGAACAGGGTTTGTTGCTTAGAAATGCAGTCCAGACCCATCAGGGAGTGGTCACACTTGCCTCTTTTGCTGCGTTAAGAACGCAGATGAAGAGTCTCAGGACCCGAGCCCAGCAAGTGCGAGGTTTGGAGCTGACTCACGGGGATGGAGAGACCCTGAGCATCACCCCCGTAGGGAGGCACTCTCTGAGCCATGTTCACAACCCACCTCCTCAGTCACCAAAATGCCAGATCACCCGTGCCCAAGCCCCTTGTCCCAAACCCTGATGTTTAAAGGAACCAAGTAACATGATGTAAACTAAAGGAAGGTTCAACCCTCCACAGTCTGGCTCACTTTCTTACCCTCAGAGCGACCCCTGTAATAAGTAAGTGACTGACTTGTCCTATACTGTAGGTAACTTCAGAAATCAGGAGCAGCCAGGGACAGACAGCACAGGACCCAGGTTCTAATCCCACTCCAACCCTGACTAGCTGGGGGCTCTGAGCGCCTACAAAAGGAGGAGGGGGCCCTCGTTGACCCTTCCCTCTTGATTGTTAGGGGGATGTTAGGAACAATAATCCGTCCTCCATGAGAGTTCTTTGCAAACTGCTATGATCTGTAACCACATAAAACTGTAAGAGAGGCTAATGTTTACCTCAGACTCTGTTATGCTGAATTCCTGACACCCTCCACGCTGTCAGTCACGGACTAGGTTTTCTCAGTAAAGAAACGAAGAAGGGAAAACAGCCCCGGCTGTTATGGATTTATTGATAAAGGAGTTTTTGCTTGGAATACATTTCACATATACAATTTTCCCCCCTGAATAATCCCTTCCCAGGAAGCAGTATTTCTATACCTAGATCTCCGTGCTGCAGGAAAAAACGAAGGAAATCTACACATTTCCTTCTAAAAGAAGGGAGATCAAGAGAAACTGGTTGTTACTTAATGAAAAGTAAACCATATTTTGCCTGTTAAAGTCTCCCAGAGTTTTCTTGCATTATCAGTCAAGGGGAAAAACAGTTGATATTTCTAAGAATCAAGAGGAAGAAAGTCCCTCTTTCCTAAAAAAAACATAGACACACAGTCACACAAACATGATTTTTGATGTCATACAACAATAAAAAATAAAAATCAACATTTTGAAAACCTCTAAAACGGCAATATCGAAATATGACTTCAGAAGGAAAAAAAAAACCTGAAGTGACTAATACGATTGGTGACAAAGTGTCCGCTCAGTACCGGGCCTGGTGCTTTACATACATCATCTCGTTTAAATTGCAGAAGAGCACTGAGAAGGATGTTTTATTTTGAGCACAGAGAGACTGAGTACCTGGCCTAAGGCCACGCAGTCATAAATGGAGGAGTAGGGTTAACAACCAGGCATGTTGGAGTTCTGACCTGTGCTTGCCCTCTAGACCTTCCTCTCCATCCCCTCAACGCCTCGGGAGGCTTTTCAGCTGCCTTGCCACCTCCTTCTCTAGCCGTTCTCCATCACCTGAGCCATCCGCGTTACATGATTCCCAAGGATGACATAACCAGGATTCCCTCCACCCTAGGACAACCTCCTTTTAGGTGAGAACACATCTCCTCGTTACACAGGCTAATTTGAGTTAACACAGATGCCTGTGCCTCACGCCGTGGGCTTCCCCTTCTCGCCCAGGTGGCAGGGGTTTTTCTGTCACCTGAGGCAAAAGCATCTTCAAGAGGCACCATCCTCTCTGGGAAGTGACAGAGGCCACCAGGGCAATCTGACCCGCAGCCCAGCTCGCCTGAGTGCCCACCCCGTGTGGCCCAGGAAGGCAACATGGCCCGGTGGACCACATGGATTTTCTTAGTGTGTGATTTGTCTCTGGACTCCAGGATAGGGTGACACCTGCTGATACAGCAAACACTGAGTCCAGTCTGTTGACCTAGGGCCCTCTGCTCTCTTTTTTTCATACTATACCCTCAGGAAATATTTCTGCTATTCATAAGTAGGTCTTCTTGTCCTGTAGAAAAGTCCACCAAATTTTGCCTGATTTTAATTTTATTAAACAGCAATTAGTCTGGAAGTGGTATATAAGGAAAACACGGCACCTTTCCTCTTCACAGGGGTTATGTTTGGGACTGGAAAAATACTTACATTCACATTTTACAAACTGTTCTTCCAAACAGAAGTCCCCGATCAAAGAGCTTGGTGGTAAAATGCTAGGTTGAATCATATAAAATCGCCACTATTTGACTGTTATTTATGTACAAAAATGGCAATTTTGATTTACAAAAAAAAAAAGAGTTCAACTTAGTAATAACTTTGGGAAATCTGGCATTCTCCTCTTGGGAATTCAGCTGATGGCTCCGAGAATTCCTGCAGAAAATTTACTTCATTTTAATTCATTCAATATAGTATTCCAAACTGCTTCAATCTGGGATATTTTTTATTCTTTTGTCAAACACTTATTAATATCTGCAAAGTACGCAGTAGGAAATATTGATAACATACATTTTACAGGCCTTGGGCTTTATTTCCTGCCAATCCTCCCCCAAGTAATACCAGACACTCCCCAAATATACTATTACTGCCTGATGCTTCTATACATCTGCACATGATTTTTCCCCTCTTTTCTGCCTGGCAAATTCCTTTTCACATTCAAAATCTAGTTCACTCCTTTCTGACCGTCACCCAGAAAAGAGAGCAACTCCCTTCTCTGAGCCAAAGCATCCCTGCCACACTGGTCCTGAGTGTGAAGAGGGGCCAAAACACTGGGAGTCAGGCCTCACTGTGGTTTCACCCAGTTAGTAAGACCCCAGAGGAGATGCTCCTCTTTATACTGGGTCGGATCGTAAAGTTACAGTGGGAGGCGCTGCCGTTTTCTTAACATGCTCGTGCATTGTCAGGCCGGGTGGGTGGGATAGAATAAGCCCTTTATGACTGATACAGAGATCTTATTTGTGTTTTTGTTTTTCACACTGAATTATAATTTCGTTTTCGCTTGTCCATCTTCCTCACTGGGTTTTGAGCTCCTCTGAGTTGGGGAACAGGGCTTATTTATTTCAGCATCTCCAGAAGCTACCCTAATGCCCATCTAATATCTAGTAGATCCTCAGAAAACAGTCTTTTAAAGTTATTATTATTTTTTTTGAATTTCACATAAAGAATAAGAAAAGAATAAAGGGCTAGATTCTGGTGAAGGAACACCTGTTCCGGGCATTCTGAGCAGAGCTATCTCGTGGTGTAAAGGGCAGTGTCAGGAAGGTCTTGATGAGGGAAGCAGGGTCGCGTAGGGACAGGTGGAGAGCCAGGGGACGCCCTGGAAGAATTATCCTAACCTGTCCTAATCCATTCTGGGTCTGACATCCTCCTCCTTGCTGGTAACTCAGCCAAGCTGTGCTCTTCAGAATTTACGCTGGAAAATGAAAATAGCAATTTCGTATCATTTTGCATCTACCAAATTGGCAAACTTATTTTTTCAAGGGTAAGGCATAGCGTTTGTGAAGATACACAGAAACGGGTGCTCTCTTAAACTGCACGAGGAATATAAATTAGCACGACTCTATGTTCAATAGTTTGTTTCCTTTCTCATGACTAGCACAGGCCTTTAGCAAAACCGGTGATGATAAAACATGCATCTCCTTCACCCGAGTGCTTCTGGTACCAGAGGCAAGAATCCCGCAAAGCCAGCCTGGACTCTTGAAGGATGGGGCTGGAAATTGTGGAGCAAGACCACTGGGGTGAGACTCGGTTTCCAAGACCCTAAGGAAGGCACTCCCACTCAGCCACGTACAAGTACCATGATGTCCCACGGGTTTAAGGATGGAGTCTGCGGTAGAACAAGCACTGCTAGGATATTCATCATATTTTACCACATACAAAATTTGGGAGCACAGCCAAATTCACTCAAGCTTGGACTGTAAAACCTATGTCATCCCCCAGGGCACCGTGGACAGAGCATTCACGGTTATTTAGTGATCACCAGAGAGAGGTGAGCTGTGCACAGGCCATCCTGCTCTGCGAGGCTCCCCGACCCCAGGTTTAGGATCATTTACCTTGAAAGCTAAAATTAGAGCATGGCTCCGGCACGAAGGCTCTGTTGGTGTAATGAATAATGCAGAGTCCTCGCGTGCTGTATGATAGGAATTGTGTTGCTAATTATATTGTTATGAATGTGGTTTAGAGTATTATTAATGCAGGAAATATCAATTCTTAAAAGCTTCTCTGGCAGGGAGATTTTTGCTTCAGTAGACACGAGCTGGCCTGTAAGCATTAAATACTCTCTTGCTTAGAGGAATTAATCTGTACTCTCTTTGAATACATTTAATTAAAATTTTGACTTTCCAGTAATTGTCATTTTTATGTAGCCCCCAAATGGAATTTTAGTGGAGGGAAAAGGTCTTTTATATAAGCACCATCTGTCCAGCCAGGAGATGGTGAAGGAGGAGGACTTCTCCTTTGAAGTCTTGCTTTCCTGGGAAAACCATGTGTGGAGTTAGAATGAAGGGACCACCATGGAGGGTATAATTTGACTGTGTCATTTGCTGTCACTTTTTTAGAACCTACCTCTGAGAGCCCATCACGAACCACTTTGGAGCCAGCTGACCCAGGCTCCAAAGTTCATTATTTCTTATATGTGCAGATATTTTCACCTGCAAGATTTTGCCTTGTCTCGGGTGATTTGTGAGGTAGCTGTTATTATTTTTATTTTTGCCAACGTGATGGTTTTAGAACTTCAGAAATGAATGTGGCAATGGGGATGGGGGAGAGCACTGTGTTCTACAACTTAAATATCTTATTTAAACCTCATAACAACCTAAGACTAGGCATTTCACCCCATTTTGAGAACACTGAGGCTTGAGGAGGTTAAAGGGTCACATAGCTGGTAGGGCCCAACTGGGATTTGAACCTTGGGTCTGACTCCAAAGCCCAAGCCCCTTCCTGGCTTCCTTCACTCAAGTTGGTTACTCTTCCATCTTCCTTCCCTCAAGTTGGTTACTCTTCCGTCATGGTTTGTTACTCAGCCATCCCATTTTGAATGGGACCAAGCAATTTCCTGGGATGTGGGACTTCTGGTTTTAAAATCTGGGGCTGTCCCAGGTGAAGCTGATCACCCTCATTCCAGCCCATAATTCCTCATCTTACACCATCTTCCCAGATGACTAATATCATCAGGTTATCCCAGAGAGGGGATTGAAGGCTACTGACCGGCTCCCTCCCCCGAAAAGTGGTTGACCTCCAAGAAATGTCCAAGTGACTCACAGAGGGAGCAGATGCCACAGTGAGGGACAGAACTTCCCTGAAACAAACCAGAACCAGGAAGTCACACTAAAAGGCCCTGGGTCAGTTACCACCATATGCTAGTCCCTCCATCGGAAAAAAATTTCTTCTTGTGTTGGGTTTGGAAAAACATAACAGTATTGTTCAATGCCAGCTGTCATGGAGACAAATAAACAGACGTGGTCTATTAGGGTGACAGAGAAAAAGCAATGTTTATCAAAGGTTCACCTCTCCAAATAATTTGCAGCAGATTTAAGAAGCCCTCCATGAACACACTGAGTCCCACGCTTTGAGACTTTACTAATAAAGTTGAAAATATGCTAGTATACATATAGCTGGCACTAAAGAATAGGGAATAAATGCCTGGAAGTGTGTCAGCTTATTAATCATTCCTTTGTAAGCGGTGTTCTTGCTTCCATTGCTGCAGCATCGAACCACAGTTCATTGGCTAAAGGCCAGGCTAGCTTTCTCACTGGCATATTACCATGTGCTGGGGTTCTGTGCTTCTTGTCCATTTATTAACGCTGCAGACTTCCTACCGTTTAGTCTAAAAATAGCATCAGTTCTGTGGAAAACACTGCATTTGTGCTTTAGCCGTGGTATAGAAGCACGAAAGAATGTGTGTATGTGTGTGTGTGTGCGTGCGTTTGTGTGCCTGGAGAAAATATTGTGATGTCTGAAATCCATAATTTGTTAGGCTCCTGAAAACCTTATTTTTGGCATACTGAAAATTAAAAGAAAAAAATTAAAAGGGAAAGTGGGGAGGTTTCAAAGGAGAATAAAAAAGGAAGCTGATTTTTCCCCCCAGAACCCTAGCTATGTATAATCTGTTTATTTTCAGTGCCCATGCGGATCATGCTAAACTAGAAAGAAACCTTAGAAACAGTCTTTTATAAGAGCCTTTTATTCCTAAATGAAAATTGTGCTGTGCTCACCCTAGATGCTATTCTGCTTTCTCTCATCAGTTTGAACTGCCAAGTGTCCACAGAAAAATGATCTGTTGGCATATTTCCTTATATGATATAGAACTGCCTCCCTTTTGGGTACTTTTGGATAGGAGATTCCCAGATAAAAATTATTCCAATAGTAAGGTTTTCCTAAACCACATGCCTGGTTTGAAAATGTCCATCTGTCTACTAAGCCGGGCCAGTGTGGTATGCGCAAGTCTGGATGACACAGTGATGATTTATTTTGGACTCCAAAGAACTTGAACAAGACAAATAGTGTTTGAGAAGCCATGTGAACCTGATGGAGCTGCCAAGGACACAGGTGAAGAGTGATAGGGGACGCATTTCATAATGGAAACACGAAGCACAGAAGGAGTGATAAGGTTTCTTTGCTGCATAAATAGGAAAAGTGAACAGTTTGCATATCAGATGCATCAGGTGTTAGGATTTGACGCAGAACTCCTGAATAACGTGTTGTTTGCCTTTTGGAGAAATTAAGAGGAAGGAAATGTCATTCTGCAACTTCACACCAGATAGTGAAGAGAGATGGGAGACTAGGAAATTGTCATTTCCTAGGCTGCTTCCGAAAGATACCGTTGGGAGCCAAGGGTCACAGGGAGGTCACAGAGGGACTGAGACGCCCACAGCTGGCCCGAGAAAAGCACCCTTGGCAGGATGCTTTTTTAATCAACCTCATGTGCCAAAGGAAGAGATAACTTTGCAATAGCAGAGGGTAGTGGAAAGAATGTGGGCTTTGGAATAATCCATTTCTTCAATAGATGTTTACTTGAGCACCTGTTATTGGCTGAGATCCTGTCTGGGTGTAGGATTAAAAGGAGTTATGCTCAGATCTGGCTCTAGTACTTTCTAGCTGTGGAATAGGGGAAAAGCACTGAAGTTCTCTAAAAATCTGGTGAAAGCCTCTGAAAATGGGGATAACTAGTCCAAATCCGTAACATTTTTGTGAAGATGAGTTAGTTTATGGAAGGTGAGTCACTTAAATCTCTCTAAGTTTATCTATAAAATGAGGATAAAAATATCCAGTTCCTAGGGCTGTTGTGAAGTTTAAAAGGGGTAACAGAGCAACTCCCCAAAATAGTAGATGACATTTTTAAGATTCGTTGTGAATAAAATTCAAGAACAGGGCTTCCCTGGTGGCGCAGTGGTTGACAGTCCGCCTGCCGATGCAGGGGACACGGGTTCTTGCCCCGGTCCGGAAAGATCCCACATGTCGCGGAGCGGCTGGACCTGTGAGCCACGGCTGCTGAGACTGCACGTCAGGAGCCTGTGCTCCGCAAGAGGAGAGGCCACAGCAGTGAGAGGCCCGCGTACCGCAAAAATAAATTTAAAAAAAAAAAAAAAAGTCTATAATCTTAGGAGTCTTGTGGTAACTGCTTGCTGATTTATAAATAACTTGAGAGTCTCAGACTTCACCTGAATTTAGTAGCCTAAAATGAATTTATGGTTGTGTTTTCATGCCTATCTTGCTGGAAGGCCCCCAGGTTAGTTCTGCCATTTGCATTGCCATCTCCAATGAAGATGCCCACCCAGGTTCCCTGCTGCTCTCAGAGGGTCTAGGGAACACATTGTTCCTCACATCTAGGGATTCAGTGCCAGAAGAGGCAAGGTCAGGCAAATGTCAACCATAAAACTCTCTTACACACACACACACACACACACACACACACACACACACACACCAAAAAAGGAGGGAAGCTGAAGCCTCAGCCTATTGGGTCAATTTCATAGCTAGAACAGGAATAGGTTCTCAATCATTGTATACAGAGCTTCTGTCAAGGGCTCAGGGACCAGGGATGCTCTGAAAGAACAGAAGATGAAAAGAAAACAATGAAATAAACACATGGAGGAAGATGAGAAAGGCAAGCTTCCAATGTGCGTAACTGTAGACAGATGAAGAAAAAATAAAAAGAACTACCATCTGTGATCCCTCTTGAGACTCTTAATATTCTCGGGGGGAAATACACAGAGTAAAATTAGAAGTGATGTATATTTAAGTTTTCATGTGACTCCAGAGAAAAAGCAACAAAGGAGCAGGATCCTCAGTGCCTAACTTGATTCTGCCGAGGATGAAGGAACCAGGGCCCTGCCCTACCTGCGACCTGGCCTCGTCCATTTTTTGACAGTGAAATTTCTGCAGCTAAGACTCATGAGAGGATATTCCATTCATTCATTCATTCAATCAACACTAATTTGTTTTTCTGCCTGCCTACGACGTGCCAATTTCTGATGACACAGATAAACAACTCTTGCAGCCTCAGGATCCCAGTTCCTTTAGGGAAGCAGATATATATTCAGTTCATTATAATGCAGGGTGACAGAGATGTGATCACACGCATGAGTATAAAAATTAAGAGGGAGTAACAGACCCAGTGTGGGGGCTACATTCAAGGTGGTTGAAGCTAATAAGTCCCTGAAAGCTGTGTGACCTTGGACCAGTTACTCAACCTCTCTGGTCTCCCTTTCCTCTTCTGTGTATCTGTACGGTTAATGGCGCTGGGAGGGTGAGAAAATCCATGGAAGCCACTGAGCCCACTCCCCAGTGCCCAGTCAACACTGAGTGCTAGGCGTGATTAGAGGTAGTGATTCATTAACAAGCTACTAAAAGTTTTATAATCATGGTTTTCTTCCCTCCTGAAAATTTTTCAAGGGAATTTTGAGGTGTTTGAAGAGTTGAAATATGGCTCCTCGGATCTTGGCTAAGACTCTGCTGCTCTGAATTAACTGGAGTAGATGGTAGACAGGACACGCTCTTTCCTGAGTTCCCAGACACTTGAGTTCCACAGTGAAATTTGGCTTTGTACATAATGTCTTTGCCTTCACGAGGTCCCCAGGCATCTGTCCTTTCCTCCATCATTTATAGATGGCCTTACAGCCTTCAGATTTCTCCTCATGAACCACTTTGTTCTCCTGAAATCCTCTCATCTCCCTAGACCTTTCAGGTTCTGATGGCAGATGGCACATCATTGAGTTCTACCAATTAGAAGGCCTGCTGGCCTCCCAGCACTTGTGTGCTTAAATATCTAGGTCCAGGCAGTGCAAAAGTAGATCAGACCCTGTCGTCACATTGCTTATAATCAGCATCTCTTCCTTCTCAGGAGACTCCAAACATTGGTACTCCTCTACCCGAAGCCCCCAGTGTCTTCCCACTCCACTCAAAATCAAACCAACATCCTCCTTATGACCACCATGATCCAGTTCCTCACAACCTCTCTGAATTCTTCTCCTACTGGTCTACTCGTTCTTTCCCCTCCAACTGTACTTCTTTCCTAGATTTTCCTCAAACCCCCAGGCCTTTGCCCTTGCTATTCCTTCTGCCTAGAATGTTTTTCCCCCAAAGAGCCCACTTTCTAACTTCCTCTGAGTTGAGGATTGCCAGATAAAATACAAAATGCCCAGTTCAACTTAAATATCAAATAAATAATGAATAAGTTATTATATTTATTACTTCAACAGATTATAATTTATTGTCTGAAATTCAAATGCAACTGGGCATCTTCTATTTTTATTTGCTAACTACATAACCTTATTAGAGATCTTTACTTAGATATCAACTTTGGGTGATCCTATTAGTTTTCTATTGCTGTTAAAACAATTATCATGAATTTAGTGGCTTAAAACACCACAAATTGGGCCTCCCTTGTGGTGCAGTGGTTGAGAGTCCACCTGTCGATGCAGGGGACATGGGTTCGTGCCCTGGTCCAGGAGGATCCCACATGCCTCAGAGCGGCTAGGCCCATGAGCCATGGCCGCTGAGCCTGCGCGTCCGGAGCCAGTGATCCACAACAGGAGAGGCCACAGCAGTGAGGGGCCCGTGTACGGAAAAAAAAAAAAAAAGCCACAAGTTTGTTGCCTTGTAGATCAGAAGCCTAACATGGATATCACTGTGCTCAAATCAAGGTGTCGGCAGAGCTGTGTGCCTTTCTAGAGGCTCTAGGGGAAAATCAGTTTCCTTGCCTTTTCCACCGTCTTAGAGGCCACCCACATTCCTTGGCTCAGGGCCCCCTCCCATCTTCAAAGCCCTCAATGTCAGGCCAAGTTTCTCTCATGCTGCCATCTTTCTGATTCTCCTTTCTGATTCCTTCTTCCATTTGTCAATACGCTTATAATTAAATTGGACCCATCTGGATAACCCAGACTACTCTCTCCATCTCAAGATCAGCTGATGAGCAACTTTAATTCCCTTTGCCATGTAACCTGACATATTCACACATTGAAGGGATTAGGCCATGGACATCTCTGCAGAGCCATGATTCTTCCTAGCATAGTGACTTTAGCCAAAGTGTCCAAATTTTCCACCCTCCCAACTCCAACATTTCATGTCTCCTTTCCCTGCTTCCTTTTTTCTCTTTGGTACTCATCACTACCATACATCTTTTGCTTTTTAAGTGTATCTGTCTCCTTCACTAAAATGTAGTTCTATAAGAGGACTTTATTTCTTTTCTTTATTTCTGTTTACAGCATCCCCAGCACCTAGAGCAAACACGGGGCATATAGTATGTATTCAATAAATGTGTGTTGAGTGAGTGAATGAGTGAGTGAGGGGACCCCAGCCTCTTCCAACTCCATTTTCATAAGGCATTGCCATTGTCAGCATGAATCCCTCTTTCCACCCATCTCGCTTTATCCCTGGGAAGGGAAATGGCTGCTGATTCAAGGCTCCGCAGGCATAATGATGGAGGTGGCCGGGGAGCAGTCAGGCAGCTGAGCGCTCCATTATTGAGAAATCACTGCTTCCCTTTGTGTCAGAGTGGAGTGGCAGGGAGGGCTGTTGCCTGGCAGAAGCTCTCGGAAAGCAGACAGGCAGGCACTCCAAAGGCAGCTGGGCTCTGGGTGTCCAGGACCAAGAGAGAGAAGTCCATACCCGACACTGACCAGAGCCCAGAAATCCTCCCAGACAGCGGCCACAGGGATGCTGCTCCAAACTCCAGAACACAATGCTGTCTTTAATAGCCTTGTGGGTATTTACACCAGAGCAGGAGAAAAACATAAGCACGCAGTGAATGTTCGGGAGGGATTATAACTGCATGAACAAGATAGCCATGTTCCTTGAAAACTCACTGACAGCTCCCAAGGACCAAATCCCAATTCCCTTACTCACAATATTGGGATTGTAAGGCCTCGTTCATAAATGCTAGTACTTAAACATTACCTCCTTGCAACTACACAGTTTCTCAGTTCCCCGGGAAAAATAACCAACATGTTACAAAAACTACCTATTTCCAACAAGGAACAGCGTGGACCAGTGTAAATGCCCCCAGTGGTGCGATCGGCACCGGTCGGCTTCGGGGACAGTCGCCACTGCTTGAAGACAGAGCAGCCAGTGTTTACCTTTAGGGATATTTGGTGCTTTTGTTTTACCAACCACGTCAAAATGTCGATGAGGCTTTCCTCACGCTCGGGAAATGTGGCTGAAAGAACAGCATGATATTTCCATATTGCAGTTCGGCATTCAGCTTAGCGGCACTTGTGGAGGGCTCGTCATGCACAGCATGCTTTTGGCCACATCAGTTGCACCTCTCGGCTCCTGTGGGGCAGAACCTGAGGCCTTGATGAGTCTGACCACTGCCTGCCTCTCTGCTGTAGCTCACACAAGTCAACGCTAATCCCATCATTTTGCGGTTTCTAATTCTGTGTTCTCTCTTGCATTCACACATGTATTCCCTCTACCCGAGATCTCCACCCTAACCTTCATCCTGGCTGTCTTCTCTTTCACTTGGCTGATTTCTAAGTCATCTCTTTAGCTCTCAACTTAAATATCGGTTCCTCCTGGCAATGTTTCCTGACATCGCTTGCCCCTCTCCTTTACAATATCCAGCCCATTTGGAATTCTTGTTTATCATCTGTCTCCCATCTGGACAGTAAGCTTCAAGGGAGGGAGGTTGTGTCTGCCATTTCGCCATTGCATCCCTGCTACCCAAGTTACTGTAATTACAAAGTGGATGAAGCAAGATCTGACCCATTTTCTGATGTCTGATCACCTATTTGTTTATGTTTTCCATTCGATCATATTCATGGATTCAAGGGGTCATTCAACCCACAAACATTAGACTCATTGGTTGGTGCTTGGCAATATTTTAAAAAATAAAATAATAGGACACAGGCTAGGTCTCCAGTTCTTTACAGTGTCGTGAACTATGATAGTTCTCAGTGGCTTAAGGCAGACCTAAGGCAGTCAGGCTGCTTTAACAAAATACCGTAGACTATGTAGTTTAAACAACAGAAATCTACTTTCTTACAGTCCTAGAAGCTGGAAAGTCCAAGATCAAGGTCTGGCAGGGTTCCCTTTCTGGCGAGAGTGCTTTTCCTGGCTTGCAGATTACTGCCCTCTTGCTATATTCTCACATGGCCTTTCCTCAGTGTGTGCATGTGGAGAGAGAGAGAGAGATCTCTGAGGTCTCTTCTTCTTCTTACAAGGCCACCAATCTATCATATTAGGACCCCACCCTTATGACCTCATTTAACCTTAATGGCCTCCTAAAGCTCTATATCCAAGTATAGTCACATTGGGGGCTAGGGCTTCAATGTAGGAATTTGGTGGTGGGGTTGTCACTTTTCAGTTCATAGCATCTATAGTACCAGTTATTTAGTCAAAGGCTAATCAAAGGTTTTGCAGTAAAGATATTTTGCATTTGGTTTTTCCTTGGTTATCGTCTAGCCCTCAGTTGACTTTGAGTAAAATAGAGTACTGTTGGGCTGAGCTTCATCCAATCAGTTGAAGGTCTTAATAACAAAACTGAGATTTCCTGGAGAAGAGGGAATTCTGTCTCAAAACTGACGCATTAACTCCTGCCTGAGATTCCAGCTATGGAAACTCTGGATTTCAGACTCGCTAACCACTGCAATCACATGAGCTGGTTCCTTCAGATACATACATACATACATCCTATTGGTTCTATTTGTCTGGAGAACCCTATCTAATACACTGGCAGACAATAAAGAGGCTCTTAGAGTAATTCTGAGCCACTGACCTTCATTTTCAGTGTCGGACTCATCTGAGGGCATAACAACTGCTCAACAAGAATTTTTTAAATTTACCTGAAATTTGCTCATAGCCCTCTAGGAACAGACAGAACTCCTTAGATATTTGTTAATGATTGTGGGATATTTCCAGGCAGATGTTTCCTTTTTCCTTTGGAAACTTTCCAGCTACTATGCCCTAGAATTTAGAGACGCTGGTAGAACACATGAATGGATACTTGTGGCAATGGTTCAGTGATAAAATCAAGTTATTTACAGGAAAGGCATGTTGACTGAACATTTTTTTCTTTATTTACCATTTTTATTATGTTTGGCCTAATTTTATATGACAAGCGCATAATTTTAATTTTTTCTACTATACTCTTCTACACTTTGATTTCCTTTTTCCAGCATCTAAGAGAAAAACAAATACCATACACTAACACATATCTATGGAATCTAAAAAAAAAATGGTTCTGAAGAACCTAGGGGTAGGACAGGAATAAAGACGCAGATGTAGATTGAGGACACGGGGAGGGGGAAGGGTAAGCTGGGACGAAGTGAGAGAGTGGCATGGACATATATACACTACCAAATGTAAAATAGATAGCTAGTGGGAAGCAGCCGCATAGCACAGGGAGATCACCTTGGTGCTTTGTGACCACCTAGAGGGGTGGGATAGGGAGGGTGGGAGGGAGATGCAAGGGGGAGGAGATATGGGGACATATGTATACGTATAGCTGATTCACTTTGTTACACGGCAGCAACTAACACAACAATGTAAATCAATTATACTCCAATAAAGACGTTAAAAAATTTTTTTGAGTAGAAAAAAAAATGACTGAACATTTTAAACAACCATTGTATCACCAAAATCTAATAATTAAGCTGTGCGTATATTTGCATCGGGCAGGGAACATCCATGAAATTTTACTAGGTATGTTCTGACAAATTTCCAAATGTCTTCCATAAAGCACCTGCCCCCTCCCCGGACTGATTATCCCCCCATCATAATAAACATGTATAGAGCAATTTCAGTATGTTAGAACCTAGGTACATACTTTAAGCAGATTTTCTTGTTTCTCCTAACAATATAATTAGTTAGGTACCATTGTTATCCTGACTTTGCAGATGGAGAAACTCAAACACCAAGAGCTTAAGTAACTCACCCAAGGTCACTCATCTACTAAGTAGCTGCCATTCAAACCAGAGACTAGTTTGCATGCTTAACCCCTACACAAGATGCCTCCACACACCTTTTAGATACAGTAAGTCCCCTACATACGAGGTATTACTGTCAGGCCACCTGATAGAAGCTGGCACCATAGTGGGCCTTGGTGACAGCTGTTGGAGAGGCCATCTGAACCACAGAAAGGACAAGAAATACCCTTACTTATTTCTTTACCCATGTGGTACCATGAGTGGTGTCCCTCAAAAATCCATGTTTATCTGCAACCTGAGGATGTGAATTTATTTGGAAATCCAATGACTAATGTCCTTGTAAGAAGAGGAGAGGACGCAGAGACATGGGGGGAAAGACCATGCGAAGACAGAAGCAGAGGTTGGAGCCATGCAGCCACAAGCCAAGGAACACCAAGGAACTCCCGCGCCAACAGAGGTGGGAAGAGGCAAGGAAGTCTTCTTCCCTAGAGCCTTCAGAGGGAGCACAGCCCTGCCAGCACCTCGATTTCAGACTTCTAGCCTCCAGAACTGAGAAGAAATAAGTTTCTGTTGTTTAAAGCCACCCAGTTTGTGATACTTTGTTACGGCAACCCTAGCCAAATAACTCAACCCACTTTCCTCCAGTCTTTCCTGGTGCCTCCAACTGGCCAAAGCTCACCCAAGGCCAGTTGGGAAATAGTGTGCAGGGGTCTCTCCCCTGCAGTACAGAGCTGGGAGGAGGGGGTGGGTCTAAGGGTAGGAAGGCAAATGACCAGAACACTGTGGAAGGAGTGCCCGTACCAAATGACAGGGCAGAGAGATTAAGTCCATGGGTCCGAAGGAAAGGGAATGAGCATTGGAGGCCTTGAACCATCTCTTCGTGGGCCTGACTGGTGCTGCCGAAAACAGCCGTGAGCTTGGCTCTGTAGCTCAGGAAAATCGCCCAACGCTTCTCTCCTGAGGGTGGGTCAGAAAAGCAGCCAGCGGCCTCAGTGACCACGCATAGGCGTCCTTCCTTGCAGCCTCAAAATTGAGATCAAGGCATAGATATTGAAACGCGCATGCATGATTCCTTGCTCTGGAAGAAGATGGTCCCTCCAAGTCCCGAGTGGTTGTCACTATACCCCCTCCTCTCCTGGAGCCTGGAGAGAGCTGCCAATCTCCAGGGTTGGATGTGATAACTTCCCTGAGTAATCAATTTGCAAAACAATTGAGAAAAGGCAAAGTCTCCCCTGGTTGAATCTTCAGATAAAAAAGAGGATGTTTTGAATTGGAAATCAATCTACCTTTAATCCTATCAGGAAATAAACCCAAATCATAATCTGATGCTTTGGAATTGCACAGCTTCTCAGGGAAAGCATTTCCTTCCCTCTCCTGTTTTTCATCCTCGGAGGCAGAGTGGGTTTTACTCACGTAGATGCCTGTTATTCATTCTTATCTGTTTCTAGGGGAATTACCTGCTTGTTTTGTTTTGTTTTCCTTTTAGATTCTGTACGTTATATTTTTCTATTGTTTTAATATAAGATCTCTTTTTGTGATGTGTTTCTTAATTAGGAGAGACTCCTTCACCCTTAGATAAGAGCTTGTTTATAACCATGCCCATCCTCTGATACCTTTCTAATTCAGAGTTAGCCAGAAGGGTAGGTTACTGGGGGAAAAAGAAAAGAGAAAGGACTCTGGTTTATGGATTTGAACATTTTGTATCTATCACTGAATTCTAAAACTGGATTATTATCAGAGACATTAGCTACTAAAATGCCATGGACCATTGGCCTGATGACCATCCCTTAGAGCATTTAGACCCCCTAAGTCTCAAGGAGACCAAGTGATTTACTTCCCGGAGTAGGTAGCCAATCACATCACACATTGCTGTGTTGGCTCAGGGAAACTGCACCACTGGTGCAACCAGTATTTATCATAATACCAACTTCCATCTTTCGAGCACTGACCTTGGGCATTGCATTAAGGATTTACAGATATTGTTTCAAACCTTCAGAGGTAAATATCAGTATCTCCATTTTACAGATGAGGAAACTGAGATTCAGAGAGACTGAAATTCGTTTTTTTTTAATAAATTTATTTATATTTTTGGCTGCATTGGGTCTTGGTGCTGCGCATGGGCTTTCTCTAGGTGCGACGAGCAGGGGCTACGCTTCATTGTGGTGCACAGGCTTCTCACTGTGGTGGCTTCTCTTGTTGCAGAGCATGGGCTCTAGGCACGTGGGCTCAGTAGTTGTGGCTCGCGGGCTCCAGAGCACAGGCTCAGTAGTTGTGGCGCACAGGCTTAGTTGCTCTGTGGCATGTGGGATCTTCCTGGACCAGGGCTCGGACCTGTGTCCCCTGCATTGGCAGGCGGATTCTTAACCACTGTGCCACCAGGGAAGTCCCAAGGCTGAAATTCTTGGCCAAGAACACACAGCTAGTAAATGGCAGACTAGCCATTGGGTTTGGATCCAGATGAATCTGGCTCCAAAGCCTGCACCCCTCTGTATCACCCACCTCTCTGTGTAGAGATACACCTCTCTGTGTATATTGTTCCTTGCCCAATACCACGTGCAAGGAACAATATAAGAGACATGGAGAGCCTTGGAACTTGTGATCTTAGCAGAGATTTAGGCCATTCATATTCAGAGAGTTAGACAACAGAGCAGTAGGGAGTTAGGAGCACAGGGTTGAAGTCAGGCAAACTTGACTGTGAACCTCTTTTCTGCCCTTCAGATGGTCGTATAACCTTTACATTATAAGAATCACACTCTTTAATATCAGCTCTGTGTGACTTACTGGCTTTGAGTCTGAGTTTTCTCACCTGTTAAAAGTGGACCAGGACGCCGTGAGGGTTAATGATATATGTCAGTTGCATACTCCAGGGACAAACATAGTTTAGATACTCCACAGCAATTATTAAGTTATGACTCAACAAATATTTGAGTATGCCTAATACCGTGTTAAATAAGAGAGAGAGAAAGGTACAATAAGGCTTGCTGTAGATAAGGAGATGAAACAAGTCCACGAGAGAGAAAAATTCCCAATGCAAATATTAACCCTGGGGTGCACGTAGGTTAGTAATAAGTGCTACAGAAGTAAGAGTCCTTTGTGGTTGGGGATGGTCAGAGACAGACGTGAGATCTGAGTTGGACCATGGAGGACCTTAATGGTCATACTATTATGACTCAAATATGGTTTGCAGACCAGCGCCAGACTGTGGATCACTTAGTGATCCACACCAAAATAAGGAGCTTGCTTTGGAATGTAAAGCAACTACCTTGTTGAACACATTGTTTAGTTCATCTGAGTTACTTTTTGACACAAGACTTTCTTAATGAAAGAGGCAATGAACTGAATTATACTCTAACTCAAGCTGTTATCCGGTCAAGGACACATAACAACTAGTTTGCAGACGGCCTCCTTTGTGTAGCATTGGTTTAGGACAGAGGTCAGCAACCTTTCTGTGAATGGCCAGATAGTAATATTTTGGGAGTCTGTGGGTCATATAGACTCTGTCATACTTATCCAACTGTGGCATTGTAACACAATAGGAGCTCTGGACAATACAGAAGCATGGCCGTGTTTAGCCCACTGGCTGTAGCTTGCCAATATCCGGCTAAGATGACTGAGAAAGAGGGAAGATGTTCAAGGCAAGAACACGAGCTGCTATGGACACAGTAACCCTGGACAGACCTATATGCAAAGAGTAGGTCAGTGGTTCAAGCTCAGAGTATGTCATCCATGATCTGGAAAAGACTGAACTAAATGTTGGAGGTCAGGACCCAGCTTTAGGAGTTATAGCCGAATGCCAACCCCAAGGCATCAGCTTTTTAGGCCAAAGCCAGCTCTGATAGGCATCACCCATTCCTGGGTTCAGGCCAGGAGATGAGCGAAAAGAAAAGGTGTGGGTGTACAGCTAAAGGAGAATCAGAGAACTGTCAGATGAAAACAAAACAAAATAGCGTACCGTCTGGATCTACCAGGTTCTTTGCTACTATGAACAAAGACAGAAGTCCCGGGACTGAGCTAAGGTGTCCCCGCCCAGCCAGGACATGTGGTAATTGGGTATATACATGTGCACATGTACAAAGCATTCTCCACAGAGGAGGCAATCAGTTATCTATCAAACGGACAGATTCATCACCTCTAAGCCCAGAAGACAATGCCCAGTCTGTCTGCTGCTAGCAAATGACTCCTTGCTATAAATCTGGCCAAGACACCTGGTAAATCATTCATCCATCCATCCACCCCTTCATTCCCTCATTCAGCAAGTCACCATTGTGGTTATAGGTTTTGGTTTCATACCAAAGGGTCAGTGCCGGGCCAGAATCCCGGAAAATGAAGTCGGAAGCATAAGGAGAGCAAGCCTGGCCTAAAACTCTCACTAAATCTGCCCAAAGGCATCCTCAGAGCTTTGCCAGGATGGGCAATGGGCAGTGGTTTTCTTTGCGATTCTAAGCGGACCTGGCAGGGGCTTCCTATTCAAAAAGAGGTCTCAGGCCTTGCTGGCTCCTGCCACCTTGCACAGTGCCCTGGGATTCTTCCTGGTATCTTCAGGCAACCCAAATAAAGAGGTAAACTGAGGCAAGCTCAAATGACCAGAAGTTGAGTTTATTCAGGAATAGCGGACGAACTGCAATTACGGAAACATGCTGTGAGCCAGCCCCAGTGAGTCCCTTGAGGATTAGGGGTGGGCTGTATTTATGGACAAGGAGTGCAAAGACAGGGAGGTCCAGCCAGAGTCCCAGCAGCAAGTTC
Organism: Phocoena phocoena; assembly: GCF_963924675.1. NCBI lineage: Eukaryota > Metazoa > Chordata > Mammalia > Artiodactyla > Phocoenidae > Phocoena > Phocoena phocoena. The sequence continues at coordinate 95,582,489 of NC_089223.1, forward strand.
ACTGGCTTGAGGATGGGGACGGATTCTTGGCAGCTGTTCACTGGTCCGGAAGTCAGTTTCCATCATCCCTAAATCAAGTACTTATGGGAAATCAGTCTCTCACTCCTTAAGTTCCCTTCCTCTGAGGGCAGGTTGGGAGTCTCTGTTTCCTATCCTCCGGTTCTATTTTAGATGGAAATCTTTTCACACCTCCAACACCCCCCGCAGGTGTAGACCAAATTCTCTCATGATGCTGCAGTGTTGCAGATGTCACTGTCGGAGGCCTTTCTTTTCAGGCAAAGGGACTGGTCCACTGGGAACTTTGTAGCAGACACAACTTTACAGATAAAATCGTTCTTTAAAAATCAAAGGACGCTGTGCTATTATGCTCAGTTCCATTAATATGCCTTTGAGGTTGGAGTGAGGTGTGTGTGTGTGTGTGTGTGTGTAGGGCGGGGGCAAAGACATCTATATTGTAGCCTGGATCGTATATATTACAAACAGGGGACTCTTTACCTGGAATCAATGGATGGGAGTGTAAGAGTGTTCGTAAACCTCCAGATATTTTGTATAAAATTTGGAAGACAGCCTGCATAGCCTTCACCAGATTCTCAAGGGGGTCTGAGACCTCAGGGAGAGCAGGAATCCTGGCTCCAGAAGGACTTGGCTAGTGACTGAGGGAATCTACCCCCCCGAACTTTCCTGATCTCCTTTCATAAGGCCCCGGGGCCTTTGCTGTTGTCAAGATGCACTGGCTTTCTATGGGAGAAGGCAGGCTCTTGTCTGAGTTAGTTCTGCCACCTACAGCACGCAGCCTGGCAAAAGCACCATCTCTGCGCCAGAGCTGGATGCTCATTTGCATACATGAATAAGGGGCGGGATGTCTCTCCAGCCCAGTACCCCTCCACTGGAAGAAAAATGACTTTGGGGATTCCTGATTAGCATGCAGAGATGCAAATTCCTTTGGGGTGGGTTACAGCAACGGGAAGATATTTTTACATGAAAGGGGAAGGGATAAATCCTGAGGATTAGCACCTGTAAAAAGTGTTGCCCAAAACCCCGAGAGGAAAGGCACCTGGGGAAAAAAGAAAGAGAAAATGAGCTCGTGAGTTCTCACAATAAACGCAACTCTCCTACTTCCTAGCATGTGAAATGCTGATAATCCTTTCTAGGTCCAAATAGGCCTGACACTTAGGAGAAAACTCAATAAATGCTTGTTGATTTAAAGTAATAGAAATGTGGTTTGTTTTGCAATCTGTGCTGTGCTTGCTAATATGTAATCATAATATCTGTTTGTTGAACTTATGTGTCAAGACGTATTATCTCAAATTTCCCAAACAATATACAAGATGGGTATAGTTTCACAGGTGAAACTGAGACCCAGCATTACTAAGTGGCTCATCCAAGGGTATGCATCTGGTGACAGACTCAAAATCTAGACCTAGATCTCCTGATTTCTAAGTCCATGTTTGTTCCACTCCATCCATGTATTTTATAGCCACTGTAAGTCAATTGCTCAAGAATGGGAATGGACAAAAAGGAAATGGTTTTAAAACCTTTACAACATTTTTAGTTAAAAGAAAAAGTTTTCCCAGTCTTTAGAATTTCTCTGAAAGCTTTTCTTACTGCCCTAGCTTAATAATAGATGCAAACATCTTCTGACCCTGTCTGAAGCTAGCAGTGGTTCTTCTTTGGTGGATAATCCATTCTTATCTCTATGTGTAGAGATGATTGTGGAATCCTTCACTCCATTTGGTATGAGTGACAGGGGAAGACTTGAGGTTGTCTGTAATTTGCACATACTTTGATTTCCAGTGTGGAGCTGTTCGTAGAGGAATACACACTTGCAGTCTTGGAATATGGACTTAATTGCATATAGTAACTCTCCCTCTTTCACAGGGTTTTCCTCATTAACATTTTAGGTTTCAAAAAGGACTCCAAAGTAAACAAGAAGATAGACAAGATTGAAGACGCATCATAACTAACCCAGATCTCATTACTTTACAGCCTGATACACTAGGGTTCAGTAGCTTTGTCTCTCTGGCTCCCATTGCACCTGTGTTGTTCAGGCTTTGAAATCTTAGTCTCTTCTTCCAAAGAAACTGCAGATGGAAGGAGATTACAGTTGGCCCTTAAATGGGGTTTGTGGTTCTGGCAAAGTTTAGATCATCGATAGGTAAAAAGGGCTGAGAAATTTTTCTAGATGAAGGCAATTTTGATTATCATGCCTAGACTTGAGAAGAGAGGAAGGGCATGGAAAAGTGAGGTGGCTGGGGGGGGTGGGTAAGAAGAGAGGGGAATTTGAGCTGGAAACCCCTGGGGATTTGTGTATGTCTTGCTTCTATATTTGTCTCTTCTAAAGCCCAGCATATGCAGGGCAGTGGATCTCAATTTTGGGTAATATTTATCAGAATTAGATGGGAGAATACTTTTTTAAAATACAGATTCAGGACCCCACCTCCAGACTCAGTGAAACAGAAAGGGCAGAGTCTGGAAGTCTGCATTTTTAATAATCAACTCTTCTGATTCTGATGGAAGTGTTCCTTAGACTTTGAGGAACATTGGCATAGAAAGGTCCTCCAGTCTTTCTAAGAATCACTCCTTCAATGCATCCATTCATTTGAGCCAAATCTAGGAACACAGAGATAAAAGGCATAGTCTCAGCATTCAAAGAGTTCAAAGTTGAGTGGAAAAGAGACTTGGAAGCCGATGGTTACAAAAAGTAAATGAGTAAGTTTGTAGGGCAGAAAGGGCTGTGTGCTCTGGGAGATCTGTAGAGTCATCCAACTCAGCCCGCACAGGGAGAGGTGCAGAGCCAGGGGAGAAAGGCCTAACAGAGGAAGGAACTTTGCCTTCAAGGCTGAGTGGGCATTAGCCAGGAAGAGGGAGAGCAAAGAATTCCAGGCAGAGGGAACCAGTGGACAATAAGGAATGTGGACTCTAGGGAAATACTCAGGTGAGAAATGGCAGAAGGGAAGGGAGTAGTGAAAACGATGGCCCCATGAACATGGGGATTGCACATCTGCCTTTCATAATAAAATGACGTTTTTCCACATGGGAAGGTGCATTGCCAATGTTAGTATAGCTGTAACTGAAACAGCAATGGATGCATTGTTCCTAGTCTTGGTCTTTGCCCTTTCAATGCAGCAGCATTCTGAAAAGCTTCCAAATGAGAAAGAATTCAGAGAAGTCCAAGGCAATCCTAACTGAATTTACTTTCTTATTTCATTCATTAATCTTTGTCATCAGAAATCTTGGACCAAAGTAAAGCTGAAAGATCTAACTAAGGGAGAGAAGAAGGGCAACCGTGTGCAGAACCACAGAAAAAGCTCCCACACTGAGTGAAAGTTAGCATATGTTACTGACATTCTCATCTTGTGTAAAATACAAATGAGTATATGAATAAAAATAAAATAGTGTTCATCGTGGCCCTTTATAAGAATTAGGATCAAAAACTTACCTGTAGTTGCCACTTTCTTCTCCAAAGTTTAAAGGACCGCTTTCACTGCCACATAATCTACATAAACTAGCATTGTAACTCACAGTGTGTGGTTATACAAACAGGAACTACAGCAGAGACCAGAGTCGAAATCAGAGCACGCTGCGCTCCATGGAAGAGAGCTTTTTTCTTTAACCAGAGAGAATCATTTCAATTCAGAATAGAACCACATATATCCACCCAACAGTCAGTACAGAATGTGTGGGGATGTGTGTGTGTGTGTGTGTGTGTTTGTGTGTATAAACCACACTCAGCTATAATATGATATTATAGATGATGGTAAATTAAGTGGGCATTATCAAGTGTTGGTAATATTTCTTTTCCTCCAAACTTATACAGAGAAAATCAAAACCCGGGGTTGGGGGTGAAGTAACTTTAAACTTTCTTTTGGATTCCAGCTGTTAAAATTATTTATTGCAAATAATGTTATCAAGTAGTAAAACACCGATGTCTTTGAACTCCTTGCAGTTGTGTGTAATACTGGAGCCAATGCAGGAACTGATGTCCAGACATAAAACTTACAACCTCAGTCCACGAGACTGCCTGAAGACCTGCTTGTTTCAGAAGTGGCAGCGGATGGTGGCGCCGCCAGGTACGACTGCGTTCTTCACTCTCCATCTACGTGCTTTTTCTGAGGCTTCTTCTGGGGATGAAGGCGTGTGAAAAGGAAGTGATCATAAATGTATCAGCAAAGTAGTTTATAAGGGATATCCTGACTGTGATATTGGACCCAAAGACACTGACTTTGTGAAGGGCAAACATCCTTCTTAGATGTAGTGACCATCCTCGACAGTCTCCTCACTTGCTAGATTAGGACCTGAAACTCACAGAAGGAAATTGATTTATTTAACATTACCAAGAAAATATTGACAAAGCTGAAATCGGAACCCAGGTTTCCTGTCTTCCAGTCCAGTGGTTGTTCCACTGGACAAGACTGGTGGCTGCTCATGGCTTGCTGTGATTTTGTTTGTTCTTTGAAGAATGGTAGAAATTATGAAAAGAAAGGGAAGGAGGGAGGAAGAAGAAAGGAAGAATAGGAGGGAATAGAGGAGAGAAGGAAAGAAGGAAAGGAGGTAGGAAATAAATAAACATTTTTGGTCTATTTTTTTAAGGTATATAATATCAAAGAGTTCTCTGATCATGAAAAGAATACATAAAAGACTCCATTTCTCTCACTTCCCTAGAATGTAGTTTAGATACTATAGTCTCCTGCTGGGGTTCTGAAATTACTGCTTCCAGTCATCATTAATTGTCCTTCTATCTAGTACATTTTCACTCCCAGGCATGTGTTGAGCCTCACTGATCATAAAAGCAAAACGTATCCATTCGCTAAAAATTATTTTTATAAAGAGTAACTATTAACACGAGGCACATAGCCTTCCGAATCACAAAATATAATGGTCACCTTCTGCTGGTAATTGGCCAGGGGTTTTATGTAAAGTGAATATAGCAGATGTAACCAAGTACATACTTAGAAGGCTGAGAAAAATGAGCATTATTTTACGTAGAATAGTTGCATCCCCATCTTACAGGAATTATAGACATTTAGAACATTATTTTTCAAATGTGTTAAATGTGCGTAAATTGGCCTTATTTTCTTTCAGTACCAATAAGGCTTCAAAGGAAAAAATTTCGCTCACTAAATGTTTTGAACACCTATTTCGCAACATGTGCACATATAATTCATATATTATTCATTAATTCACTCATGAACTCAACAAGTATTTATTGAGCCCCTACTAGGTGCCAGGCACTGCCCTAGCCACTGTGGCTATAACACTACATGAAAATAGTCACAAATCGCAGCCCTCTCAGACCTTCCATTCTCTTACTGAATCCTCACGACAACCTTATGAGGTATTTCTTGCTATTCCCATTCGATATAATAGGCCTGAGATTTAAAGTAGTAACTTTCCAAAGTTAGCTGAAGCTAGTCAGTGGAGGCCCCTATGGCACAGTAAGTTTTTATGTCTTCAATTCGTGACTCTATTACCACAGCTACCTACTGCCAGTGGGAGTGATCCAGAGCATACCATTTAGGTGTATTTCCCCAAAATTCCATGAAAAAGTACGAATTGTTTTTTTAAAGCAGCCGATTTCAATTCAAGTCAAAGGAAGAAGATGCCTGTCAGGGAAAGATGGGTGTTTGCTTTACTTTAGAATGTACCTCTCAACTCTCCTCCAGCCCCATGAGCTGGAACAATTCTGTTTCCTGTTTCCATAACCTTCAGAATAAGCACCCATAACTCTCTATGGATAGGGATGTTAGGCCCTTTGATGAAACTCTTTAAACATTAGAGATAAAATATTTATGAAAGAAAATATGTTATATAAATAGAAACATAATCTCCTACTTCATCAAAAGTCAGAGATAACCTAATGGACTAAGTGGTCTTTGAAAGGACCTTCAAGGAGATCTTCCCCATTGTTCATCAGAAGCAGTATAGATGCCTCAAGAAAATGCTCCAAGGTTACCTCACTTAGTTCCAGTATGGTCCTGGCTTACCTTCTCTCCATCAGAGTTGGATCTAGAATAGGGTTAGCAAAAAGGATGCTCTTACATGCCATTTCCAATTCATTTAGTAACTGCCTGGAACAGGTTTCTGAAGATTTTTCATTCTCAAAGCAAAGATTATAATAGTACCTAGTTAATAGAGTTGCTGTGAATGTGAAATAATGACATAGAAAACATTAAAAATATGAAAATATTGAGTCATGCTCATAATACATAATAAATAAATAATATTCTTTTCACTACACATTTCCATGAGTCCCTATACTTCTATTAAGATGTTGCCTCATCCTTCAGGGCCAAAATATTTTTTTCCTATTTCTAAACAGACCTTTCTGGAAAAGGTCTAGCTTCTCTTCATTCATATATTGGCTATAGCATACTAAGATATTTTTTCCCCGGGAATTTTGAAATCAGTTGCATCTTTTAGACACCAGGATCCAAAGCATGGTTATTTCTACTGAGCTTGGGAATCCCTAAGTTCCACATCAATGGCTGATGGGATGGACACTTACTCTTCTTTGTATTGGGTTGGCCCAAAAGTTCGCTCGGGTTTTTCCATAAGATGTTACGGGAAAAACCCACACAAATTTTTTGGCCAATTTTTCAACATTTCAGCGTGCGAGAGCTGGGCTGCAATATGAGACTTAGCCAGTAGGTGCTGCTGTAACTCACTGGTTCACTTAATTGAGCTCGGCTCAATTCTCTCAACCCCTGGAGGTTCCCTAGGAGTCCCAGAGCCCTCCTTTTGTTATAAAAAGAGGGTAGACCACAAAAAAATGTTTTGCCCCCAATTCATAATGGTAATAATATTTTAAGTTCAAACGAAACTGCTTAGTGGTGTAACTCACCCTAAGACATATTAAGAGCTTCCAGACACACACAGTACATGACATCAGGAAGAACAATTAAATACAAATCACTTTATCAAGATACTAAAGAAAAGAGTTTCAGTCATTGTGTGCTACAAATAAATCAGCAGCTTTCTTCTTTTAGGTTTCATCAAGTTAAAAGAAGTGGAAAAAATATCAACAGTCCTACTCTTTTGAACTTACAAAAAACGGCTTCCCTGGAGGGCCCGTATTCTGGTGCTCACCCTGGCACTGACCCTCCTTCCATGTTTCATGTTGCAGCAGAGCCCACAAGGCAACCGACAACGAAACGGAGAAAAAGAAAAAATTCCACCAGCAGCACCTCCAACAGCGGCGCTGGGAACACCGCCAACAGCACGGGCAGCAAGAAGAAGGCACCAGCCGCCAACCTGAGTCTGTCCAGTCAGGTACCTGTAAGTCTCGCTTTCCTTTTAGGCTGAAATCCTGCCTTTGCCTGTCATCTCCCCGAGTCCAGGGGCCCTACGGCAAAGTCTCTTTTAGCTGCAATGACCTTCTGGGCCGGTTGGGGGGGCGGGGGAGGGGAAGGCAGGGACACTGGGTGGGAGGGGGGGAGGAGCTCTGTCCTGGAAACCTTCCCCGACAAACTGGGACTTAGAAAGGAATATGGAGAGTCTGTGCTGCAGTGGGACCGGAATGAAAAAGCCTTCAGAGTCGTAGACAGGAGATATGTCACTTAAGGTTTAATTAAAATATCACTTAGCAGGGTGCTGGTGGCATATAAGGGACTCTCAGCTCCATCACCGGGACCCTGTGCTCCCCTGGAAACTAGCTCCTGGCACTAAGGCTCCAGATTGTCCTTCGACTGCCCCCCGATCCCCCCCAGACATGGGCATCCCCTCTTATTTTAAGACCCAGGTGATTAACTCAAGGCCACTACAAATGCAGCTCAGTGGATTTCGCTTTCCCATTTCATTAGCTTAGGGGGAGGCTCAGCCCCTGGTTTGGTCTCAACTCTCTTGACCTCTTGACCCCTTTCTTTCATTTCTGGGTCTTGACAAAGGAAATGGGCCACTCAGAAGGGGGCTTCTTTGAACTCCAAAACTGACAGCTGAGGGCGTCCCCACAGAGGGTAAACTGGGCGGGAACTTTCTTCACCTCCCATGTTTTCTTCCTCCATTTGCTCCCTCCTGCCTGATTCCTTCCTGACTCTGACTTCCTCATCCCAGTACTAGACCACTTACCACTTTTAAATTCTCACGTGTCTTTAAGCATTTCTTGCCCCTTCTCCCCACCACGATGGCTTGTGGGTTTTCCTTCTCCGCTGCCCTTGTCACATCACCCTCACCAGGCTTTTGACTATCCTTCAAATCCTGGGATTTTCGTGGTGCTTCATAGGTACCCTCTAGATACTATGTCTTCAAAAATGCGCCCTTTCTTGTAACTTCTCTCAAGCGGTGTAATTTTACCTTTTCCCTCTTTCTCACTCTTTTCCCTCTCTTGGTCTGTGGGCCTCACCCTCTGCTTCTGATCCTGCACCATCTCTCTCCATGTGAGAGCGGACCTTCATTTCCAGGGGATTCTCCACTTACTTCTAATTGTGTCTTTCAAATCTGTCCCCCACCCACTCTCTCCCATTTTCCATTGGTCAGTTCTCTGGCTAAAACCAACCCCATCAGTACCTGAGAATTACCTGGCCTCTCCTCCTGTCCTCCACAGACAGAGGACACGGTTGTCATCCCTGTTGCATTAGAAAGAAAAGGTCATGAGAAAGTGGCCAGCCTGTGGGACAGGTGCCATTTTCATTTTAAGACTGGTAGGGATTGTAGTTCTTAAAAAGTACCAGAGTTACCTCTGTTTTTTGAACTGAGTTTTCACCCCAGAAGAGTCAGGAGAAAAAAAAAATCAAAGGAGAAAAACAGAGTCTTTTTATTAAGGTGCCAGTAAGTTATACCCACTCCTGGTTAAATGGGAAAATGCATAGGAAAAAATGGCCAGGCGTAAATAAATCAACCCCAAAAGTGCACACAAGCAGCCCATTTATTCATCTAATTCTGGGGTTTTAGAAACTAACGTTTGTTAGTTTCCACGAACAAATGAAAGTACATTCCAGAGATTTCTGGAAATTTGACATAGCTACTTAAAGGCTGCAAGAATTCAGATTGGTTCAACAAGTGTTCTCTGAGCTCCTACTATGTGCCCCACACTATACCAGGTGTTGGTAATAGCAAGATTTAAAAGAAACAAAACCAAAAAAAGACCCACCTAAAGCTCTGTCATTGAAGAGCTCATTGTCTAATAAAGCGATAAAGAGGTTTCCTCTCTCCTGCCAGCTCAGACTCCTGGTTTCAGTTCACAGGGTACAATATTGAGAAAGATTCTGAGGCCTGGACTGGGTCTGGTGGGCCATCCATTAGTGATGTCTGCCATGGGTATAGAATAGCAGCATACACATCCATGTATTTTGACATACCTGGCCTAGTCGGAATCATTTCAATTTTTTTTAAAGAGCACCTAACTTTTTCTATTCCATTATGCTCTTGTCCTCCCAACCTGCAATTGCATTTTGGTGGAAGATACCTGTGTCAAGAGGGTTTTTAATCAGTCGAGACCCTTTGGACAAGAACAAGGCGCCGTTAGAAAGTGCGAGTAGAATTTCAGCACTATCCCCGCCATGCAAACAAGGATGTTTTCCTTAAGTAAAACTTAGAGATGGCTGAGAGAAACAGGGAAGTCATCCGGGTTAAGAAAATGTGTAAATTTCTGTATGTCCTCCAGCTGAATGGACGTCAAATGTATAAGCACTGGCTGGCTTGTAGGGACCACATTATTTAACCCTGTCTCCTGAATGACCAGCACCCCTTTCCTGTTTAAATAGAAATGCAACCTGCAGGCCTTAGCTGCCTTGTCCGAAGGCACGTACAGATCGGGTGTGCTACCACGACCACGGCTGTGGTCCGCACAGCTGCCACGGCAGCAACATGTGTGTCTGGCGAGGGTTAGGGTTTAATCCTTGGATTCTGCTTCTCACTCCATGAGCAGGGGCTAGGAGCGATCCCGAACTGCAGCCTCAACCCTGGGAGGGATGGAGACCTGTGTCATTCAACAGCAGTGACCCCTTCTGGCCAATTTAAGGAGAAGCATTGAGGGGCCCTGAAAGGAGTCACTTCCAGTCCTCCTCAGAGGTTGGTGGTCCTTGCACGGGGGATTAGTGAGAAGATGTGACACGGGCAAGAGCTGGTGGCACCTCCAGGCCCCTGGCGAGGAGCGGAGGTCTGCTTCCTGGGGAGTCGAGACCATATGGGTTACTCTCAGATGGACCAATATCGCCTCCTGTGGGACACACGAGACAGCAGGGACGGGAAGGAAATGCATCTCTCACTACCAATGTTGAATGTTGGGGGGGGACTTTTAAAGATGTGGGGCGTGTGGGGAAAACGGTGCCAACATCCCGTAGTCAGAGGGAGCCCAGAATGTATGTTATGTCTCCACTCATCTTGTGTGAGGATAACAAACCAAGCCCTCCTGAGCCAAGAACCCCTATCCTAGCCCAGAGATTTAGAAGAGCCAGGTAGAGCGGTGTTCGTAACTATGTAAGTGGCCTCAGGTATCTACGTGCATATGAAGTCCTTAGCACACATCTCTTTTGTAACTTGCCGTCTGTTAATCACTCACGCATGCACACATGCGTGCACACACACACACGCACACACATGACTATGCATCTGGCTAAGGATACGTTTTATAATCAGTAAGGCAAATGTGACATCTCTCTGAAATTTAGCATGCTCCAAAATATCCATGCCTGGGCACCTTTTCCAGCCATTCCTGGAACCAAGATATACCAAACATATTACGAGCCCGTATAAGCCCCATTTGAAGTGATGTAAATCACTATTTTCACAGTACTTTTCTGGAATGACTGTTATTTTCTGATACAATGAAGGCATCTGACGTGTTGAGAACGCCTCTGCTAATATCACGCTTAAATTGGCTTCTTCTGTTTCCAAATTACGCTTAACCTCCCATTCTCCCAGCCTCTCTCGATGACCTTGGACTCACAGTACTAATGCAGACCCACGTGTCGCTTCTAACATTCTTTTCCTGCCCCGTGACACGTCACGTATGTGTTTCCCCAGCCCTGCAAAGTGTGCTACACACAGGTCATTTGGTGGAATTAACCCTCATGTCGTCCTCCACCCCATCTTAACCTGGTCTTCCCGCCTGCCTTTGTTCCTGATTGTAAGCGCGGTCCCCTAACTGCCCACAACGAAGTAACACTTTTTTATCCCCAACACCCCAATGGGTCAGGTGGAGGCCACATTCCATTTAAAATCCTGTCAGCATTCTTGCCACTCGGAGTCTGTGTCTATTTTGTATCTCACTTTAAGAGTCCTCACGAGTCTCTTACATGTCAGTGTCACGTCTGGCTCTTCGTGGCATCATAAGTACATTCTTGGAAACACACAACTGAATATCCTGCCAGTACCTCGATTTCTGAGTCTTCCCAGGTCATATTTTAGGCATTTGCTTCATCTGGGGCATTTCTCTTTAAGATCACTGTTATCAATTCACAAGAGTGATTAGTCTGAAAACACAGTGTGAAACCTATTGATAATCTCCCCTCTAATTCGAGGAGAATCGATCAATCAAACAAACAAGGTTTTCCATTCCAAAACAAATCAGGTGGTCACTAAGGGATTTGTTCAACTGGCACCTTCGAAATTCTAGAAGGACCCTGGCGGGGCCGCTGGACCCTCTCCTGACCACAGGCAGTATTCCACTGATATACTGCTCCAGGAAAGCCTCTCTTGCCCCAGTGAAAAGAATGTCTACCCAGCTGTCAAGGCAAATTAGCCTCCCTATCAGAAAATGCATACTTACGTCCCCAAAGGCATATGGCCAGCCCTGATTTTCCAGCCTCAGTGGAGGCTGATGGCAGTCGGGCACTCTTAAGTAGAATATTGCTCAGAGCCCGCCCAGCAGGATCCACCTGACAGGTGTCCTGTCCCATGCCCATGTCGCCCATCAACCCCACAGGATCCCCTTGAGACAGAGAGGCCAGAGCTGTGCCCTGTGTATGCGTCCTTCTCCCCTGTCCCCGTGCTTCTGCAGCGGTGGCCTCCACAGAGCTCCCAGCTACAGTAGGTGGCTTCCTTGTTTGCATGGAAGGACAATTTGTACTTAAAGGAGTGATTAGATGGATTCTTCTTGCATGCTTCCATTTCTGATGACTACTGGCTTCATCATTGTAATTACAATTAGTGCTCCTCAACTTCCTTTTATGGCACCAGCTGGACAGACTGGCTCTCTTTACTGCCCAGATTGGTGGTGGGGTTGCCTGTGTGGGGATAGGTGACAGGCACCATGGAATAACAGATGGTAAATTCAGGGCTTGTTGGCAATCAGCAGGTTTTTGCTAATGACTTAATTAGCTATGCAAATTGTCAAATCAGTGTGAACATTGTTTTTATCGAAAACTTTACCTAAATTAATTACCATAATTAAGTAGCAGAATGTCAAGGATATCGGCTGCATAAAAGGGCCTGGCTGAGTAGAGAAAAGAGAGATCTGTCTTCAATTAAAATGTATACCGTCCTTGGGACAGAGAAAATGCCGTTTGGAATGAGTTGCATGACTGTTGCAGAACTGCATCCTCCCCGTGTTGGCTGCTAGTTTCCAAAGCCATCCAGAGGCCCTAAATAAAAGTGGTGGATTTTTGGAGGTCTTGCAAAGCACCCAGCAGAAGGTTCCACAGCCCTCTCAAGAGTCCCCAATGTCGGCAAGTTGAAAAGCGTGGATTTTTTTAATTTTGAAAAATCCATTTTTTTATTTCTGCAGATTGCTAGCATTGCTCGTTCTCCGGTGTCAGGCTGCGCACTAAGGACATAAACTCGCGTGGTTGTTACACATCAGGAGGCGATGTTTATTTCCTGTAGAAAAATCCAATATGCGTCTTGGCCCCCCGACATTGAGACTTGACCCCGGTGTACAGGACACGAGTGTGTCTGTCCTAGATCCCCCAGCGCCTCCCACTAGTGTTTTAAGCTGAGCTTCTCTCTCCCAAGGTTTCCCTGTAATAATGTCAGCTGCTGTTCACAGGATGTGATGGTGGTAGGAGAGCCAACTCTGATGGGAGGTGAGTTTGGGGACGAGGACGAAAGGCTAATCACTAGATTAGAAAACACGCAGTATGATGCAGCCAACGGCATGGACGACGAGGAAGACTTCACCAGTTCACCCGCCCTGGGGAACAGCAGCCCATGGAACAGTAAACCTCCCGCCACTCAAGAGACCAAATCAGAAAACCCCCCACCCCAAGCTTCCCAGTAAGATTGACCAGCTCCAGAATCCACTGTCAATAGCCACCGTGGGTTACACTCACTATTTCAGATCCTTACTCACAGGAGAGGAAGGAGGAGACATTAAAACTTTTCCAAGCAAACACCGATTTCTAAACCACAGTGATCTGAGCTTCTCTCTTTCTTTTTTTTAATTGAGAGGATCATTCCCAGTAAACTTCCATGACCCCTCCCTGGAGGCCTTCACAGGTAACACAGATACTGGCACTGATCGTAATTAAAGTAAGAGCAAACGCTAGCGCTTCTCCTGGCTCGGTTTTAACCACGTTTGTTAATTTCATTCCACCACCCGCCCCCCCCCCCCGGCCCCCGCCCCACCCAACCATCCAACGAAGGCCATATTGTCAATAAACCCTCAGTGCTCAGGATCTCATTCTATGCCGAACCCAACTACAGATAGACTTTTTAATATTGTAAAATATTTTCTGCTTTTTGACTTGCATCTGAGAGTTTCTTGTTTCAGTAAAAAAAGAAAAGAAAAAAAATCCACTTTTGGAAAGTAATTTAAATGTACCTTTATTTTTTTTTTTTCCCCTTCACCTTTTCTTTCATTGGGTAACAGCTAAGAGGGCCCAGCAGGGTAGTTTATGGCCGAGCTAATGTCAATTGGTCCTCGAGCCTGAGTTGGTTCAATCGAGCCCGAGTGCTGAAACAAGAAACGTCTTTTTGTCATCAAAGACACCAAGGCAGATTTTTATGTAAAGAAAGGCACTTGGCCCCCTGAGAATGTATGCGTCTGTAAAATTTCTGTTGATCCAAATATTTTCAAGCCATGTAATCCATTAATTTTGTGGGCAGTTTAATAAATCTGAAACTCTTTTGTGTTTTTTTTGTTGTTGTTGTATCTGAGTTGACTGTTGTTTCTTTTCACAGTATATTTCCTGTATAATATTTTGTAAAGCCCTAACCTAGTTCTTTTATGGGGACTTTTCTTTGGGAGCAATTCCAGTGTATTTATGTGAAACTTTATAAAAGAACTAATTTTTCCATTTGCATATTAATATGTTCCTCTATACATGTAAAGACACAGTGGCTCCGTGTGTTATAAAACAGCTGTATTTTATGTATGCTTTACTGATAAGTGTGCCAATAATAAACTGTTAACGACCAAAGCAAGTGAGTCTGGGTGTTTGTGAGCCCGGCAGAGAAATCTGCCCACAATGATGAGAAATATTGAGCTTGGATTTACGGCCCAAGCTCCAGATGGAATGGAATTGTGAAAACTGCACCATCTTTCTAAGGTATGGTTTCTTTCCCCGCTCACTGCAGTTTACTTGGGCAGACACAGGGGTGCCTTCCACGTGTCAGGCACTGTGCTGGCTGAGGACACAAGGATGGGAAAGGAAGGGTTGGCCTGGCTTCCTGGCCAAATGCAGGGGCAGCGGCTTCCACTCACTGAGTGCTTATTCAAACATCTCTATTTAAGGTTCACAGAGATTATTTCGGCTAATCCTCACGACTCCGCCAAGTAAGCCTTAATCTCCCCATTTTTAAAAATCAGTTCCTTGGTTTGCCTGTTTTTCTAAAGGATTTGCAATACACAGATACGGAGAATTCACGTGAGGACTTTTTGTTTAAAGAACTTTCATCTCATTTTTCTGCTTTGTATCCACGAGGAAGACGAGAGGAAATCTGTTAGTATTAACTGAGTGTGTACGAAGTGCCAGGCCATAGTAATATATCATCTCAGCCAGTTCTGGGAAAGGGGAGCTTGAAAAAGAGAAGCTAAGGGAGAGTGTGTGTCTTAGGTTGAGATTCCCGGAAGGAGAGCCTGAGACCAGGATCCTGGGCACGGATTTATTGAGGGAGAGTTCTTCAGTAAAGAAATCTTTAAGGGAGTGGAGGGGGTAGGATAGGGAAAGGGAAAGGGCCTAGGAAAGCTTCAGACTGGTGCATGGGGCAGGGGAAGGCTTTGAGCACAGTTATCCCCTCCCGGGCTGAGCCGCCAGACTTCTGTGCACCTATACTGGTCAGTCATCGGCTGGGGCCATCCCCAGGGTGTGTAGGAAGTGGTACCCTTTACAGAAATACGGCACCCATCAACCAAGGGCTGTTCTGCAGAAAAGAGGCCAACTAGAATGCAACAGTCCTAGAATCTTCGCATGGGTGGACTGGTCTCAGAAAGGGCTTCTGGGCAGGGCAGCAACAGTCAGCTTCATCAAGTGACTTGTCCCATCTCAGAGCTCATGGGTGACACAGTTAGAATTTGATTCTGCATCTCCCTTGACTACAAAGCCTGGGTTCTTTCTAGAACATCACATTGCTTCCCTAGAACATTAGCATTTGGAGGAAAATGTGCAGTACAATAGCAATAGAGCCAAAGGAAATAGAGGAGAATGGCTACTTTATTGCTTCCCCGCTAGTGTACTGCTAAGAGAACTGCCAGTTTGTCCCCCACCCCACCTGACCGTTTTAGGTTTTCTTTTATCAATTCTTTAAAGTCAGCAGTATGCAATCATTACAGATGATGCCTAGGACAATTTGTTTGACATCTGTTCCCGTTATGTATTACTCCATAGCCAATCAACCCCAAACTCAGAGACTGAAGAGACAATTTAATATTATCAGTTACCCTCCTGAGAGCTCACTGGTCTGTACCAGGTGGTCTGCACTTAGGGGCACAGATGCTGGATGGGGCTGGAGTCATCAGAGCTTAGGCTGGGCTGGACACTCAAGATGGTGCACTCACATTGCTGGCTATTAGATAGGAGCTTGGGTAGGGCTGTTGACTAGAGTGCCTTCCCGTGCAGCCTCTCCATGAGGCTTTCATAGAATGATGGAGAGGCTGCACGGGAAGGCACTCTAGAGCCAGCGTCCCCGGAGAGGAGAAACATAAAATACCAGTGCCTAGAACTGAAATACCATCACTTCTCTGTGCTATCCATCAAGGCAGCCCAGATTCGAGGGCTGGAGGCACAGACTCCACTCTTTGATGGGTAAGTAGCAGATGCCTCCAAGGAGGGGAGAAACCGATGGTGGCCATGTTTGAAAACATCTACAGCATCCAACACAGTTCACAACCTGTCCCTTGCTTACCTTACTTTGTACCTTTAGCCACTTCCCACTTGAACCTGATTCACCATCTACCTAGACTCCTCTCATTTGCCTGAATGCACGAAGTGCTCAGGTCACACGTGTCTTTGTATATGTTTTTCTCTCTTAGAATGCCATCCCCCACCTTCTTACATAACCAAAGCTATTCATTCTCATAGGCCCAGTTTGATTCTCAGGTCCCCAGAGACACCTCCCCAACTCTGCTCAGGGTCTGTTGTCCCCTCTGAGGTCCAAGAGCGCTTGGTGCTTGCTTCCTTCTTGGTTCTTTCCTTACAAATTTCTGTTTTTGTTGTTAAACGCCCTTCACTGTCCCACTAGACATTGCTATTTCTGAGCAGTATAATCATTTCCATCTGAATCTTTAATATCTAAACTCTATCATACATGTTGGTGGAATACATAGAGTTAAAAACTCCCAAGCTAGAGATCATGGAACCACTGCTTACCATGCATTTTCCCATTACATTTCAAACAGTCTGTAATTCTATGCCACAACGTAAAGTGACATTTATCCCTGTAGGTACGTAAGAAGGTAAGAGGTAGCAGAGATGGGTTTGTTCAAGTTTTTCAGAGGTCAGGTAAGCACAAAACAAACATTTTACACAACACTGGCTTAAGTCTAACTTCTATTAAGAAACCCCATGAGATTTGTCAGGCCCAGAATAATCCTAAGGGCAACCATCTGTTAAATACACACTGTGTGCCAGGCGCTTGCTAGGTGGTTTGCCTGGGTGGTCTCAAACTGAGAATCCAAGGGTACGTAAGTTGGGTTTTACTTTGTAATAATCTCCAAAGCTCAGCAGGCTTTGACCACAAACCTTTTATTTTTCTCACTCATGAGACTGTGGGTCACCTGGGGCAACTCTACTTTAGGTCTGCCCCTCAGGTCCCTTTCTAGGACCGTGGATCCCCAGGGCATGCTCTTCTCTTGGGAGATTCTACTCACGCTGCATCCATTGGCCAAAGCAAGTCGCAAGGACAATCCAACATAAGTGGGGTAGGGAAATACACTTTACCACTTGTAGACTGCAATGGTGATGGGTATGAGTAAACAACTGAAAATCCAATCTACCGCTGGCAGCCTACACAAGATGTCTGAAAAACTTCTAATGATTTGCCAACATTTAAAGACTGATGAATTTTCTATAAAAGTTAAAATTTCTTGCTTCTCTCAACAAATCGGATCTAACAACCATAGATTCAGACTTCTGAATCCCTGGATGGTAACAGTTGGCTGGCACCAGGTCATGGCTACCCTGCTTAGACACTCCAGCTCGTCATCTCCACACCATTTTACCCACTCACTCTACCTGCCTGGCTTCTGTTGGCAGCTGCTCTACCCATTACACCATACTCTCTACTCCTTAAGGCCGCATTTGGGACCCATTTTACAGATATGAAGACTGATGCTCAGACGGGTTCATTGACCTTGTTTATCACACAGCTCCTAAGTGGTGAGGTGGCTTTGAACTTGGGTGTCAGGGTCAAAGCCTTTACCCCTTTCACCAAACCACACTGGTTTATAGGAGCCACAGAAGTGGTTACCTTCTGTCGCTTAGGTTAGGAATGGGACAAGCATGATCTCATTGAATCTTTGCAATATCTCTGTGGGTGAGGTAAGGTTATTTCCCCCCATTTTGCAGATGGAACGTAGAGCAGTTAAAAAGTCTGCCCGAGGTCACAGAGCTCACAAATGACAGCATCATGTCACCTCAACTCTGACCCACTTTATTAGACTTACTGTCAGGTGCACAGTCCGTCGGTGGGGTGTTTGGAGGTGTTCTCTGGCATGGGAGAAGGGTCCTGGCAACCACCTTTCTGCCATCCACTATGTATTTCACGGGGTGACAAAGAGTTTGCCAGAGATCAAGACTTGCCACTTACATGGTAATGGAACAAAACAGGGAGGCCCCCTTTTAGGGCCCTGAAATCTCGAGGACATCTGACAAGGGATTTATAAATAAGTGGCCCAATCCCTTTGGGAAATTCTTTCTCTCTCCATTTCTCTTTAACCTTGAGGTGAGCATTGAATGCAATAGAATAACACAACCCACAGTGGTACTACATGGGGTGGGGCACAGTGAGAACAAGGCCAAGAAGTTCAATTATTTCCCTAAAGCAGGTTTGGCAGCACCCTTGGGAAATTCATTTTATAATGGGATACCCCCTCCATCTTTGTGGGAATGATTTCACGACAGAGGGGATGATGCTTTGATACGTGTACGCACTTCTAAGTGTCTGGTTGCTTCTCTGAATTTGCTCTCTGGCTTCACCTCCTTTGATCCATCGCTACAGTCAAGATAGTGTCTCTGATCACTGGGAATACTGAGGAGTTTGTGTTTTGAACAAAACCTAAGGTGGCAGCACTGTTGGTGTTTATATAAAGGTGTCTTTTTTGCACTTAAAGCCATTGAGCTAGAAAAGGCACTGAAAGGTTATTAAAACAATAAATTAAGGAAACTGGTGAAGCAATTGCTATGGCCTTGCTCATTCCTGTTTTACTTTCAGTTCCTATTCATTCCAGAATTTTATACCATCCTGGACAAAGAAAAGTTTTCTTGTTTTCCAATGGCCTTCAACGAATCTCCAGAAAATACAGTCATCTTTCATTATCTGCAGACGATTGGCTCTAGAACTGCCCCTCCCAACCTTTACCCTCCCACCCCCCAACCCTCCCATACCAAAATCCAGGTGCTCAAATCCCTTATATTAAATAGCATAGTATTGGGGGTCGACTGAAAAAAGAATGCACAACGTGACAGTTGTGAGTTAAGTTTTATTGGGAGTAAAACGAGGACTATAGCCCGGGAGACAGCATTTCAGATAGCTCTGAGAAACTGCTCCAAAGAGGTAGCGGGGAAGGTCAGTATATATGTGATTTTGGTGAAGGGGG
Organism: Phocoena phocoena; assembly: GCF_963924675.1. Lineage (NCBI taxonomy): Eukaryota > Metazoa > Chordata > Mammalia > Artiodactyla > Phocoenidae > Phocoena > Phocoena phocoena. The sequence continues at coordinate 95,601,618 of NC_089223.1, forward strand.
AGTACATGCAATCAAGCACACATTTTTTGTAGAATGTTTCTGCTGGTCTCACGAAGGTTACTGCTCGTCATGGGGAGCAGACGTTACCATGAAGGATTTTAATGCTTTTCTAGATATGAGGAGATGCAAGAATTGGGCTCATAAAATCATCTCCTGAAAATATCAACTATCTGAAGACCTGTTCTGCCAGTTATTCCCAGAGCACAAAGTGCCTCATTCCTGATCTCCACCCCGAACTCCTTTCATGGGGAGTTGAAGGTCAGCAGCTGCAGCGGCTCATAATTTGATCCTTGTAGAGGTAGATGGCAACTGCCAATTTATAGGTGACATTGCATATAAGCTTCGCACATCCTCCTGTATACTTTAAATCGTTTCTAGATTACTCATAATACCTAATACAATGTAAATGCTATGTTAAGCTGTTGCCGGTGGGCAAATTCAAATTTTGCTTTTTGGAATTTTCTAGAATTTTTTTTTTCAAATATTTTTGATCTGCAATTAGTTGAATTTGCAGATGTGGAAACCGCGGCTATGGAGGGCTGACTGTGTTTATTCCTGAGTTAGGCAAACCTGTTTGGGAGGAAGTTCTTGTTTGTATCTCTTTCAGAGCTGACATGCTGTATCTTGAGCTAAGTCATACTCTCTCTTTTCATTCTTAATTTGTTAAAAGTGTTAAGTTCACTCTTTTGGGGTTTGCAGATTCTTCTGTCATGTTCTAATGAAAGTGTTAATGCTTGAAGTGAAATCTGCAAAAATTCAAGAATGAGTGTAAAATTGATTTAACTCCTGAGGCCTCGCTGAAGTCGATTGTCACAAAAATGAAAATTCAGAATCGGAAACTTACATTTTGTAGAAAGAGGGAATTTTGTAAAACCTAGGCACTATCTGAGGGATCAAACACGATTTGTTGATCGCGGCAACTTGGGACCTTGCATTGGGAAAGCTTCTGAGGAGCAGCTCACTCGGGAAGAAAGATGTGAACCACCGTTAGCAACGCCTGCCATTGTAAAACGGCGGAGCTGGAGGCTCAGATTCCTCTCATTTGCCATCTCCACTCTAAATCACAAGCATTTCAAAGGCAGAAGCCTATGGAATTCACCAAAATTGTTAACGCATGATAGGGTGAGAAAGCCCATTTTCCTGAATCTGTCCCAGTTTTAACACTGAACATCCCTCTCCCTGGGAAATTCCTCAGTCCCAGGCAAATCCGCCCACACATGTAACAAAACAGACGTACGCAAAATTGTAATAGCTACTACTTATTGAGCATCTTTTTCATTCCAGGCACTTTGCATGTATTGATTCTAGTACACCCGCCCTGGGTGGGGACCCATTAATGCCATCATTTTACAGGTAGGAAAACTGAAGCAAAGAAACATGAAAGAAGATGCCCAAGGACCTCCAGCTAACAAGCAACAGAGCGGAGATCCAATCCTAGATGTGACTGACTGCACCGCCTGTGCTTTCTCTGCTACACCCATGGATTTGAACTTTTTCTTTTCTTTTCTTTTCTTTTTTGGCTCTGCTGCGTGGCTTGCAGCATCTCAGATCCCCAAACAGGGACTGAACTCGGGCCATGGCAGTGAAAGCCCTGAATCCCAGCCACCAGGCCATGAGGGAACTCCCTGAAATTTTATTCTAAAGAAGACCAAGATAAGTGCAATGTATGTTTACTAAGAGGAACAATCAAGCATCAGAGACTATGAGAGGCAAAAAAATTCCCCAGGAACCAGAGTCCTAGCTGTGCAAGCCAGGGACACACCTGCCTCTCACACCATCCCTCCTTCAGTTACAGGAGAATTCCACCGGCTCACTTGAAAAAGCTACCACGCACTATTGAAGTTGGCCAATTAGAAAGTATTCAGACAAATGACATCAGGAACATAGAGCAGGCAGGCCAAGGATTATTCCATTTGGCCGAATGAAAACCTCCCTCCCCATGTAAGAGAGGTTAATCCAGCCTGTCTTAAGGACTTACCTGTGGTTTTGCTGAAGAGAGCAGTTAGAAACGTCTGTGGCTAATTTGCACTTCAGTTACCTCTGCAGCTGAGTTTGGGGAGATTGCATTTGCCAAGTGCACCTTGTGAGATTCTTACAAATATTTAAACATGAAAGTTGTTGTCTGGAGTGAGGGGAAAAACCTCCAGAGTGGGCACTTGTATAACTCAACCACTGGGTCTACCTTTCTGCCGACACCCAAGAGGGTCAGTGTTGCTTACCTCTCACTGCAGAGCTCAGATAATGAGGTTACAGAATCCCCAGGCTGTATTTTTGAATGGAAAGTATTTTTTAAAAGAGACCAAATTGTCTCCATTAGCAAATTTAATCTCAATAGTCGCTGAGACCAAACATCATTTATTCCCTCCTTTCTTTCAAATACGTGCACAAAGTTGACTCCCCTTTTAAAGATCCAGACCAATGACTGTTTTATATTCCTAGGAAAGAGGTTCATGGATAACTTCAGGTTTTAAAATGATGCCCAGTTTAAAATGGCTTCTAGCTGTTGCCCTAAAACAGAGGACAACTGATGTAACTGCCATCAAAAATAAATACTGGAAGGCACAGCCCAGGACATTTTTGAAAATGAAGAATAATGAGGGGAACTTGACCCCCAGAGACATCAAAGCAGAGTGTAAAATGGTGTGGCATTGGCGCAGAAGCAGACAAACCGGGGGAAGGGTTCAGAAACACGCCAACGTCAATATCTCCATTTATGTTATTTTACATCTATGAGGAAAGGATGAGATTAAATAATATGTAAACAATTGGCTGTAGGGGACTTCCCTGGCAGTCCAGTGTTTGGGACTCCGCCTTCCAGTGCGGGGTGGGGGGTGTGGGTTCGATGCCTGGTCAGGGGCGTTGGGATGCCACGTGCCTCGCAGCCAAGGCTCCAAAACCTAAAACAGAAGCAGTGTGTGGCAAATTAAATAAAGCCTTTAAAAATGGTCCACATCAAAAAATCTTTAAGAAAAAAAATTGGCTATGCATTTCGAAATCATTATCTTACATCCATATCTTAGCCTGCATATGAAATTTTCAGATGAATTAGAGACTTAAACTAAAAAACAAAAGCACTAGAAGAAAATATTGTTAGGATTGGGAGCTAAAGAACAACCTGTCTTCTCTAAACACCAAGACTAGAAACCACTGTTGTTTTAATAGACATATTTGGAAGGGAATATGCAGTTGTGGTGAAGCGTCTGAACTCTGGAGAGTCAGACCTAGGTGCACACCCTGACTTTGACATATACTGGTTAGGTGACCTTGGCAAGTGACTTAGCTCCTCTGATTGCCTGTTGTCTTCATCTGTAAAACAAACATGTTAATAGTTCCTACTCAAAAGTTTGTGTTGCAAATTAAATGAAATATTATATGTAAAACACCTGGCACATAGTAAGAAATCAGTTGACATTATAAATTATGTGTGCTAATATTTTTATAGTAAAAACATAAAATAAGACTCAAGGACATATAAAAATTAGAAAATACCATACAGTGGAAATAAGGTCAGAGTAAGAGCTATGATAATAAGCTTAACTGATTTAAACTCCTTTGTTAAAGGGCAAAACACAAAAGAGAGACAGACAAAAACAGAATCAATATTCAGTAAGTAAGAAATCATGTATAAGATAAAAATGACTCAGAATGATTACAGTTAAAAGGATGGGAAATTATCAGTTATTCATATACAAAAAGAAATCAAGATAGATGTTAATTTTAGACAAGTTAAAATTTGTGGTAAAAAATATTAAATTTTATATTGACCATGTTCCAAGCAACAAAGCATCAAAATACAAAGCAAAAGACTTCTAGAGGGCTTCCTTGGTGGCGCAGTGGTTGAGAGTCCTCCTGCCTATGCAGGGGACGCGGGTTCGTGCCCCGGTCCGGGAAGATCCCACATGCCACGGAGCGGCTGGGCCCGTGAGCCATGGCCGCTGAGCCTGCACTTCCGGAGCCTGTGCTCCGCAACGTGCTTCAACAGTGAGAGGCCTGCGTACCGCAAAAAAAAAAAAAACTAATTAATTAATTAAAAAAAGACTTCTAGAACTCAAGAATTTGACTAAAGCACAATGCCAACATATTACGTTAGCTTTTCACAGATTAAACGAGAAAAAAATGGGAATGGGAACATAGAGAATTAATGTAATTCGATTGAAATAATAGGTATATATTTATCTTTAGATTAATTAATGAGTATGCCACATTTTAATGTAATATATACAAAACCATTCTCAATAATAGGTCCAAAAAAACCCCCATTCACTAGTGCAGTAATTTGTACAGGTCGCATGCTTTGATCATAATATAATACAAAAGTGTTTAACAGTGTTTCCTTTCCATTCTCTGGTTATTGCTGTGATTTCTGTACACTGATGTCTCAATTTGACAACTTTACTGAATTTTCCCATTAATTCTAATAGTTTCTCATTCCATTCTCTTGTGCTTTTTAAAGGATATAATCAATTTGTCTGTAAATATTAATAATGTTACTCCTCCTTTCCAATAGATATCTTTGTTTTCATTTATTTGCTTAATGCACTAGATAAAATTTAAACTATGTTAAATAGTGATGGTGGTAACAGGCATTTTTGTATTACTCCCAGTGTCAGTGAAATTAATTCTAGTGTGTTTCTTCATTCAGTATGATGCTATCAATTCTATAATATGTAAAGAAAACAAACTTTTAAGATTTTCTAATATTTTTTATTTAATCACTGATGGAAGTTAAATTTTAGCAAATGCCATTTTGTCAACTCAGTATATCATCAAGTGTACTTTTCTTTTTGTGCTATTAATGAGATATATTTTATTGATTTATTTCCTAACTTTGCTAAGTTAGACTCTACTTGGTCATGGTAAGTTATTCTCTTAATATGCTGTTACATTATGTTTGTTATTATTTCATTTATGCTGAATACATCTGTTTTCTGAGCAGAACTGGGCCATTGCTTTCCTCCTTTGTTCTATTCTGGGCTATTATGCTATCAGAATTGTACTATCTGTGTAGAATGAACTTGAAAGTGTCCTGTCCTTTCCGCGTTCTGTAATAGTTTATATAGTTTGGTGTAACCATATGACCCCACAATGTTCTTGAAGGCACTATTATGATTTTTCTTCAGAGATGTGAGTCCATTTCAAATTGATACAAAAATTACTTAATTTCTGTTGTTATTTTAAGTATTTTCTATTTTGTTTTTCTTATTTAACTGTGCTTTGGGGATTCATTGAGTTGAAGCTTGACTTTTTAATTTTCACTCTTTGTTGCTTAATAATGATACAATTCTAAATTAAGAATGTCTCTCTAGTTACAGCGTTTGAGGGTCCCTAAAATTTTTATAAGGATTTACATTCTCACCATTATTCTTCCTATCATTTTCATTCAGCATTTTAAAATTTGCGTCTATGTTAAAATGAGGATAATTGGAAATTAAATGAATCAATACAAGTGAAACAAAATACTTGGAAAGGTATCAGGCACATAATAAGAATACAATAAATTTAGCCATTCTTAAAGTTTTAGCTAATCAAATAACATGACACTTCACTTCCATTGAAATTCAATAGGATCCAATCCCAGAAGCTATTTGTTTACATATTTGTTTATTTATTTATTTATATTATTTTTTGGGCCACCGCTTGTGGGATCTCACTTCCCTGACCAAGGACTGAACCCAGGCCGTGGCAGTGAAAGGCTGGAATCCTAAACACTAGGCCACCAGGAAATTCCCAGCCCAGGAGCTATTTATTAAGTGACCAGATCCAGTACTCATCAAAGCATGTTTCCATGAGTGATACATGCTAGGTATATGCCCGTTCATAATAAAATAGAAAATAATAAGTGTACCTATTAGGGAAAATACAGAATTACCATTTTCTTTAACAACAGGTTTGTTGAGATATAATTCACATAGCATACAATTCAGGGTTTTAGTACATTCACAGAACTGTGCAATCATAATCAATTTTAGAACATTTTCATCACACTCTCCAAAAACCCCATATCCATTAGCAATCACTCCCCATTTCTCCCAACCACCCCACTACCAGCTGTAGGTCATCACTAATCCACTTTCTGTCTCTATAAATTTGCCTATTGTGGACATTTCATATAAATGGAGTCATGTATAATATGTGGTCTTTTGTGACTGGCTTCTTTCACATAGTGTGCTTTCAAGGTTCATTCACATCATAGCACTGTATCGGTATTTCATTCCTTTTTGTAGTCAACTAATATTCCATTTTGTGGATATACATATTACTAAATCATGCATTAATTAACGAACATTTGGGTTGTCTCCATGTTTGGCTATTGTAAATAATGCTGCTTTAACCATATATTTGCAGGTTTTTTGTGTGGATATACATTTTAATTCTCTTGGGTATATATTTATGAATGGAATTAATGGGTCATATGGTAACTCTGTTTAATCTTTAAGGAACTTCTAAACTGTTTTCCAAAGGGACCACACAATTTTACATTCCCACTAGCAGTGTATGACAGTTCCAACTTCTCCACATCCTCACCAACACTTGTTATTATCTATCTTTTTGATTATAGCCATCCTTGCCAGTATAAAGTGTTATCTCATTGTGGTTTCAATTTGCATTTCTCTGATGGCTAATGACATTGAGCTATTCTTGTGCTTATGATCATATGTAGAAATCATTATCTAGTCCAAGATCACAAAGATTTATCCCTATGTTTTTTCCTAAGAGTTGTAGTTCTAGCACTTACATTTAGGTCTTTGATCCATTTTGAGTTAACTTCTGTATATGGCGTGAGGTAGGGGTCCAAATTCATTCTTTTACGTGTGGATATCCAGTTGTCCCAGAACCATTTGGTAAAGACACTGTTCTTCTCCTCATTAAATTATCTTGGCATCCTTGTTTAAAATCAATCGGCCATAAATGTGAGAGGTATTTGTTTTTGTTTTGTTTTATTTTCTGAACTCAATTCTATTCCACTGATCTGTATATTTATCTTTCTGCCAGCACCCTTCACACTGTTTTGTAGTTTTGTAGTAAGTTTTGAAATCAGTAAATGTGAACACTCCAACTTTGTTGTTCTTTTATACAACTGTTTTGACTATTCTAGGTCCTTTGCATTTTCACATGTCAGTTTCTGCAAAGAAAGCAGCTGGAATTTTGATGGGGATTGTGTTGAGTCTGTAGATCAACTTGGAGAGAATTGTCATATTAACAATATTATCAATTTTTTGCTGGTGAAAATCCAGAGCAATCAACTGAGAGCATCTTCAACAGATCACTAAGTTGGCCAGGTACACTATAAATATAAAAATTAATACCTTTCATATATGTCAAAAATATAAATAGAATGAACAAAAGTAAAAATACGTATAAAATACCTAGGAGTAATCTTAATTTTAGTACAAAATCTATATGAGAAAATAATAAAACTCTCCTAAGTTATAAAAAAAGAACACGGAGCAATGGAGGAATCTCTTATACACAAAGTCTAGAGACATACCTGTGTTTAAGTCCTGACTCTGCTTCTAATCAGCTATGTGATTTTGGGAAAGACATCTAATTTCTCTAGGTTTTATTTGTCAAATGAGTCCCATAATAGTACCTATCCTATAAGATTATTTTGAGAATCAAATGCGATAATATATACGCAGCACTTTTGAAACATCGAAAATACTCATTAAACACAAAATACTATTAAGATTATGTTTATACAAAGATGTAAGTTCATCTCAAATTAACATAAATATTCAATCAAAGTCCCAAAATAATTTTTTGTGATAAACATCATTCTCAATTTCTTTAAGAAATACATACAGAGTGAAGTAAGTCAGAAAGAGAAAAACAAATATTGTATACTAATGCATATATGTGGAACCTAGAAAAACGGTACAGATGAACCGGTTTGCAGTGCAGAAATAGAGGCACAGATGTAGAGAACAAACGTATGGACACCAAGGGGGGAAAGCAGGGTGTGTGTGTGTGTGATGAATTGTGAGATTAGGATTGACATGTATACACCAATATGTATAAAATAGATAACTAAAAAGAATCTGCTGTATAAAACAAAATAAATTAAATTCAAAAAAAAGAGAAAAACAAATATCATATATTAATGCATATATATAGAATCTAGAAAAATGGTACCGATGAACCTATTTGCAGGGCAGGAAAAGAGATGCGGATGTAGAGAACGGACCTGTGGACACTGTGGGAGAAGGGGAGGGTGGGACGAATTGAGAGAGTAGCACTGACATATATACACTACCATGTGTAAAATGATAGCTAGTGGGAAGCTGCTGTACAGCACAGGGACCTCAGCTTGGTGCTCTGTGATGACCTAGGGGGGTGAGACGGGAGGGAGACTCAAGAGGGAAGGGGTATATGTATACATACAGCTGATTCACTTTGTTGTACAGCAGAAACTAACATACTGTAAAGCAATTATACCCCAATTAAAAAAAAAACAGAAAGAAATACAATCAGGCACAATTGCTAAAAACTTTTCTTATTTTATTTATTTATTTTTGCAGTACGCGGGCCTCTCACTGTTGTGGCCTCTCCCGTTGCGGAGCAGAGGCTCCGGACGCGCAGGCTCAGCGGCCATGGCTCACGGGCCCAGCCGCGGCATGTGGGATCTACGCGGACGGGGGCAGGAACCCGCGTCCCCTGCATCGGCAGGCGGACTCTCAATCACTGCGCCACCAGGGAAGCCCTAAAAACCTTTTTTAAATAAGACCAATTGGTGAAGAGAGATTTTTTTCCTATTTAAATGCATTATAAAGCATCAATAATTCATAAAACGTTATAATTACAACAATCAACAGATTGTTAAACCAGAATAGATAGCTTAAGAATCAAACTCTAGTATATTTAAGGATTTCATTAATGACATAAATGACATCACAAATCCATAGGCAAAGAAAAATTATTTGATAAATAATATTTGCACAATTAGCTAACTATGGAAGCAGGACATGATTGCATATACTCAGCACTCACAAGAGAAAAAATTAAATTCCCAAATGGAACAGGGAGCTAAATGTGTAAAACAAAAACATAAAATAAGAAAAAAGATAGCTGTATTTGTCTGATCTGACACTATAGACTGACTTTCCAAGTATAAAAGCAATAGAGAAAATTTTATGAAGAAAATCATCTGATTTTCTATTGTCAAAATTCAAAACATCTTCATAACATGAAAATCAAAAGGAAATCAACTGGGAGAATTAAGTATCATAAATCTACTAGGCAAATGGTTACTATTGTTGTTAAAATAAAAGCATTTATGAATTGGAAAACGATAAAACTTTAAGAGACAAAGGATAGGATAAAGTTTATCAAACTATGAATCATTAATAAACATATAACAAATGTTCAACCCACTGGTAATCAAAGAAATATGAATTCTAACTACAGCCATCTCCCCGTGTCTTAGATGTCAGGTGCAATCAGCTAATTAGACTCAAACTCCCAGTTTTACAGCCTGAGGAATTCCAGTGCACTCCCCACCATTTCCATGAGCCATAAGCATCCCTGTGTCATGGCTCAGCGCAATCTTTCTGTATCTGCTCCCTCTCTCACCCTGTAACCGGCTTGAATCGTCTTCTAGTCTTGCAGCATCCCCCTTTCTTCTAGTAACAATGGTCTATTACCTTTACTTCTTAATGGGGTGAAATATTGGTAGGACTGCATATCAAGGTGCTCTGCTCTCCTCTAGCCAAGGATGTGGCTTGTGATCCATACAGATCATTCAGAATATTGCATCCAGTGAATCAGTTTGAGGGAGAAAGAAAATAAGTAAATAATCTTAGGTGGCGATGGGGGCCACCAAGAACACAAAACAAGAGAGTGGGCTAAAACCTATCTTCAGCTTCCCTAGGTATGGGGCTGAGGTCACATTAGGACAGGCTTGCCCTGGGTGACCTCTACAATAAAAATATGAATGGCACCTCAGTTCCACTGAAGTCCAGCAGGACCCAATTCTAGGAGAAATTCATGAAGTGACAAAGTCCAGTGCTCGTGAAAGTTGACGCTCCCTTGTATGATAAACGCGTTATCTCTGGCCATGAGTTTTACATTCAAATGCTCAAGAAATGTTTACAAGGGTAGCCTCTTCCCTTCCAACCCTATTCTGAAACTGGCCTTCATAATTTGTTGTAAGAATTCAGATTGTACCTAACAATCTTTATTTTTGTTGTATTGTTCAGAGAGGAATGATTGTCTCTTTTGAGTATTAATCTTCTGTTGTTTCCATGGATACCTGATTCACTTAGAAATGAAGCAGGGGGAAATAAGGGACTCAGAAGCCAGAGAACCTATATTTGGTTCCTGACGGATGGAAAATCTGAGGCTTAGGGAGGGGAAGTTGTACACCCCATTTCAGTGGGCATGAATTGGTTAAACAATAAAACTCCAGCTCCTGTGTTTGGGAAAGAGGGAAACGTGTTTAATCGTTTTTACAGGCGACATAATAACATCTGCATTTCTGGTCAAAGGAAGAATCCATTTTCAGAGCACACCCCAATCAAAGGGATGCTCTCATTGCTGAGAGGAGTGGAATATAAACCCACTGCCAACCAGACTCCAAAGGAAAAAAGGCAGCTATAGGTGCTCTAGGAGATGGGCAGGTCCATGTGAAAGCACAGGGCACCCCTTCCTGGGACAATGCCTTTTCAGAAATATTTTCCACTAAGTGCCTGTAATTAAAGTCTTATTTTTGAACAATAGTATGCAGAAAACAAGATTTTGCTCTGCAATCCCACATTACATCAGTAATCAAGGAAAAGCACACACCCTGGCAACTGACCTCAGGCAGAAGCTCAGGGGACAAACTGGTGAGAACCAGAACCTGAGTAAAGAGGAACTGGGACCAGGACAAATGCAGACAGTTCTTTTATTCACAATTGGCCCAGTTCCTTATATTAAAAAAGTAGAAAAGTCATATCAAAATCCCTTTGCATTTTGCTGTGTATTCTGAACACCCTGATGGTTAAGGCAAAGAGAGAATTATGAATGATGATTCGTATATGTTGGAGTGGGAGGGGTCCCAGTCCATAAAAGGAACCACATTTCTGACCAAGTTTGGAATCAATTTAGAGTTGGATATGGGTTACATTATATGGATATCAGCCGATTACCTCATTATAGACAATGCTGATGTAGAGAGTATGGCTTACATCTGCAGGCATGCAGCCTTCATAGACTAAATTAGGGAGATATAGCCAGCCAATCAGAGGTGGCCCTGCAGCCCAGGAAAGCAGGAAAAACCTGCTTTACCACACGAAAGCACACCAAGCTAGCAGAATGTGTGCTTCCTTCACAAGATCAAGGAGAGGGGAGAAGCCTGCATCTAGTTTCTCTTCTCAAAACCATCCATCCAGTAAGACACTCCACTGCCCAGGCAGGAGGGTTGAGAGAAGTCAAGAGCATTAACCTAGTGGATTTCCTTCCACAAGGAGTGGGACAGACAAATCCACTACCCCCCACTCCAGCATTAGGGTCCAAAGATTCTTTTCACTAAGACTTGCATTCCCGATATCATGATCTGAACTTCCTTTTCAAAGCACTGTATACCTTCTACGTCCTTCAAGACAAGTACCCTCCTGCTGATAACAACAACCAAAATGATCCCTGAGATTCATTCAGAGAATTTGAATGGTTACTCCCCACAGAAGAGGGAATATGTCTTTTAATACAGGACTGTGTTGGTTACAAAGGAATGAATTACTAATAGTGAAGTTTGGAAGGTCACAATATTGGGGAGGGATAGGGAAGAAGGAGAAAACCTCAAAACCCATGTTGTATTCTGCCCTTTGAGTTCAGCTATGCGATTTCAATTCTTCAAATTCGTGAGCTAAGAATAAGAACTTAACTTCCATTTATTGAGTGCATGCTCTTCTCCAGGCTCCATTATAATAGTCCTCACCCTCTTCTTATAAAAGTCACCTAAGACATTGACCCAGGAAAATAGTTCTTGTGACAGCATCACAGCAGGAGATATAGGTCATGGGACAGACTTTAATTCTCCAAAGTCCAGGTTCTTTGTAATAGGTGACATGTAGATCTCCAGAAAGGTCTGAGGAGCAATGTGTGTTGATTGCTTAAAGTTTCAAATTCTCTCCAATACTTTCTTCATCTGTGGATACCTTGCTAACCAAATACCGGTAGCCATGAAAATTGCTCCTAGGCCAAGTTATCTGTCAAGAAGAGGGTGACTGTGTTTTAAGTCAAATTCAACTCAACAATTCATTTCCAAAATTGTTTTTGAAATTGCTGTAACATGCAGGGCCTTGAAAAAAGTGGGTCTTGCCTTCTAGGAGTGCTCAATCTTCTCAGGATTTCAGAGTCATCCTTAAACCACCCCCAGCTACCGTTCAACAGAAGGCAGGCTGAAGGCTATGATATTAGAGAAGAGGGTAGGTGTGCTATGGAAACACAAGAGGAAAGAAGTATTTATTCTACCTGGAGAAGAGATGAGTTTTGAATGAAGACTTGATGTAAGGTCAGGAATTGAATAGAATTGAGGTTGTGGTTCATCTTGTACCTAAGTGCATGGCTGGTGAAGACAGGGTTAATTTAAAAAGAGAGCATTAAACTTCTGGGGGCGTGCCACTTTCTTTTCTATACTCTATGATCTAATCCTGCCTGGAACTTCTAAGCACAAGGGTCAGTAAAGAGCCTAAACTATCCACTGTCTTTTTCTGACTTCTCTACAGTGATTGCTCAGAGATACTACATCACATTTTCCAGTCACATCCAACACATGGGCTAGAGGCAAGGCGAGAAGCCTGGATCAGAATTTCCCTAGGTCAAGGATTTATCTCCTAAGGTCATTAAGCTCCAAACTCTGAACTAGTCAATAAGGGTGAAATTCCTTTGAGACCCAAGGTCATGCACAGGTGACCTTTGGAAATGGAGGTTTATTGCAAGAAATTGGGTTTGGCACAGAAAGCCCCACCTTCACACGGTTAACTCATATGCATAGCTCACTTCTTGGTTCATACCACACTTTGTCCAGAAGCTTCCCTTTCACCACCAGACCAATTTTGTTCCCCTTCCCTATGCTTTCATATCACTCAGAGCTTACTTCCATCCCAGAATGTACATTCTGCTCTGCAGTTGTCTTTTTACACTCTTCCTCCCTGTCTGGTAGGGAGCATGCTCTGTGGTGGTAAAGATTATTTCATGGTCGGTCATATGCCTAGTGTCTAGCAAAGCAATTGTCCATATTAGACATTTTAATGAACACATGAGTGAAAGAATGAGTCAACCATACAATACAGTTCTAGCAACTTTGACACTGGAGTCTGCAGTAGAGTCAACAGAAAACCAAGGAAGAAATGTATCACTGCTTCAGAAAGAAATCTTGAATGGGGTACCTTCTCTTATTCATCTCAAATTTATATTTCTTCAAAGTTAGGTCAGTTGATGTTGCCACCTCTCAGCATGGAGCATTCCTGCTAGCTAGAGTTCACCCCTCATCACCCTGGAGGTGGCTGGCCAACCCACAGCCAATCTTTAGGTCAGTCACTTTTCACTTATGTGTTAACGCATTGTCCACAGCTAGAGTTTGGGCAACAGATCACAAGTCTTAGCAGTTTATTCAAAAGACAAATGTTTAGAAGCACTTTCCTGAGTGAGGTCCAGTGAATGCAGAAAGTTTAAAGACTCTACCGTCAGCTTATCCCAACTAGACTCAAAAGTAGTTTCCAACCGGCTGCATGGACACAGGACACAAACTGAAACACACACACAGAAGCTTGACAAGTTTCAAGCCTTTAGGGGCTGCAGGGATTCATTAAGCTGGAGCCTTCAGTGGGCTCCAATGGAGATGGCTGGAGTGACCATCCAGGACAGTGGGGCTCCTGCAAGACTGGAGAACCAAAATCAGAGTGACTCAGTGAGAAAATGAATCTCTGCAACAATTTTTTCCTGTAAACAATGGAATGCACATTGTTTTCCCTTAGAGAAAAGCGTGGCCTGGACAACATTGCCATCCAGGCTTTAATTTTCAGGATTTTAAAATGCTAATAATTGGGCTTCCCTGGTGGCGCAGTAGTTGAGAGTCTGCCTGCCGATGCAGGGGACATGGGTTCGTGCCCCAGTCCGGGAAGATCCCACATGCTGTGGAGCGGCTGGGCCCGTGAGCCATGGCCGCTGAGCCTGTGCGTCCCGAGCCTGTGCTCCGCAACGGGAGAGGCTGCAACAGTGAGAGGCCCGCGAACCGCAAAAAATAACCCAAAAGACATAAAATCCTAATAATCATTCTGTATTAGATTTGCGTAAGCACACTTAAAGGGTCTTCCTTATTAAACTTTTAAGATTAGCGTTAGCATTTTAATTTCTGAAAGATTTATTACATGATATTATGCCTTCCTTATCAGTAAACAAACACAAACAGTTAGAAATGGAAACACTCCTATATTTGAGATTCACCACGTTTGATGTGAACAACAACAGGAAACCTTAATAGAGAAGAGCCACCATTTCTAAGAAGTTTCAAGATGCCCCCGCTTCCCTGTCTGAAAGTTATTACTTGGCTCTAAGGCATTCTGGGAGAATTTGTCAATGGGCCCCCTTGTTTGAGCCCTGATCAGGAACTCAGCTCGTGGCCCAGGTAAATCTCACTCTCAGGTATGAACAATGCTGGGACCAGTATTTGCAGTCCCACAAGGACTAGCAGATGAAAAATCTGCAAATAATTGGCCAGGGACGTCGGATGAGGGTCTTTTACAGGAAAAAATATCCAAGGCCTCTGTCCGGGACTTTGCTCCTCCAGGAAAACTTCCTGGGCCAAAATCCGCAGTGGTCTCTCTCCAGGGAACTTTGACGATATTTATTACACACAGTTAAAAGCTCACTGAACCACAGACAGTCAGAGCTGGAGAGGATCTCAGGACATCTATCTAGACCATGGTCCCCATATCACTGCCCACAGGCAAAGTGACCTGCAGACGTACTTTGCTTGGTTGCATAATGCTTTGGAAAATATTTAATCAGTCAGCAGCACTTAGAACTAGAAAAAATTTTCATTAAAAAAAAATGGACTTCTTGATTGTCTTGAAAAATAAGAAGCTCTTACAATGCCAGGTATTTTGGTTATTAAACTATAGGCTCTCTGCTCCAAGCTCATCCTGTCATAATCTGGTTTATGACACTGGAACTGGAGCTCTGCAAACATTTCTCTTTTGCCAGCTGGTTCCCTGTTAGGCTCTGCCAATAACAGGCATTAGAGAAAGAGAGAGAGTCTGGAAGGCTGGACACATACATCCCTGGTCCTTCCTCTTCCTGTCATTGTCACCCCAGCAACAGTTTCTTACCCTGGCAGAGCAGGATTTTCCAGTCCATGGTTTTTCCACACCCTCCGAACCAGGGTAGTTGTACCCCTCACTGAGATTCAAGCTCCAGCCAGCCCACATCCCCTCCTTGAAGGTCTGAGTCCCAACGCCATGGAGCTCTTGCTCCTAGCTTCTAGATTCGTGCTGTCCGAGAGAAGGATAACAAGAGCCACAAATGTGAGTCACACATGTAATTTTACAGTTTCTAGTCACTACTTTAAAAGTGATGAAAATAAACAGGAGCAATTAATTTTAGTCATTAGTATGACTCATCTAAATTTATCCAAAATATTATCTCAATATGTAATCAATATTAAAAGCATCATTAAGAAGATAATTTACATCCTTTTTTACATACGGTGTCTTTGAATCCAGGATGTATGGTTATTTTACACTTAGAGCATTTCACAATTCACACCGGCTACATTTCAAGCCCTCAAAAGCCGAATGGATGGGCTTCCGTGGTGGCGCAGTGGTGAGTCCGCCTGCCGATGCGGGGGATGCGGGTTCGTGCCCCGGTCCGGGAGGATCCCACGTGCCGCGGAGCTGCTGGGCCCGTGAGCCGTGGCCGCTGAGCCTGCGCGTCTGGAACCTGTGCTCCGCAACTGGAGAAGCCACAACAGTGAGAGGCCCGTGTACTGTAAAAAAAAAAAAAAGAAGCCGAATGGAGCTGGTGGCTATCATATTGGATATCACTGCCCCAGGCTCTAAGAACCCTGTTCTCTCTTTCCAGTGCTGCAGTATAGCAGCTTCCTGCAATTATTAGCTCAGCATTGTCTCAATGTGCTCCTTAGGACTTTTCAACCCCCTAGTCTCTGTTTAACCATTCCTTATAATTCTCCACATTAAAATGAATGATGTACTTCAGGTTCCCTGATAGATCCTGACCAATGCAGTACTTGAACGAACAATTGCTGAGTAGCAGCTTCCCTCTGGTGAGTCCAGGACTCACCCTTTTATCCCAGAGCGCCCTCTCCCCAATTGTGAGGTCGAATAGCAAATGGGTTGTTATTTATCATCCTTCTGTTGGTAGAATTATGAAGAAAATGATGTTTCCAACAAATAGTCTCGCTTCCAAAATTTGGAAAATAAATGAAGGAACTAACTTTATGTGTCAAGTGAAATGTGAGTGGTCTTTTTTCCCCCAGGAAGTAAAGATTCTTCCTATAGATTTAATCTGTAAACGATAGCAGTGTTCCTTTCCCAGTACCTTCACTCAAACACACTGTTTTCCTGGGCCCTCTGGGCATTTGGGCCTGCAGTCCCAGTTCCAGACTATTCTGGTTATGAGCTCTCAGAGGATGGATCCCGGAGACAGCCAGGGACTTCCTGACTGATGATGAACCTGGCGGTTGATCATGTCACAGGTGAGGCTGAGGATGAGGAAAGGTAACTATGATGATGGTTTAGAATTTACAAAGCGCCTTTGCATTAATTATCTCATTAGCCAGATATGTGCCCATAGCTTTCCTACAACCTTGCTTCTCACTCCACAGCCCAGCCTACAAGACTCCTGGCCTTTGCAACATAGGCTGCCCCAGTGCAGTAGTTAGGAGTGAGGATTCTGAAACCAGAAAACCTGGGTTGGAATTCTGGTCTGACTTTCTAGGGACAAGTTCCCTAACTTCATTTTTGTGCCTTGACAGCCGCATCTAAAATCCGGGATAATAACTGTGTCGATCTCATTGTGTTGGTGTGAGAATTCAATGTGTTAAAGCATGCTCACAACAGCACCACTGTGCTTGGCATATAGTAAATGTTCAATAAATATTTGGCGGTTGCAGCCACAACAGCACCACTTTCTGGCCTATTAGACCAGTAGGTAGAGATTAAGAATATGAACTTGAATTGAGGTAAAGCAGTGTGCAAATCTTCGCTCCTCCACTTACCAGCGGCGCTACCTTCAGCCAACTGCTTAACCGCTCTAAGTCTCAAGTTTTCTCACCTATAAAATCGTAATACATGCCTTCAAGGGTTTTGTGGAGAATAAAATAAAGTAATACATGATGCATACTATTGGGTATAAGGGCTAAAAAGAATGCATGTTATCTAAACAAGATGAAAAGACAACCCTCAGAAAGGGGGAAAATATTTGCAAATGAAGCAACTGACAAAGGATTAATCTCCAAAATTTACAAGCAGCTCATGCAGCTCAATATCAAAGAAACAAAAAACCCCATCCAAAAATGAGCAGAAGACCTAAATAGACAATTCTCCAAAGAAGACATACAGATTGCCAACAAACACATGAAAGAATGCTCAACATCATTAATCATTAGAGAAATGCAAATCAAGACTACAACGAGATATCATCTCACACCAGTCAGAATGGCCATCATCAAAAAATCTACAAACAATAAATGCTGGAAAGGGTGTGGAGAAAAGGGAACCCTCTTGCACTGTTGGTGGGAATGTAAACGGATACAGCCACTATGGAGAACAGTATGGAGGTTCCTTAAAAAACTACAAATAGAACTACCATATGACCCAGCAATCCCACTACTGGGCATATACCCTGAGAAAACCGTAAATCAAAAAGAGGCATGTACCAAAATGTTCATTGCAGCTCTATTTACAATAGCCAGGACATGGAAGCAACCTAAGTGTCCATCGACAGATGAATGGATAAAGAAGATGTGGCACATATATACCGTATACATATGCAGGTGGATGGATGGAATATTACTCAGCTATAAAAAGAAACGAAATTGAATTATTTGTAGTGAGGTGGGTGGACCTAGAGTCTGTAGTACAGAATGAAGTAAGTTAGAAAGAGAAAAACAAATACCATATGCTAACACATATATATGGAATCTAAAAAAAAAAAAAAAAGTCATGAAGAACCTAGGGGCAAGACGGGAATAAAGACCTACTAGAGAATGGACTTGATGATATGGGGAGGGGGAAGGGTAAGCTGGGACAAAGTGAGAGAGTGGCATGGACATATATACACTACAAAATGTAAAATAGATAGCTAGTGCGAAGCGGCCGCATAGCACAGGGAGATCAGCTCGGTGCTTTGTGACCACCTAGAGGGGTGGGATAGGGAGGGTGAGAGGGAGGGAGACTCAAGAGGGAAGAGATATGGGGACATATGTATATATATAACTGATTCACTTTGTTATAAAGCAGAAACTAACACACCATTGTAAAGCAATTATACTCTAATAAAGATGTTAAAAAAAAGAGAATGCATGTTATCATCATCATCTGTACTACCATTATCATTATCATCATTATCTTTCCTCCTGGTAAAATACAAGCATGGAAGAATACTTTATCTCTTTAGATTTACTGTATTCAAGGTCAAGGGAACCTACACAAATTAGTGAGGTGCTCCCACTAACCATGAAGCATCACCCACTTTAATCAACGTCTCTTCATAAGTAAATTAAGAGGTATGAACTAAAACTCTCAAGATCTTTCCAGCTTTAAAATGTTTTATTGTCAAGTCTATAAACATTTCCATGAATAGGTTTTTCTGATAAACATCAAATATCCAGGGAGCCTCTGGGACAGAATACAGAAAGAGTAATTTTGGGATGGTAGAAAAAGGAGAGAAGAAAGTATTAAAATATGGATTGATGCTTGGAAGGGTGGATGGATGGATGGAGATGGATACATACATACATACACACATAAATATATACATACACACATAGATTATCAAACAGATGACTAAATGCAGCAGGTTCAAAGTTTCATCTGGTGCAACAGAATCCTGGGAGAAAGATTCAGTAAATGGAAAGGAAGGTGGACCAAAAATTTATTGGATACCTACTCCCCAGGTCAACTTGAACTTGCTACTTTATTTTATTGTCTACATCTTATAGTTGAATCCCAAAGAGGAAGTCCCAAAAGTTATAGCACTTATAAGTGGTAGAACCTGGACTTCAACTAAGGACTATTGAACTCCAAAGCCCAAGTTCTATTTCCAAAGAGTTGAGTCTGCCAGTTCAGAGTGAACCTGGCTGAAGAGCAGCCACAAACCTGAATTCTTAATTAGAAAAGCAAAGGTAGAATAAGAAATGGTGCTTGGTTAATTTCATAGGGAACACTTTCCCCTTCCAAGTGTAGGTGAAATGGACTAAAATGAAACTCTCATCTTGGAAATAAAATCTGCTCTGTGCAGCCAGCTGAATCTATGTGTAATATACTTTGCAACTGGATCCTTGGAAATTTAAGCTGAGTCAGTCTATGCTGACCTCCTTAACCAATTTTAAATCTAGGCAATATTTAAAACATTTTACTCTGGGGGAAAAATCTTTCTCATAAAGCAATTAAAGAAGCTGAACAAGAAATAGGAAGGACAACTTTTCTAGGAATAAAGGATGGAATTGCTTGTCCTGCATTTTCATCACTTGTTTGCTCAAAATTTTTTCCACTACAAACAGAGTTCACACTGCACAGAATTCCCCAGCATCCAAGTTAATCAACTACTGTGCTTCACAGAAACCAGCTCAGCTCAACCTAATCCTCTCATCAACTAGATAAATAATATCTTAGACCTTTCTAAGAGTGGTCCAATTGGCTTTGGACCTTGTTACTTTCATAACCAGCATTGGACTTTTTAATACTGACCTGATACTCAGAGCCCACCAGCCTAAGGTCATGGCTTAAATGTCAGAAAGCTCTGGGGGAGGAAAGGTTTCAATGAAAGTTCAAAGGGTGGGCCCAGAGCATCCAACAACATCAAAAAGCTAAGCAGAGAGGGACAAGTTGAGATTGTTTATTTTATTATAAGGTCATGGAAACTGAGCTGAAAGCAAGGAAGTGGCTTGTCCAGACACAGGCTAGTGAGTGACAACGTCTTGACTCATGGCCCGGTGCTGCCTCAAACTAATTTGGGTTCTGTTAGTAATAAAGCAGGGGAGAAGGGATATTTCACAGGCTCTCAGCACTGTCAGACACAACACAGAGCACACAACAATGGTGATACATGGAAAACTATATTTTTAACTTTTAATAGTTAAGCATTTAGTTTACTATGTATTAAAAAAATGACTAGTATAGTAAACTTGAGATTTTATGAATATTTTTGTTTTTAATGATACTAAGGGAGGTAGAAAAGCAAGAAAGTAAATTGCTTTAAACAAAAATTTTAAGTAAAATTGTGCTAGCAGTTTTCAGATATAGTATGAGATACTTAAATTAC
Source organism: Phocoena phocoena (assembly GCF_963924675.1). Taxonomy (NCBI): domain Eukaryota; kingdom Metazoa; phylum Chordata; class Mammalia; order Artiodactyla; family Phocoenidae; genus Phocoena; species Phocoena phocoena. The sequence continues at coordinate 95,622,099 of NC_089223.1, forward strand.
TACAATTTGGGAAATGTTGGTGCAAACCCATTCAATTTCCCTGAATATTCTTGATCACTTCACTTCTCCGTGCCTTTGCAAATGGATATTTTCATCCTATTTCATCATGAAATAAACTTCCCTAAGCTTTTCTTCCTGGAGAAATCCAAAATGCCTCCACAAATTTCATCTCCTTTGTTATGCCTTCTCTGGGGTCTCCAGTTCCTTATTCCCTACTGTGGGTTTCCTTCAGCACTTGGTATATACCTATATCTTCCTTATCTCCTTGTATCAGTCAGCTTTATTCTGCAATAATGCTGCATAAAAAACAACCTCCAAAACTCAAAGGCTTATAAGCACAAATACTTATTTCTTGCTCATGTTGCATTTCAGCAGCAGTGGGTCAAATGCTGTGCCTCTGCCAGGTTGTGACCAGATCTGGGTCTGATCCTCATGTTTTCTCATTTAAGTACCCAGGCTGAGGAGCAATCCCCCAGTCAGGACCATTAAGTTCTCATGGTAGAGGGTGGGAACGCAAAAGAAATTTAGAGAAAATTTGCAATACCTCTAAAACATTTATTGCGCTATGGCAAACCATCACTCCCACCCACAATTCCACAGACAAAAGCAAGCCCACACGGCCAAGTCTAACATCAAGCAGGCTGCCCCCCTGAAGAAGTGAGAGTTAGGATTTGCTGATAATAATACAAACTTCCATTCTCCTGATGCTGTAATAGTGTATTTATATCTCTGACATTGGCACTAGACTGAGCTTTTGGAAGGTAGAGACTAGGTATAAGTGATGTTTGTCATTGCTTTTGGAGAATCTTACTCCAAGTTAAAATATAGAAACTCACATTACCAGATTCTCTTGCAGCTATGGCAGCTAAGCATGTAACCAAGGCTCCTCCAATCAGAAGAACTCACCGGAGATTTCAGTTCAGACATAGTATCCTGAAGAAGGTAGGACCATGTGGAAGCCTTTCCAGCAATATGGACATTTGCCTTTCAGCACTGGCTTCAGTCTGAGAAGCTTTTCCCCAGTGGCAGGAGCAGAGGCTATGCTAGAGCAGTCCTGTGGAAAAAATTGGCATTGTGGCTGCCAATGTTGGCCAGTAGCTGGCTATCCCAGAGATTCTATGAGCTACCAAATATCCTTTGATAAATTTCTTTTCTGCCTAAATGAGCTAGAATAGATTCTGTAGTTTTGCAGCTCTGAGTCTAATATACTATGTCTTACCACTGTGCCCAGCACATGGCGGATGCTGCAGGTTTGATGGAAAAAAGTAATTTATAAGATTAAGAATAGCTAGCTTGTTGAGCAGTTACTGTATACCAGGCACCCTTCTAAGATATTTTAATCAATGTTCCTGTTTAACCATTATAATGACCCTTTGAGGTGAACCCGTTGTAAAGATCAAGACACTGAGGTTAGGAATGAATAACTATCACATCATCAGATACTAGCAAGAGCTCCTCTGGAGGCATTATTTCTCTTGCACTGCTTTAATTAAAAAATGTCATCTCCAAAACTTTGCATGTACCTGATTCAGTCAGGAGCACCCCTCTTGAATGGCCATATGGAGTTTCTTGGTGTCTCTTTGGCAGTGCATTTAGAAGACATTTAGCAAACACTCGGTTTGGAGCAGTCGTTTAACTCTTCTTATCATATTCTCCTCCATTGCTTATTTCCTCACATAAACTTTTATTCTCTTCCTTAAATGATCTCTGGGGGGTTGAAGGACTGAAAAAGCTTTTTAGAACGACTGTTTCAGTAGCTCCACTAGCCTCTTTAGGAAAGTGACTCTGAAGTAACTCAGGTGTTATTTTTAAATATTTACTTAGTGAATTAACCCTTCAGCTGCTTTCAGAGATGAGAAGCATTATCAATTCTGTTTTGCTAATTTTCTGCTCCAAGATCAAATACCCAGAGTAAAGTTAGACTGAATTCTGCAGTATTCTGGAAGATTATCACTTAAGGCAGCCTTTGTTGCAGAATCTTAAAAAATTTATCTCAGCTGATTCTGTTAATGTGTGTAGCTTTTGGCTGGAGAAAAGAAAATGAGAGACAAAGCAGTTTACAATCTGCATGAATTGTATTGACAGGTCTCTGTGCAGGGCTCTTCCTCCCCAAAATCATCCAGATGAAGGAAACTGGCTCTTCACATCCACTGCCAGCCCCTTCTCTCTCCGGTCTGTCCTGGTCTTGGGTGTCCTCCTATTTTTTGTTCATTAGGAAAGAAGGAAGCTAACAATGGTAAGGGCCAGATGAGTAGGTATTGAGTAGAAAACACATAATCTCATTCAATTTTCACAACCACCATTATGGACCCCCAAAGTGGAAAGGGATGAAGCTGAGGTCTGGAGTAGTAAAAGGACCAGCTAATGAGCAGCAGACTTGAACATCTAGTGCAGTGTACATTGTATTAGATCACGTGGCCAAAAGCCCAATCATATCGACTTGAGAGACATTTGCATTTTAAAATTCAAGGATGAAAATTCTTGAAAGCACAAAGAAGGGAAGCAAAAGGCTGGAGCAGAAACAGAGAGGCTTCTGCCAAGCACGTTGACCTGCAGACAAGTTGTAGGAAGCCTGCCAGTTAAGCCACATATAAAACCAGCTCTACCTGCTTTGTGAATTGCTTTCAGGTAGTCTTTAGCTGTCAGAGTGTTTCATCTAAGAAAATAATTCATCCAGAGACTGACCAAGCCTAGGGGAACACCAACTTGAGTGCTTGTTGCAGGAGTTCTTTCCTGTGCTGGGTGGAATAAGATAGGAAATGTTACCTGGTCTTCAAGCTCCTACATAAATGGCATGTCCCTCAAGCCTTCTTCCTAAGAAAAAAAGAAGGATCATTGAAAATCAGGAAAGACTGGTACTCAATGCTCAGTGAATCCATGTATCTATTCTGAATGGGTCCACAGAGCCAGTCCACCCAGTGACACTGAAATATCCTGATGGCCACCACTTATGGACCAACATGGTGTAGATTAAGAGTAAAGGCTCTGGAGCTGGATCCTGCCGCTGTCATCTCTGTGTGTTCTTCAGATCTTCGACGTCCTTACTGATTTTCTGTCTCCTTCTTCTATCAATCATTGAAAGAGAGGTATTGAAATCTCACCCGTAACTGTGGATTGTCTTCATCTTTGGCCGTCCTATTACTTGTTGCTTCATTTATTTTAATGCTCTGTTATCAGTGACATAACAGTTTCAAATTGTCATATTCTCCTGATGAATTTACCGCTTAACCGTTATCAAATGACCTTCTTCAACCCTAAGAAGATTCTTTGCTCTGAAATCTACTTTGTCTAACGTTGCTACAGACCTTGCAGCTTTCTCCTGATTAATGTTAGCTTTCTATATCTTTACCATTTTTTTTCTTTAAACCTATTTGTGCTTTTATATTCAAATGTGCTTACTGTACTAAGAATATTGATAGATCTTACTTTTTTATCCAATTTGACAATCTCAGCTAAAATGATCCTTAATATGACTAGGGTTAAATCTATCACCTTTCTGTTTGTTTCCTATTCGCCCCTCTTTCTATTTGCTCTATTTTTCCTCTTTGTTTTTGCCCATTTTAAGAGTATTTTTACTAGTCCATTGTATCCCCTCTTTGGCTTATAAACTATTGCTTTTTGTTGTGTTAGTATAGTGGTTGCTTTGGGGTTTAAAGCATATAGCTTTAACTTATCACAGTCTACTTTCAAGTGATACTTTACAATTTCATGTATAGTATAAGAAAATTTCAATAATACACTTCTGTTTCCTCTTTCACCTTGGTGCCATGTTTTTAAATGTCTTACTTCTACATAACGTTACAAATCACACCTTACTTTATTACCACTTTTTTTAAGCAATAAATCATCTTTTATTAAACTTTTTCTTTGAGATAACTGTAGATTGTAAGAAATGATACAGAAATTCCATGTACTCTATCTAGTTTGCTTCAATGGTGATATCCTGCAATACTGCAGTACAATGTCACAGTCAGGATAGAGACATTTATACACACAACCAATCTTATTCACATTTACCCAGTTTTCTTTGTACTGATATGTGTATGTGTATTCAGTTTTGTAAGTTCATGTATCTCCCACCATAATCAATTATCTTTTAAAGAGATTTGCTGTGGACTGAATTGTGTCCCCCACAATTTCATATGCTAGAGTCCTAATCCCAATGTGATGGTATTTGGAAACAGGGGTCTTTGATGGGTTTAGTGCCCTTGTAAGAGACACCAGAGAGTGCCCTCTCTCTCTCTGTAGCTCTATCTCTATTTCTATTGCTCCCTCTGTCATGTGAGGACACAGCTAGAAGACAGCCATCTGCAAGATGTGCTACAGACTGAATTGTATCCCTTCCCCCTCCTACTCTCAATCCATATGTTGAAATTCTAACCTCCAGTTCCTCACGATGTGACTGTATTTGGTGATGGGGTCTTTAAAGAGGTGACTGAGTTAAAATGAGGTCATTAGGGTGGGCCTTAATCCAATATGACCAGAGTCCTTAAAAGAAGAGGAGATTAGGACACAGACAGACACAGAGGGAAGACCATGTGAAGACACAGGGAGAAGATAGGGAGAGAGACCTCAGGAGACAATCCTACTGATATCTTGATCCTGTACTTCTAGCCTCCAGAACTGCCAGAAAGTAAATTTGGGATGTGTAAACCACCTAGTCTATGGTGCTTTGTTATGGCAGCACTGGCAAACCAATATGGTCATCATTAGGGAGGCTAAGATTGAATCCTACTCACTTCATTGTGCAGTTGTTATTTCTCACTTGCAACCAGAAAGCAACATATTAGGTATTTCTTTGGCACTATCAAATGCCCAGTTCTCCATCAAACATTCATCCAGTGATTTTACCACCAATAGAAAATCTTTCCTTCAATCAACGTTTCCAAGAGGGTTTGTAAAATGAGATATTTAATTCTACCATTCCTTTCCTATTTATTAGCTAATGTTCTCTTATAAAATGGAGATTTCTGTCATCAACTAGGGCTGTTTGGTAACACCAAAACATAAGTTCTATTGGAAAGGCAGGATAAGTGTTTAACACTGTTCGTATAATTACCAATTTTCAGAGTAATCAGTTATTTTTAAAACTGCCTCAAATGATAACAAATGAGATTTTTTTCTTTACCTTTTCTTAACTATTATTACAGAATCACAGATTTTTATTGATTAAATGTTTTAACCTATTATAATAATTACAGCCTTTATGTTCAAATTCTCATAACATTTTATAACAGTTTTTAAGCTGACTCTTGGGTCTCTTTTACATTACACAGTTAAACTTTGAAAGTTTCTTTGCTTTTTGGCACAAGATGTTTCTAATTCGTCTTGGCCCCAGACCCAGGATTTCCCATTTTTCTGAGAATCTCCAGTTCCTTTTAGTGTATAATTGAATCAGGGGTCATAATCTGGATGCCAAGGGTACTCTTTGTTACCATTTCTATGGATAGAGCTAGGGAAAACAGTGTGTGTGTGTATGAATGTGTATGTGTGTGTGTGTGTGTGTGTGTGTGTGTACACACACACACATACATATATACATATATATATAATCCTGGTTCTTACTAATATTTCAATTCAATAACATTTTCTTTAACTTTATAATTGTGTCTTAAACTGAAAATGATGACTTCTGAGAGCATTAACAAGATTATTCATTTGCTCTAACCAACATTATAAAAAATTACTTTCAGAGTATCAATGCTGAAGTTACTATAAACAATCAAAATATTTCTGGAAGTTTAAAATTTCTTTATACCTCTTTTCATCCTTAGCATAATTCCCATCGAGGATTACAGTGTTCTAAAGCCCATGAAACAAATTTGTTCTCCCTGTGCCTGTGATGCCAACTTGACATATGGTTAGATTCTTTCTCTTATTACTTTCAGTTTAAAAGGTTTTTTTTTTATGGCAGTGTATTTGCATGATTTAAAGGCAAAAACTATACAGAAAGTTCTATCTAGAAAAATCATGTTTCTACCCCTTATCCCTCCATCCTCTCCCCTCTATCATAGCCGATCTTTTTGTTTTAGTTTTTACGTTTACAGTGTGTTTGTCAGTTTAAAAAAATACATTAAAAAAAAATTTTTATCGGAGTATAGTTGATTTACAATGTTGTGTACAGCAAAGTGAATTAGTTATATATATATATATATATATATATATATATATATATATATCTCCACTCTTTTTCTTTTCTTTTTTTTAAGATTCTTTTCCTATGTACACCATTACAGAGTATTGAGTAGAGTTCTCTGTGCTATACTGCCGGCTATTATTAGTTACCTATTTTTATATATAGTGATGTGTATATATCAATCCCAATCTCCCAATTTATCCCTCCCGCCTTTATCCCCTGGTAATCATAAGTTTGTTTTCTACATCTGTGACTCTTCTTCTGTTTTGTAAATAAGTTCATTTGTACCCCCTTTTTCTTAGATTCCATATGTAAGTAATACCATATGATACTTGTCTTTCTGTGTCTGACTTACTTCACTCAGTATGACAATCTCTAGGTCCATCTATGTTGCTGCAGATGGCATTATTTTGTTCTTTTTTAATGGCTGAGTAATATTCCATTGTATATATATATATGTACCACATCTTTTTTATCCATTCTTCTGCTGATGGACATTTAGGTTGCTTCTTTGTCCTGGCTATTGTAAATAGAGCTGCAATGAACATTTGGGGTGCATATGTCTTTTTGAATTATGGTTTTCTCCAGGTATATGCCCAGGAGTAGGATTGCTGGGTCATATGGTAGTTCTATTTTTAGTTTTCTAAGGAACCTCCATGCTGTTCTCCATAGTGGCTGTACCAATTTACATTCCCACCAACAGTGCAAGAGGGTTCCCTTTTCTCCACACCCTCTCCAGCATTTATTGTTTGTAGATTTTTTTGATGATGGCCATTCTGACTGGTGTGAGGTGAAAACTCATTGTATTTCTCTAACAATTATTGATGTTGAGAAGCTTTTCATGTGTCTCTTGGCCATCTGTATGTCTTCTTTGGTGACATGTCTATTTAGATCTTCCACCCATTTTTTGATTGGGTTATTTGTTTTTTTGATATTGAGGTGCATGAGCTATTTGTATATGTTGGAGATTAATCCCTTGTCAGTTGCTTCATTTGCAAATATTTTCTCCCATTCTGAGGGTTATCTTTTTGTTTTGTTTATGATTTCCTTTGCTGTGCAAAAGCTTTTAAGTTTAATCAGATCCCATTTATTTATTTTTGTTTTTATTTTCATTATTCTAGGAAGTGGATCAAAAAAGATCTTGTTGCAATTTATGTCAAAGCGTGTTCTGCCTATGCTTTCCTCTAAGAGTTTTATAGTGTCTGGTCTTACACCTATTTTGAGCTTATTTCTGTGTATGGTGTTAGGGAGTTTTCATTCCTCTACATGTAGCTGTTCAGTTTTCCCAGCACCACTTATTGAAGAGTCTGTCTTTTCTCCATTGTAAATTCTTGCCTCCTTTGTCATAGATTAGGTGACCGTAGGTGCATGGATTTATCTCTCTATCCTGTTTCCATAGTGTAAATATTCTTAACATGGCCAATTTCAAGCTCCCACATGGATGCTCACTGGCTGGAAAAACTGAAAATTTAACAATCAGCCTCAGCTGATTAACAATCAGCTGCCTCGAGTGCGCCTTTACCTGTCTCCTCCACCTCCTGCTCGTACAAGAGGTAGTAAGCTGCCCTGAGCCTTGATTTTGTTTTTCTGTTTTGTTTTGTTTTTCCCCTACTTAATAACATGTGGTTAGACGCCATGAAGTGGTTGTCATATAAGTCATTAGAACCTCTTCCTTGTCTATTTCATTTCATGTAACATGACCTTCCACTTTTTCCCTAAGTATGGACGTATGGGAGAGTTTAAATTTGGAGTCAAAAAGATTTGGGTTCTGACCCTAAATGAGACCTTTAATATGTGTGATCTTTGGCTGATTTCCTTACCTCTCTGAACCTCAATTTCCTAATTTATGAAATGGGAGCCATAACAAAAGTTTATGGTTTAATAACTTGAAATAAAATGTTCAAATATAATATTAATGATAATTTTAATAGCCAGCTCTTATTGAGCATTCAGTTTTTTTCCAGGCACCGTTTTTAGTACTTAACCTAGATTAATTCACTTCATCAAACATATGGTGTATACTAGTCACAACATCAAAATGTGATGTATACTATAATTATCATCATTTTACAGATGGAGAAAGTGTGTCACACAGAGGCTAGGAAATGTTCTCACACTCATATAGCTAGTAAGTGATGGAGGCAGGATTACACTCAAGCCATCTACCTCCAGAGACTGCCCTCAGTTTAACCACTACACTCCAGCAAGTGCCTGGCAGAGAGGGGTCACTTAACGGAGTTAGTTTCCTCACCTCCCTCTAGTTCTTTGGTTTCAGCTGCAACTTCCTCTTAGTTATTCAAGGAAAGTTCTTCTCAATGTGTGGAGCTCCTGAGCTTCTCTCAACAACTATTCATCTTCCTTTTCTTGTTCCATCCTCCAAATCACTCCCTACCCACTCCAAATTCATGACCACAGTCCATCTTTGGGGAACCTGAAAAATGAACAGGAAAGGCTTAGCTGGCAGCACTGCCCTGACCTCTCCCTAGTTCGGGGACGCTCCGAACTGCCCCCTCCAGTTACCCAGCACAGCAGGGTGTCCGTACTGATAGATTGGTATCTTTGTTGGACTAGTTGTCAATATTTTGAATATTTAACAAGAAGTTTCCATTATATGTGCTCTCATTGTTTAAATGGGGAAACTGGCTCAAAGAGATTAACTTATTTTGCCTGAATCCCAGGGAAATCAATCCTAAGAGTCAAGCCCAAGGCAATGTGACTACCAGACTCTTTTTTTTTTAACCTATAAATAATTATTTTCTGTTTTTTACTCATTTTTTAAAAATTGAAGTACAGTTGATTTACAATGTTGTGTTGTTTTTTGCTGTACAGCAAAGTGATTCAGTTATACATATATATACATTCTTTTTTATTATGGTTTATCACAGGATACTGAATATAGTTCCCCATGCTATACAGTAGGACCTTGTTGTTTATCCACTCTACACATACTAGTTTGCATCTGCTAACACCAGCCTCCCACTCCATTCCTCCCCAACTCCCCTCTCCCTTGGCAACCACAAGTCTGTTCTCTATGTCTGTGAGTTTGTTTCTGTTTCATAGATAAGTTCATTTGTGACTACCAAACCCTTAACCTTTGCAGTTGGCATGGTAATTTTGAAAGGAGATGGAAGTCCTCATTTCCAAGACTACTTGGGGGAGAGGCTGCTTTCACTCAGTGAAGGCTTAACTGTCCAATTAGAAAGCTTTGCCCTCAACGCTGCCCTAAATCAGAGGTACGATCTCAATCACCAGCATTTGGCTTGGGCTCAGGATCCTAGGGCTGTCAATTAGATTTAATACTTTACCACATACTCAGTGCTGATTTAACAGGGACCCTGCTGCTTTAAGAGTGGATAAAATTAGATGCTGAGGCCATGATTCATCTCTAGCATCATTGCAAGGATACAATGAGATAACCCACGCAAAGAGGTTAGCATGATGTCTGGCACATGGCACTCAGGAAGTGCTATTAATTTTATTATTACCGCAGGAAAAAAGTACATGGGAGAAGACTGAGAAGCAGATCTGGATTTAAAACTCAGAACTGACACTTACTTAGTGATCTTAGCGAGTCCTTTACGTCTCTGAGTATTCTCCTCTTTAACTGCTGCAAGGAGTAAATGAGATAATATATGTAAAGCATCTACCACACGGTAGACGTGAATGTAAGAGAGCAATCTTGATTCTGTATTTGCCTAGCAGCAAAAAGTTAATGAAGGGCTTTAACACTTGTGCAAAGAGCAAAGGAAGAGGGCTACAAAGACCTGCCTCTGTATTTGAAAAAGGGCAAAATTACGACTCTTCTCTGTCCCTTTTTCCTTCTCTGTATAATGGCTGGTTTGGAGTCCATGATGTCCTCCCAGCTCCAGTGATGTGCTACTTCTTGGAACATCTGTCACTCCTTCCAGTGATGTTGTGAAATAGTCAACAGGCATTGCGCCCATCTTACAAATGAGGAGACCAAGACTCAGGATGTCAGGGACTCAGAATCACAGACTTTCAAGGTCGAAAGGATCCTTAGAGAGTGTCTTGTCCAGCGATCCTTGACCTCCTAAATCCCCTTATCTATCACCTCTTCTTCAATCCTTCTCCTTCTTGACAGGGAGTGGGCTGGGACCATTGTTCCTCTCTGATGACATTGAGAGTCCGGCAGAGAAAGCCCGTAGCCAGCTGTCACGGGGGAGGGTGCTGCGGAAAATGGACCTGCCATCACACAGGGATGAAGATATGGTGAGAAACAGGACAGAACAGTGGTAAGGATTCTGAAGCCCTTGGTTTATTCACCCTAGTCCTGGTCAACCCAGTGGGAGATACAAGTTCACGGATTCAGTAAAGCCATTTATCCATCACCGAGTCTTCCTATGGGTGAGGTTAGTCTCTGTCGTTAGCACAAAGTACATCCAGATTCTATCCTAGTGCTTTTTGCCCTGGTTTTAGGAATAGCAAACTGCATAATCTCATTTGTCTGATTCTGTTAATTGTCTACATTCTGTTTCACCTGCAGAATCTCTCTAGACATAGAGGGCTACATCTAAAACTCCCTACTTGGTATACGTTGCATATGAAAATTTATCTCTAATTTAATGTAAAACTTTTACCCATCTTTTCTGGAAGTTCCACAAACACCCACATGGTTGGTAACTTGGCCAAAAGGACTTCCAGGCCTCAGAGGCAATTGTAGTTGCTTCTATGCTTTATTACGGTGAAAGGAAATGCAGCAGGATCAGTGTGGGGAGAACACTTAACAGGAGGAGTCTGGAGGAGTCCAAACACAGGCTTCCAATTTTCTCCCTCCCAAGGCAATTGTCCTGTAGCAAGTACTCCTTCCTGCAGTGAAATGCAGCCCCATGTGTACGGCGTTTCTGCTGAGGAAGCACAGGTAAGGCTCAGAGTCCAGGGTCGTTACTGTGGGCTGTTCACATGGTCACTCCAAGAAAGAAGGCAGGTGTTCACCATCAACATTGTTGGCACAGTCTAGGCAAATTGGTACGGCGGGTTTCAGTGCCCCAGGCATACAAAACAGGCTTATCAGTTAATAACAGAGGGAAGATGCCAAAGCCAAGTTCCCAGATGCCAGGCAATGGTCACCTCAAACACAGGCCCATCTAATGAGCAGCATCAAGTTTGTTATGTGAACTCTTTCCTGCAACTCATTCATGCCTCTTTGGGACAGACGCGAAAAGCCCGCGTGCTTATTTAATTTTTGAAATTTCACAGTGGGTTAAATGTCAGGACTAGGTTGACAGCAAGTTTGAGGTCTTCTCATGAAGAATTTATACAATGTTTCAACACTTTCCTCTTCCATGTTGGAGAATCACTCATTTAATCCACTGAGCATCCTCCCTCAATCACACGTGGACCTTGAATCCAGGCCTTCTTACCTCCCTAGAGCTCCTTCTCAAACTTAACTGCAAGCTGTAATCACCTAAGGAGCTTTAAAAACTACTGAGCCTGCGTCCCATGCCCAGAGACACAGATTAAATTTGTCTGGGGTGCAGTCTGGGATTTGGAATTGTTTAAGCTACCCGGGTGATACTAGTGGGCGGCCAAAGTTAAGAACCACTCCCGAAGGCCAGTGGTTCTCAAACTGGGGTTCCCCGACCAGCAGCATCAGCCTGACCCAGGAACTTGTTAGAAACACAAACTCTCAGGTCCCACCCCAGGCTTACTGAATCAGAAATTCTGGATGTGAGGCCCAGAAATCTGTGTTTCAATAAGCCTTCCAGGTGATTCTGAGGCATATTCGAATTTGGGAACCATTGCCCTAAATGAGGACACAAGTTTTCTGCCAGCCCCTGGGCTCTTGGTCAGGCTGCTTTTAGCCACAGGAAGTCCCAAGCACTACACCTGTGTGCTCCTAAGAGCCTCGACCTGCACAGCTTTGCTTAGCATCTCTTTTCCTCCCAAATTTCCCAATGATGACTTTGGATGTGGGGATGTGGGACTCGGCGTGTTAAACTCACAGCCAAGTACAGGAAGATGGATATGTAAACAATATTTGCATACTGCTGGGCAGGACGCAGAGAGAGTGTGGAGAGTGAAGAGTCACACAACGGTGCCGGGCAGAGTCAAAACACAGCAAACTGGGACCTGAATTCTACTTTCCGTTGTGACTCTCCTGGTACCCAAATGTCTGCATCTCAGTTTCATCATCTGCAAAATGGAGATAATAATTCTTTCCAATCTAATCCTGAAAGCCTCTTTGAGGTTTTATAGAAATAATACATAATATAAATAATACATAGAAAGGTGTAAAAGTATGACGAAGATCAGATACTGTTATCTCGGTCTGTAAGGAGAGAGGCAAGGCTGGGAGCACAGTGTTGTCTCTCCGCTGGAAGTTCATTGATCCCATCCTTCCTTTAAGATTTATGTTCACTCAATATGCTAACCACCCTCTGGAAAGTAAAAATTCTATCCAGTTCCTGTATTGGCATCATGTTAATTCACAGAAATATCTCAATCATTTTACTAATTTCAATCTATATATTTTCTCCAATTCAGAGAAATTCCTGATACACGTGCAAGTGTAGCTCTTGCATTGCCTGCATTGGTGCTTTCAGGGGAATCTTGTAGGGGCAGGGGAGGGAAGGAAACTAGTATTTATCTAGTACTTGTTATGCACCATTGCCTTCCATTTCTTAGTGTTTAATCCTGACTGTGAACAACAGAAATTTATGATTATCTGTATGTAATAGATAAAGAAGCAGAAGGTTAGAGCGGTTAAGGAACTTGACCAGAACCACACAGAGATAGAACAGCACGGTACTCAGGTCTCTGAAGTTCACATGCCTCTCTCTAGCCCAGTGTCTGTTACTTGCAGACACATCTCTAATTATGGGGTGAAGCTGGGGGGACCCAGTAATTAGAAAGATGGGGATTCCTAGCCACATATGGTTTGTCTGTGACTACACACCCCTCCCTGAAGCACCCCAGCCAAGTGAACAAGAGATAACTTCACAAAGAGCAGACATCCCCCTCTGAGGCTCTGCATATTATGCTTTCCAAATTGAAACATGAAATATCCCACAGGCACTTGTGGAAATCAAACTCTTGTATGTGGGGAAAGATGAGTGTAAAACCCTGGCAGCTGTAACCCAGGGAAAGTTACTTTGGAGTGAGAGCAGCCTTGCTCGGGAAAGCAGGGGACTAATCTATCTTCAAAGAAAACACTCTCCTGAGATGTCTGGATGTCTGCCGGCACATACAGGGCCCACCACCAACATGGCAGAAAGGCACGAGGTATGGCAAGAGTCCCTGGATGTCCTCCTCGTGCTCCGAGGCTGCAGGCCCATGCCCACGGGCACTTGTTCCTCTGAGTCATTCCCTCTCTGAAGCTCTGAGCAGTTTCTGCAGACACCCTAAACCTGCTTCCACACGCTTCCTCAATTTTTCACTTTCAGTTGTCAGGAGGTCTTAGTAATGGTTTTTCATTCTTTCCAGGTGGTCTCCTTTCATAGACCTCCCTGCTCATTTCAAGTTTAGAGTTAAAAATAACACTGTATTATACTTATCCATGGAATGTAACTTAAATGGTTGCATTTCCAGAACAATAAATGTCACTGTACACTAAGTACGTCACACAGAACTATGCCTTGTCCTGAAGATAAAGCAATAGAACCTCTGGACCCAACTTTGGCTTATAGAACCAATGGGGGAATCAACCTAGCTGAGTGAATTCCTGCAAAGCAGCTTGCCAGTGGGACCATTCATAGGTGCCCCATCTGGCTCTGGGGCCCCTTCTCTTCCTCTACAACATCTTCCACTTCCCTTTGGGGCACTCAGCACATTGTTTTGGTGCTGCTGGTTTACTCACCTGTATACCCAGCAACACTCTCCACTTTTCGAGGGCTGGAACCACTGTATTCCCAGCATCTATTACCTAATTACCCTTTGCAAAAAAATGTTTGTGGGAAGAATGAATGGGATAAGGAGTTGCTCCTGAGTTAAATGTTTATAAATTGAAAGCTATTTCAAGTGTATTCACTGGGCGCTTTTGAACTAACTTAGGGCAAATTGATTTTTAATGCAGTTCCTTCAGGCTGTGTTAGTAGGTGAGAAAGTGAGTAGGACCAGGAGAGGAAGGATGGGCCCAGAGGAAGGAGGGACAGTCATGGACCAGGTAGGGGCTGATTCAGCAAGGGATCCTGGAGTCACAGACAGAGGCCAAAGGCCAAAAAGAGCTGAGCCCTGTGGTCTGGGCCAACACAGAAGGCAGTCCTGCCATGACTCAGAATTAGCACCAAAGTTTCCCCAAACTGATTAGCGGCTAAGGGGGACTCACGAAGAGCACATGGGAATCCAGTCATAGTTTTCAAGGTAGGACGCCCTCAGATCACTGCATCTGTTGGTCCAGCAATGGGAGGTGAGATTAGGAGCTGCCTGCTTGACGTGGGACACGTCCTAACAATTCCTTAGCTGGGAGTTGTGCAAGCACAGGCAGAAAAACGATGTAGAAGCACGATTCTTCCCTGAAGAGGAAGCTTTGGGCTAGCTCTTAAAGAAGAGAGGTGCAAAGAAGATGCTGCAGACAGGAAGTGAGCCAGTGATAGCCTAGGGCATCATGCCCAAGGGTGCAGGCTGGGCGCCTTGCAGGATTCATGCAGTGGTTGTGGGGAGTATCTCTAAAATATTTGTGGGAAGAATGAATGGGATAAGGAGTTGCTCCTGAGTTAAATGTTTATAAATTGAAATCTATTTCAAGTGTATTCACTGAGCGCTTTTGAACTAACTTAGGGCAAACTGATTTTTAATGGATCTAGTGGATCACATATTTTGAATGTCACCACTGAGAGTCCATTTCTAATATGCATCATTCGGGTTAACAGATCAATTTCACCAGTAAAAAAACCATTTCAGACATTCACTGAGTTACTCAATAAAGCCTAAGTTATTGATCCAATATGGGTAGCAGACATTTGCATCTGTCTCCATCAGTGTGCCCTCCTCATTAGGAATTGAGCAACGTGTAGGTGATAGATTAATACCACACACACACACACACGCACACACGCATGCACACGCAAAATCACACTTTGTATACTGAAGTATGTTCAAGTACATTCCAGACATCGTAACTAGCAGTAGCAAAACCTCAGGTTGGCTTGACTGCGTGAGTGCCTGAGACCTTGCCCTTATTTCTGGACTTTTGGAAGCTGAGGCAAATAACTCTGTAGCCAAGTGTGCCCATGAGAAGGAAGTGGCCACTCAGCAGAGCTCTGCACCACATGGTCCTGGGCAAGACGAAACCTCAGAATGGTGTCCTCAGCCTGAGAAGCTCCTTCCTGTAACCCCTCCTCCAACTCTTGGGACAACCCTAGGAAGGAGTCACTAAGATGTTGGATATTTTTTCCTCTAACTCTGGTGTGTGTCGGTTGTGCCAAATTCGATTTGGTTTAGAAACAAAAACGTAAAGGGACATTCCTGACTCCTTGATTATGATGGGGCACAAGCGTGTTCATGACACATCCATTATCTAATTTAATTCTCAAAGCCAAACTATGGGATCGGGATTAAGTTTTCTCATGGTGAAGAAGAGAAAACTGAGATTCTGAGTGGTTCAGAGATGTGCTTAAGGCCACACAGCTGATAAGCCAGGATTCAGCTCTACCTGACTCTAATGTGGGTGCGTTTCCTCTACTCCCCAGGCTGAACTTTATATCAAGTGGCAAAAAGCTGTTTAAACGTGAGGACAGATATATACTCAGGCCGTGAAGAGTTAATAAGATACAGAAGAGAGTCAAGGGAACATATTTCCATTTTATTGCCATTTCTGTCCATTTAAAGTCTCTTTTATGTTCTAGGCTTTTGACCCCCAGCTTTTCTAAAGTAATGATTGGTGAGCCTTGATTGTTTAATTAGAAATATGGCACCATTATTCAAACAGTTGTCATTACCTAAGCTGTATCGGTCAGAGAATAGTCTAAATACATGGAAAGAAATGCTTGACACGTCTCTTTAATTTAATTGTATTTATTTTCACATTTCTAAAAATACTCTCTCTGCAAACAGCTCCTGGGCACAAATTCAAAACCATAAATCGGCCAAGCTAACAGCACGCTCCTCCTCTGCTGCCTCATTTAGGTAGTATCCAAAAACTCATTGTAGTTTCTGCTGTTTTTTAAATACTGTACACAGAGCCAACTGTGGATGGTTGTGACTCCGGTAGCGTCCTGGCTAGGCTTTCAGAGACCCTGATCTAGACAAAGGGAAAGGGAATTTCAAGACCACCTATCAGGAAGTTGAAATGTTTGCAAAAGTAACAGTTAACACTTAGTAAACATTCTGTGTCAGCTACTGCTCCATGAACTCAACTGATTTATTCTTTACAATACTTCTATTCAACCCATTTCACAGATGAGGACACTGAGGCACAGAGTTACTAAAGAAATAGAAAAAAGGATTCCTGGGGTGGGTATCCAGGTCAGGAAAGTGTTCTGGAGAGGATTCCTGAGCTGAGTCCTAAGGAACAAGTGCGTGTTGCCAGGCAACTCGGGGGAGGGAGGGGTTACAGGCAGAAGCAAAGGAAGTTTAAGGAGAAAAAGTTGCATGCCGATAAATCTATCGGAAGTTCTTTTTACTAATCCAGAGAGTAGAGGAGGAAAGCCCAGACTCGGCAAGTGCAGTGAAAAAAGAGGATAAACAGAGATAAGGAATATTTTTTCTATTGTTTAAGCCCCCCATCTGTGGTATTTTGTTATGGCAGCCCAGTGTTCAATGATGACTCATTGAAATGGCATGAAATAGTGTCTCGGTGTCCTTAAAAAAAAATCAGACTGATTAGATACAGAAGGATAAAACAAAGGGGAGTTCAAATGCCTGCAGGGGTCGGGATGGACTGCAGTTGCACTCCATGACAGGAGAAATGCAGGAAGAGGTCAGCCGTGGGAGACAGGATGAGGGGTTAGTTGGGGTCCACTGAGTGGCCACGCCCATGGGACATCTTGGAGATGTTCAGCAGATAGCTACCCATGTGAGTGGGAAGTTGGTAGAAGGTTGGACTCTGGAGATAAGTGGCCAGTATGCGGCGGGAGCTGACATCCATAGAACACACTTCCTGTATTTCATGGGCAGGCAAAGCACCTGGGGAATCTTGCTAGAGATCTAGACAATTCAGTGGCTCCAGGGTGGGACCTGAGACTCAGCATTTCTAACAAGTGCCCAGGTGCTGTCGATGCTGCTGCTCTACAGACCACACTTTAAGTAGCAAGATCCTAGAATGTTCCAGGCCCCAAGGAAGAATATTCAGAGGAAAAAAAAGCAGTGAGTTGACAATATATACCTGTAGGAACATCAATATGTAAAGGTGTTCTTCGTCTCAAACGTCAAGGATATACAGGGTTTTGACAAAAGCTATGTCCTGCATCGCCTAAAGAAGCCGAAGGGAGAAGTCAGCCTCTAGCATTTAGTGGTTGGCACAGCACAGAGACTACGCTCAACTTTCAGCAGGTGGTCTCATCAACTGGCTGAGACCGAGGCCCCAAGGGCAGTAACTGGGTCTGGTCTACATTACTCCCCAAGTGCTAACACAGCACATGGCACATAACAGGCATAATGGGCTGGATTGTGCCCTGCAAAATTCATAGGTTGAAGTCGTAACCTTCAGTACCCGAGAATGTGACTATATTTGGAGACAGATCCCTTAAAGAAGTCATCAAGGTAAAATGGAGTCATTAAGGTGGGTTTCATCCTGTATGACTGGCGTCTTTATAAGAAGAGGAAATTTGAACACAGGTATGTGGACACACAGAGGAAAGACTATATGAGGACACAGTGAGAAGGCGGCCATCTGCAAGCCGAGGAAAGAGGTCTCAGAAGAAACTAACCCTACAAACACCTTGATCTCAGACTTCTAGCTTCCAGAAATGTGAACAAATACATTTCCATTGTTTAAGCCCCCCATCTGTGGTACTTTGTTATGGCAGCCCAATGTCCAATAATGACTCATTGGAATGGCATAAAATAGTGTCTCAGTGTCCTTAAAGTCTTGGAGGTCCCACACCTCACGCCACTGACCTCTTCTGGTTCTGGTATAGCAGGAATTTTTAGATATCTCCTCTACATGACCACCGGTCCCAGGCTTCCGTGACCACCCCCACGAAAGAGCCTTGGCCATGGCACAGAAGTGCAAGTAGCCAGAAGCAGAGCTGCAGGAGGCTGTGAGGAGAGGAACGGGGAAAGCAGTCTGATGGGACCACTCTTGAGATGGAGATTCCTCCCTAGGAGCCTAGTGTTTGAGAAGTCTCAAGGCAGAAGGGACTCTGGGCCTTTGCCTTTTTGCCCAAGGTGACTGGCTTACTTTTTCAGAACCAATGTCTTTTTTGCAAATGACTATCAGATCCCAGTGACTTATTTGTATGTTGCAGTCAGAGGGCAATTGACTAGTATCAGGAAGTCATGCCAGGAAACTAACCAAATCACACACCCCAGCTTCACAAGCTGCAGTGTTTCAATACTTTAAACCCTGCTCAGCCAATATTTCTAAAACTGACCACCAGTGGTTAAATGGTTCCCCCATGTGGCAGTACCCCTTAGAACCCCCCAAAGCTCAAACACTTTAAACAAATGCAACTCTTGCATATAAATGTTCAAACAAATCCCATCAGAAAACAATTTAAAATATCACTTTCAAACAATTTACTTGGGACAATCAAGTATTCTGTGAAGGTGATGGTTGCATGCTGAGAAGACGTTACAGAGTTTCCTCTAGGCAGCATAGGGATACAATCGGAGGATTTTCCAGTCCTACTTAGGACACGTAGGTATTTTCTTTTTCTCCCAAATGCCTGGCACCTAGCAGCGCTCCTTTCTCAAAAGGCGCATCATTAAACCCTAAAAAGAACCAGTGAAGTATTTATATCCAATTTGTACAGATAAAGATACTTAGTACAGAAATGCTTAAGCAACTAGCCCCTGGAACTACACATAATAAATAAATGGAGAGGCAAGAAGTTTATCTCAGGTTCCCGTGACTCCAAAGACTGCAAGCTTTCTACTGTTAACATCTTCTTTTTAAGGAGTTCTTCTCTTCAAGGTTATCTGTGTTGTTCATTTTTTACTGATTCACCTGAACATCCTGTAGGCACCAGGTTAGACTTGGAAGTCTAACCCCAGAGGACCAAGCCGGTGACCTCTTAATGCACCTTCTCTGGGGACTAAAGTCACCTTTTCTCATCCATCTAGTCCCCTGTGCTATGCTAATCAATAGCCCCTAAATCCATTTCAAAGAAGACCTTTGTCTGGGATCTGAATTACTCATTCCGTAATCATTTCAAATGATCCCTCTGTTTACCTGCAAATTTCAGGAAGAGACCAGACTCTTTTATGAACTGCTGTCTCTATGATCAAAGCAAATCATTCACCCTTGTGATCAAAGAGATGCTAACTCCCAGCTGGCCTCCTTTCCCAACTTGCACAACTCCCACTACCTAACCCATAATTTAAAAATGGTTCAGCTCAAGAATTCTGATTACAATATATAAATGACCTTGTCGCCAGCAGGCTTTGAACAAAGCCACGGAGAGGGCCAGTATAAGCCTCAATATTACGAGAAATTATGGTGACAGTAAATACTGTGTTTGTGTGGGTCAATATGCCTTGACAGTTTCTGACCTGCTAATTGGTCTTAGAAATCTTGGGTGCACCCAGCACAACCCAGAGAGAAAGGGGAAGGACGAGGCAAGATGCAGGGGGACCAAGGGGCTGAGAAACGTGCCCCAAGCCTTTGAAATCTCCCCAGCTTCTCCTCAGCACTATTTGCCAACAGGATCGCTGAGAGGCGGTAAATAGAAGCATCACTTGTTGACATCCTGTGTCTGGGGTAGTTTACTGAATTACGTCTGCAGCTGACACAATGTGCAAAGAAAACCTCATGTTTCCCGGCTGATACCATTCAATGCTGGAGAGATCTAGGTTACCCACGGGGAGGAGAGCGGGGACGGCAGGCCTTCTGAATGTGACTTATCATAAAGGGTTGGAGCAGAGGCCAAGGACACAAGACAACTTAGCTAAGCTTCTCCAAACGTGGGGAGGTCAGAACGCTAAGGCATTTTTGTAAAACACAATAAATCATCTCAATCACCAGGAAGACAATAGCCGGCCATCCTTGGTGATACCGATGGAGCATATTCCATGCAGAGGGCACTTGTTTAAAGGCCATCAAGGCCAAGACCTCTGAAACTTAGCTTGTGCAAAGGGACATCGGGTTGGCTTTGGAGAAAGTGCAGCCATCTGAATGTTCTGAGTCTTTTCTGCAGCTCAGGCTACCGATGTATGCTTGAAAACGTCAGGTGAGAGCTTTTCCTTGGAAGTGAGTATTCAGGGTACTGCCCCGTGATTACATTTAACGCAATATATTCACCATAACTTCCTCAACCAGGAAATCGTCAGGTGTCATGGCACAGGTGACCTGGCTATTGATAATCTTCAAGCTGGTCTAGTTCTTATCCAGCAGACTTCACATGAGGAATAAGAGGGGTGGGAGATGGGGAGTGTACGTGCAGGCTGGAGGAATAGGAAGGGAAATGGATTCTAGTTATGCAGGTTGGGAAAGTGGAGGCCTGAGAAGCACTAGATGGTCAGCAGTTAGCTCATAACCTCTGCCACCCAGCACAGAGCTCAGACCCCTTCATCTTTGTCTCCAGGATGTAGTAAGAGCATCCCAATAACGTGGATTGAGGATGGCATGTAAAGACACTGTTAAAAGCTTTATAACCACTATTTTCATATGTACCCTCAAGTAGGTGCTATTTATTATGCCTGTTTTGCAGAGGAGGAAACTTGAGGCTTTTCAAGGTTAGGAAACTTGAGGCTTTTCAAGGTTAGAAAATTGCCCAAGTTCACATACCAGTAAATACCAGAGCCAGGATGTGAACTCAAGTCTTTCTGGCAGCAGAGGCTAAGCTTGGAACTTCTTCTCCTGTCCAGCCTAGGAACTGCTCAGAGGATACTTGTGAATTTACCTCAAATGGGTAAATAAGTGCCCAAATGGATGAATAAATAAATAACATCTTCACTTTGGAGAAGCCCCCAGATTCTTTTACCAGACCAACTCTCTGGGTCGTAAAATTCTTTCTTTTATATGAGGTAAGGTCTATGTGACAAAAAACAAACAGTTGCTGCTGTTCTATTCGTAATTAATGATAAACAAGTTCATTGTTAATAATTAATCTAATGGAATATTAAGGACAATTCAACTGTATTTGTTTTTAAAGTCCACCAGGACCAGGGCTATATATGATATAATGTAGAACTTCAGCAAAGATTTGCAAATAATAAACTACTATTAATATATATTACAGCAATAGGTCAAAGGCAACAAAAAGTATATCATTTGAATAAATGGTACAAAGGCACTTTATAAAATTTGTGACCAATTTCTATTTAAAAAATTCAAGTAGGAATATAAGAAAAGCTGCTTACCATGCAAAAGAAAATATATTTCACAGTAATAGTTGACAGTCACTTAAAGGTAAAATAGCAAAATCAAGAACCAGAAAAACAAGCTTTTTATCATTATATTTTACATCGTTTGAGAAATTCTGACCAAAGGAAAAAAAATAAAAAAACAAAGATAAATATTGAAAAGAGAAAAATTTTTTTCTCTATAGATCATGTACTTATATACATAGAAAATCCAAAGGAATGTGGTAGAAAGTATCAAAATTTAATAAAATTTAGGAGTTTCAATCCAAAATAAACAAAGATTACCAAAAATAATGTAAAAGATAATTTAAAAAATTCTATCTCCAGTAGCAACAAAAATAATACATCATAAATAATTCTGATGGAAACTGTATGACCTATATAAAGAAAGCTGTGAGACTCTGAGGGGCTCTATGAAAGAAACCTTACATAAAAGGAGGCAGACCACTGGTGGTGCTGAGTGTTGCAAAGTTTTAAATTCTTAAATGAATGTGTGGCTTGCTACAATGTTAATAAAAATCCCACCCCAACTTTGACAAAATGATTCTAAGATTAACCTATAAAAATAAACAGGATATTCAAGAAATTTTTAAAGGGGAAGCACACCACATTTCATAAAGCTATAGCAATTGAAATAATGTGACACTGGTGCAAAAGTAGCATTAAGGACAATAACCCAGAAAAATGACCCTATTATGTATCATATCCTACTATATGATAAATAATTCATCATAAGTCAATTCCCAGAAAAGCTAGGATTTTTCAGTGAACAGTGCTAGTGCAATCAGCTAGCAATTTGGAACACAATATATTTAGATAATTACATCATTCCACATACCAAAAGCCATTTCTGATTAATTAGAGAGTATAACATATATAAATAAAAGTTAAAAGAGGATTCCATTTAACTTCCTTGTTTTGGAGAGAGAAAGTTTTCTATTCTCAGGAATGATAAAATAATTCATAGAGGGAAAGATAGACAGATCCTGCCTGGTACAGTACACAGGAAACACCCAACCTTATGGGTTCATACTCGCATTACACCTAATGTTTATGTTTTGAAAATCACTCTTGTAGACAACTGTGTATCAATTAAAATCTTTGCAGGGTAAAAACAAATATATAATGATAATCAGAAGACTAGGAAAAAATAATTCAACCAATGTGAGAAACAAATAAGAAAAGCATGAAAACTCCCATAGATAAGTTAGTGAAAGAAAGAAAAATTCACGAGAAAGGGAAATGTGATTAGCAAATAAAGTATAAGAAAATGTTCAACCGCAATGCACATTATAAGTTACTATTTTTTGCTGATTAGCCATTTTATGTGTGTATGTCCTTAAAAGAGGAAAAAAACTTAAAAATCCATATAATGGCAAGAGTGAGGTAAAACAAACACCCTGCATATTACTAATGGCAACTTAAATCAACAGGTTTGGAAAGGAAGATAGCAATTTGTAGAAACACTTTTAAATGCTCATTTGCATACTCTGACCCAGAAAGTCCACTTCTGGGAATCTATCTTAATTAAATAATTCTAGATGTAGAAAACACTCTATGAAAGAAGATGTTAAGTGCTGTGGTACATATAATAGTGAAAAATAATAACAGCTCTTCAACTTCAGAAGAACGATGTAACGGGTTGAATTCTATCTCCCCAAAAGGTATAGTCAAGTCCTAACCTCCACCACCTGTGAACCGTACCTTACTTTTACCTTATTTTACAAGGTCTTCACTGATGTAATCAAGTTAAGATTAGGTCAGACTGAGTTAGAGAGGGCCCTAATCCAAAACGACTGGTGTCCCTATGAGAAGAGGAGATACAGAACCACACTGGAAGGTCCTGTGAAGATAGAGACAGAGATTGGAGTAATGCATGTACAAACCAAGGCATGCCAAGGATTGCTGACAATACCAGAAGCTAGGAGAGAGGCATGGAATAGATTCTCCCCTAGAGGCTTCAGAGAGAGCATGGCCCTGCTGACACCTTGATCTTGGACTTTCAGCCTCCAGAACTGTTACAGCATACATTTCTATTGTTTAAATCCACCTGGTTTGTGGTAATTTGTTACTGTAGCCCTAGGAAACTGATACAAATAACATGTCTGTGTTAGTCAAGAAACAATTTCTCAATGGAATATACAGCCACTGAAAATAAATTAAAACTATGTAATTATTTAGAAAACAAGGTTACAATATATTATAAGTAAACAAGCAAGATATAAAGTATATAAAATTATGAATGCTATTAGCTGAAACAATTCACTGATGCATAAAAAAAAGACGGGAAGAAATTTCAACAAAGTATTCAAAGGGGCTGCCTGTATTTGCACAGTGAAACAGCAATATGTTTTCTACTTTTCTAGAGTTTTCAGTTTTCTTTAGTGAAAATGTATGCATAATTAATTACCATAGTTGGTTGAGACTAGTCGAGACACCCTAGGACTGGAGCTTGAGCTGCAGTTGAAGACCTGAACAAAATTGGGTTTCTATTTACAAAGTGGGTAGGATGTTAGGTAGGCAACTAAAAATGTCTGCTACGGTATCCCTGGTGGTGCTTCAAGCTTGATAGACGCTGTGAAGAGGGGGATGGTAAAGTTACTATAATTAATGTGGAGAGGGAAGAGTGTATTTCCTGAAGACTAGGTAATACCACTGAAATGACCATTTAATTCACGGGTAAAGTTCAACATTAGTATGATACAAATTGATTACCTAAGAGTCAATCTTAGGATAACAGACAAACTAATTTTCCTATTCTTGGTAAGCCAAATACTAGAAAATTTCCTACACCTCTTCCTTTTATGGCTATGTAGGATTTAGTCGATCAATCACAAAAGTTCACAAAGTCCAGTGGTATATATTCACGATTCAGTTGGGTAAACCCTGATATATCTGTTATTTAAACACACATTCATTCATAGTTCTTGCTCAATACTGGGTTGGGAGTTCATGTTAAAGCACTGAACAAAAACGTCACAGTTCCCACCCTTTAATATCCTGTAGTCACATTGGAGAAACAGATGTTAAACAAAGCATAGCACATTTCATAATCATAATTATGATTGTGGTTAGTGGCACAAAGGAGAGGCAACAGGTGCTATGAGAGTATATAATGAGGAAAACTAGTCTAGCCTGGGGAGGCTGGGAAGTGATATTTAAGCTGACCTATTTAAGATGAGGTTAAACTGATTCAAGAGAAAGGAGGAATTTGCCAAACAAATTGGAGAATGGAAGTTATTTGAATATCCTGAACGGAAGGAGCAACTTGGGCAATAGTCCAGAACTATTCTGACTGATTTGCGAAACTAAAAGGAGGCTAGTACAATTGACACGCAATAAGCAATGTGGAAAGTGGTGAGAAATGAGGCTGGGAGTGCATACAGAGTCCTGTAGACAGCGCTGCAGATGTGGGACTTGATCCTGAGTGTAATGGGAAACCACTAAAGAACTCTAAAAGGAGAAGATAGTGACATAGACTTTATAAAGATCAGGACGGGGCAGGAGTAGATGAGGGGAGACCAGGAAGCAAGTGACATCACGAGTTCTGGGAAAAGGCAATGGTGGCTTGCACTAGGAAGTGAGGCTGTAGAACAGATTTGGGATATTTATGTATAATTGAGTAAATTTGGCCACAATGGAATACTGACACATGTTGAACACTAGGAAACATTGGACTGCATGATCCAATAAGGTCCTCCCTTGATCTCCTCATTCATGAATTCATTCAATATTCATTTGCTATGTACAAATACTATATTGAAGCTTAGTAATTCATGTTTCATCTGTATCCATCTGTCCGTTGAGTGCATCTATTGAGTTTTCTGTTCTAACAGTTATATATTTTTTATGTTTTAAATCTCTGAAGATGTTTGTTACCTGCTTAGTCTTTCCACATATGCCACTTTAGATTTATTTCCTCTTCTTTATCTTTCAGATAATATTGAGTACACTTTTAAAAGTTTTATTTCGCCTATTCTGAATTATTCTATTTCCTCATATAACCACTCTTACAGTTTTTAGGTTTTGGTCTATTTTGTAATCTGGGCCTTGCTCAAATATTTAGTGAGTTTTAGGCTGTCCCTTATGTGAATTGGGCGGGGTGATAACCTTCATTAACAGCTATGATGTCTTGTGGTATTACACTTTTCAGCAAATATTCACTCCCCCCGTGTCTGACCTCCATGGAATGAATATACCTCCTTGATCATTTGATGTTAGACTTGGCCATGTGACTTTCACTGGCCAATGAAATGTTAGCAAGACTAATAAGATTAGTAACCTGCTTTCACGGTTAATCTTGCTTTCTTAAACTTTTGTCATCCCCATGAGAAGCACACGCCCTGAACAGTTGCTGGTCCTAGAAGAAAGAGAAAATGGGAAGAAAGATCTAAACTAAGCCTGTGGCCGAGAGCCAAGAGAAACTGAGCCCAGCTTAGATCAGCTATATGCCAGCCAACTCCCATCCCCTCACTTGAAAAAAATACCACCCAGCTGACTCCCCTCAGGCTCATGAGTGAAGAGTATGTGTTTATTACTACATTTCATTGATATTTTGGTGGTGGTTTGTTACACGGCAATAGATGACTAACATATCTCTTCTACTAAGAATTTTTCACAGCTTCTGTCCATGAAGAATTTTCTCTTGTTTTCAAGTGCTAGTATTATTTACTTATTTATCTATCTAGTTATTTATTTACTTATTATTGTATGTTCATTGATATTTACTTACAATTTAAATTTTTTATCATTTGTAGGTCTTTGATGTGCAAGAGGAATATTTCAAAGAATTCTCAGGCCACCATCTTGAAATTAGAAACCTGAGCGAGAGGTTGAATCCGTTATAGGATTATGCTAACTGGTTTAATCAGAAAAGCTCTAGGAACTTTGGGGAGGTCCGGAGAATAGCACTTGGAGGCTACTACTCATCCAGTAATAACTTCCACATTAAAGCAAAGGGCTGCTCTCCTGGTGACACCAGTGCTGCCACTTCTGGGCTCGGCTACCATGATGACATCTCTGGTGCCGGATGGCACCACTAGAGCCTCCGCCTCTGACACCTCTGCACACTGGACATTCCTGACACTGGCCTCACTAGGATGGATCCTACCCTGTAGCTGCGTCTTCACTTTGCTAGCTTCTGAACTGAAATCTCACACAGTTGTATCTGATCCAGAGCCTAAGTCACATTCCAGCAAGGAGAACTGGGAAGGTGAATTTCTGGCTTCATCTAGGGGAAAAGTGAACCCATAATGCAGGAGAGTCTTCAAGTGTACAAAGGTAGATAAGAAAGTTGACAAGCATGCCTTACAATCACTGCTTGGTTATGTTAGAGGTGAAAATAAAAGAAATAAAACAGGGCTTCCCTGCTGGCGCAGTGGTTGAGAGTCCGCCTGCTGGTGCAGGGGATACGGGTTCGTGCCCTGGTCCGGCAAGATCCCACATGCCGCGGAGCGGCTAGGCCCGTGAGCCATGGCCGCTGGGCCTGCGCATCTGGAGCCTGTGCTCCGCAACGGGAGAGGCCGTAACAGTGACAGGCCTGCGTACCGCAAAAAAAAAAAAAAAAAAAAAAGAAGAAATAAAACAAGTTTGTACACTTAAGAAGATCACAGACTACAACTCTCAATTACAATTAATTGATATAATATTTACGGACACCCCTGGTGGAGTCCCTATCACGTAGCAGGCACTCAACAAATGATAAATCAGTCACTCTATAAGTAAAACTACAAACTACTTCTGTAATATGAAACACAAATACCTTTAGTCTTGTCTTTAATTCCAGTGTCGCCTTTTTTTTCCTGTTCAAATCTCCATCTTTTACTTTCTATTTATCACCTCTTATCTTCTGGTGGGAAGATTTCATTTCACAGTACACCCTTGTCAGAGCCTTGCCAGCTGGACCTACTTACCCCTTACCATCTCCTAGTCACTGGCTAACAGTCCCTCCCTGAAAACGTTCATTCTAAGTTGTTGGTCTGGATCAAGAATTTGAAGAGATAGAAACATCTATGGACCAGTGATCCTCAAAATTGTAATTTGAGTGGAAAGGGGGAAAAAAACTTTCTAGCATGCCAAAATTGATGTATAATAAAGTGTTTCCCCTCCCTTTCCTGTCTTCTTGAACTAGCGAAATTCCACAAGTGAAGTAACACCTGGAGATCAGTAAATGTAAATTAATAAAGAAAAAAGAAAGCGTAACTTTCTAACTTTGAAAAATACACTTTAGGTTTTTGGAGGATTGGGCAAAGTGGGTTAACCCAAACTTCTGTAAAAATTTAAATAAGCATTTATTGAACACTGGTCATATACCAGGCTGTTGGCCTCTGGGGTACAGAGGTAAGCAATATCAACAGGGTACCCACTCCAAATCTGCTGCATTTGAACTTGGGCTTCCAACCAGATGACTCCAATAAGATCAAAATATTCCTTTACCCAAGAAAACAAATCAATATCACTCTTACAAAAATAGGAAGGAAGGAAGAAAGGGAGGGCAGGAGGGAAAGAGAGAATCTTAGCTTGGGTTCTTCTGTTAGCAGAGTCTGAGACAGTGGTTTATGTGTGAGAAGTTTATTTGAAAGTATGAGCTCAGGAGGAAGAAGTGAAGGAAGAGGAAGTGAAATAGGAAAGGAAAGAGAGCCATCTTCTTTCCTTCCTTTCTGCCTGCCTGCCTTCCATTTTCCATTGACTGCCATAGGTGACTGGGTACTTGATCCCACTGAGAAGACTTTTAAAATATAAAAGGAAGGAAAGGGGGAAGAAAGAAGGAAGGGAGGGAAGGAGGGGAGGGGAGGGGAGGAGAGGGGAGGGTGACAAGTTCTTGGCACTGTGATTTTTTAATCAGAAACATTAACAGAAGCGCCACTCAAATATTTGAAGTTCTCCTATAATTAATTTTTGTGGCTTACCCTTACTGATTATTTCATTCGATCTTAAGAGCAACCCTTGGAAGTCGGTATCATTGCCAATACACTAGTGTGCTTAAAAGTGTGGGCTCTGGAGTCAGACAGCTTGGAAGGAAATCCTGGCTCCATCACTTGTTAGTTATGTGACCCCGGACAAATTGCTTACCATTTGTCTCATGTGTAAAAATGGGGAAAATAAATGCACGTACCTCAGAGGGCTGTTTGTTGTGAGGATTCAATGAGTTAATACTTTTAAAGTACTCAGAATGGGTCTGGCAAAGAGTAAGTTAGCTATTATAAAAGCCCGTTGTTTTTCTTTTTTCTTTTTTCCTTTTTCTGATGCTCTTTACTGGGCTAAAGGACAGATTTCAAATGCTTTCTGATCCATAAAATAGGCGCAGTTCCTGCATTAGCAGAATTACTTTGAAACTCTTCAAAGTAAAATTCTCTAGAAACTGTCCTAAACAAGGCTACAGGGCAGCCAGAGGAGCAGGGAGCAGCCAGGAGATCTGGGATGGAGGGGTGGGCCTCAGCTGGGAATGTGCTTTCGGAGCAAATGCACATTTCACTGATCAACAGCTTCTTGAGGGAGGTCCTCCCTAAATTGTTTCTCTAAAATGTAAAATCATCATTCTAGGCAGGGTGCCAGGTTTCTCTCCTCTGTACCCAATGAGCCAGTGTTCCCTTCTCCCTGGCCATTTGGAGAGAAAGTGAAACCAAGATCCTGTTTTAGTTCAAATGCTCAACATTTATGGAAACATGTTTGGGTGGTTTACAAAGGCTAACCCCCCTCTTCCACTCCAGTGGGATGATTTTAGCAATTCCGAGGGCTCTCTTCACTGTTTCGCACCCTAATTCTTGGCAGACTAGCAAAGAAGTTTCCCCTTCCTCACTTCTCAGCACCCCCATGGATTCCACAATATCTGTGAAGCCATCAACATGTTAACAAAAAATATTGTCCCTTATCTGAAGCCTCAGAGATCGTACTTCGCACAGTCAGGAAAGGGGGTTATTTAGAGAGCAAGTCCACACTTGGATAACATGAGAAGCAGTGACTGTGCTGACCCACAAAGCCTTCAGCC
This sequence comes from Phocoena phocoena, assembly GCF_963924675.1. NCBI lineage: Eukaryota > Metazoa > Chordata > Mammalia > Artiodactyla > Phocoenidae > Phocoena > Phocoena phocoena. The sequence goes on from NC_089223.1 coordinate 95,651,645, forward strand.
TTGAAAGAGGAGAGGAGCTGGGGAGACAGTGGGAGCAGGCAAGATGGTGAGAGACTCTAAGCCATTTTCCGAACTTGGGAGGTGTATTAAATGTTGGCAGAAAGCAATCACTGCAAAATGTGTATTTATTTATTTATTGGAATGGCTGTACTCGGCCATTGCTTCTTCCCTCTGGGGGCAGCTGGAAGAATCGCAGAAAATGAAACTGACTCACAGCTTGCTTTTACAGCTTCAACTACTCCTATCAGATCCCACAAACACAAGTTATCTATTATATTCTCACCCGTGCTCACACCCACCCTCGGATCTCAATCCAAATTCCATTTATATTCTAGAATTTCCAAACTAAAATGGTCTTCTTGTGTGTTTCCTAGCAGTTGTAGTAAGGAGACCAGAGGCTCATTTTCTGACTCATTCCTGCTTATAAATTTTGCCTATCTACTCTCACAAATACACACACACACACACACACACACACACACGCACACACAAGGGTATCCTGTCCACATTTCTAAGTCAAATAATTTCACTCTTCTTTGTTCAAAAACCATTTAAGTTTTCTGAGAATTGTGGAGAATCTTCTAGGTAAAGTCCCCAACAACCACCGATCTCTCTCACTTTCCCCACTCATGCTGGCCTTCCTCTTCCTCCCCACCCACATTATGACCTAGGGTTCCTCATCTATCAAGTTCTAATTGTTTTCCCGCTCCTGTCTTTGTCTTCATTGATCCATAAAGATTTTTTTTTCCAATGGAACATCTCTGCCTCTTGCGTTCCACTCAACATTAGAGCCAAGAGGTTACCCTTCAGAGTTCAACTCTCTTCTTTTCTGGGCAAGATATTGAAGCCTGGAGAGACAAGGTGATGTGTCTGCTCCCAGACAACTGTCCAAGTAGTTATTGGATTTTGACCCAGTATGGCACACTCTTAATGAGGGCAGCGATCCCTCTTAAATTCAGTTTACGAGTCTCTACACCATCTTGGAAGAAAATAGTTGACAACTTTTCAAATGAACACATCCAGCATGTTTGTGCAGGTAGTCCAATGTAATTTACCAATAGTCATAGCTACCCATATGAGTTAGTGGAACCAGTCACTGGCTGGGGACATGCATTCAAAATCCACCTCAGAGGGCTTCCCTGGTGGCACAGTGGTTGAGAGTCCGCCTGCTGATGCAGGGGACACGGGTTCGTGCCCCGGTCCGGGAAGACCCCACATGCCGCGGAACGGCTGGGCCCGTGAGCCATGGCCGCTGAGCCTGCGAGTCCGGAGCCTGTGCTCCGCAACGGGAGAGGCCACAACAGTGAAAGGCCCACATACTGCAAAAACAAAAACAAATACAAAATCCACCTCAGCCTCTCTGTGGCCGTGGGCAGTTCACTTATGCTTGCCAAGCCTCTATTGCCTTGGTTTCCTCATCTATAAAATGGGGATGTGGATACAGCACTCATAAAATTGTCATAAAACTAAATGAAATCGAGAAGTAAAATAATAATTTAAACCATACTATTAATTGAGCACTGGGCCAAGTGTTTTAAAATCCATGTTTCAAGGGATTAGTAGTAGCCAGAGGTTAGGAATGATGGGGGTGGGAGTGGCGGTTGTGACTATACAGGGGTAGCACGAGAGAGACTTTTGTGATGGAATAATTCTGTATCTTGATTGTGGTGGGGAATTAGATGGATCTACACATGTGATAAAATGGCACAGAATGATACACATTGTACCAACGTCAATTTCCTTGTTTGATAACGTATTATAGTTATGTAAGATATAACCACTGGGAAACAGGTAAGAATACACAAGACCACTGTACTGTCTTTGTAATTTCTGTGAATATATAATCATTTAAAAATAAAAAAAATTTTTAAACAACAAAATAATAAAACCCCTTCCAGTGGAAAAACACTGACCCTTAGAAAGGTTAAATAACTTGCCCAAGGTAACAGAAGCGTTATGTGACAAAGGCAGGATTCAAACCCCATCCGTTGACAGCAACGACCATGCTTTCCCATTTTGCTATGGTGTTTAACATGGCACCAGTCATTGCCCCCCTGTCCCAGGTCCCCAGGCCGTAACATATAAAGAACTGGTCATCTGCTTCTTTTCTGAGTGTCCAAGCAACATATGACTAAGCACCTACTCTTCCATCTGGTTCCTTTAGACATTTACTATCTTGCAAGCAAACACTCTAGATTTTACAAAAGCCACAGAGATGTGAAAACTGTTATCACCGATGATTCTAATTCAAATGGTTAAGGACAGGTCAACATATGAACATAGGGTAGCTTAATGTATATTTGGATCCCATTTAACATGCCCTAGAATAATCAGCACATTCAACTGTAATCTGCATTAGTCAGGCAAACCTTACAACTAGAACAACCACACTTGGCTTTGGGATTTCCCTCCACACTCATCCAGCACTTGGCTACCAAGTGTTCTATAAATGTCGCCTCGGAGGTAGCTGGGCACATTCATATCCAGAGCAGTTTCTGTGATCACATGGCCCTGTCCTGCTGAGTTGGGCACCATCTCTGCACATCTTCCCTTTTCTTTGGCCCCATTTCCATTTTTCTGGTTTGCTATCCTACACAAGGCCCTGACCTGGACTTTGCAGAGTGCAGAGAGGAGCATGAAGTGGATGAGATACAGGAGATTAAAGAACAAAGAAAAGGGTAAGATACAATAGGAAAGACTTCATGAGATGGGCTTAAGAGTTCACTGATCCAACTCTTTTTCCCTGAAGGCATAACCTTGGCAGAGGAGAGGTTCTAAGCATCAGCTATCTTGGGCCCCAATTCTGTCCACTTGAACAAATCCACTCCATATTCCTCTCTGTTATTTATCTAGCACTAAGAACACATTTCCTGGTCAAGTCAAGACAAGCACAACAGTCCACTGTACATCTTTTAAAGTCTAAATAACACCACGGGGAGGATATCAAATATTCAGTGCATATTGACTCCTTAACAAAGATATACGTCTCCTTTTCTGCAAAGGCACAGTCGAGATAAGGACGTACCAACCTACATGCATAAACAGAACACTGAGTATGGCAGCTGGCAGCTGATTTATGGCTAGCTCAACATTTCTCTTTTTCCTTGACCTCCTGTTACCTCTTCTTGCACTCGCAAGAAGCACTGGCCCACCTGAGGTCAGTCCCCACAGCCTCCTATCCAAACCTGGACACACCCAGCGCAGAAGAGCTTGGCCCGAGGCCCCTGCCAGGCTTGCCTGCTCTTCTGTTTCTCCAAGGTAGAAGTAGCTCAAATTAGAGTAGTAAGATCTGAGTCTCAAATTTGTGCTTTAAGTGGGCAAGTAGAGGAAACAGGTTCCTGAGAACAGCATATCAGGCTGATCAAACTTAAGGAAAGGAGATGTTTGCTCTTCTAAGACCCAACCTCTCCACTGACACACTGCACTCCTGAAGTTGCCTCATTTCCTCAAGAGCAGAAGCTGGCTATCCATCTGCTGAGAACATAGTAGATATTAGGGAATGCTGTTTCACCCAAATACTTTATGCTCTTGGCTATATTCGTATACTACCTTTACCATTATTTTCTTAACATATTTTAATTGACCATAAATAGACTCATAGTCCTAAGCAATCATATCTTTGTAATCACTGCTTGATGTTCCAATTCTGTGTTTTCATACTCATTAAAATAAACACATGACTGTTAAAATAAGAAAAGGTAATTGTCCCTCTATCACCTATGGTCATCTGGTTTACCATCGGGGATGTCCAGACCCACTTTGGGAATTGCCTTCCGAGGCTACAGTTCTGATTATCACAGGAGAGGTCTGAATCTGCAAGAAGGAAGGGAGATGTGGTTCAGGCTCAATGAGGAAAACGCAATGTAGCAAGATACATGCAATTAAAACATGTCAGAGAACAGCAGGAAGCACACATTCAAAGGTTTTTAATGTAGAGATAAAAGAGCTAAGCTGATCCCTGGAGGGGCAAGTGTGTCCATTCTGGGCTTGTTTTTTCTGAGCCAATGAGTAAATTGTTGTTTGTATTTGAAGAAGAGTGTTGGTTTCTCTCACTTGAAAAAGGAAGATGAAAAGCATTCTACATGAGTCTTCTGTTTCAACTAGATGGAGAGGGCATTCTCCTTGAATTTCCATCAACTTGTGTTCTTTTGTTCATAGTTTTTGGGTTGTCAGTTGAAAGAATTGATGGTGTTTTGTTGTATATATCAGAATGTATCCAAGTGACATAAGTTTAATGCCACGTGAATCAACCCATAAAGAAAAAACCATGGAATACTACTAATTTGTGAAGTTTCAAACTCAATCTTTTCTGTGTTGGGGATCCAACATTTTAACTAAAGTTTTCAAAATATGCTTTAAGTCATAAATGGTCTTTTCTCAAACTATTGGGTCAGAACCCTTACCTTTCCCCAGAAGAGCATCTCGGTCATAAGTCTTAAAGTTTTCCACACCATAAAGGGTGCATTAGCTCTGGGGAAAATGATAGACTGGCAATATTTGTTTTCGGTGACCTAACTCTGCTTTTGAAATACGGTCTCCAACCCTCATGATTCATATCCCACTTCTCAAGGTTGTTGGAAAAGCTCATCATCTTGACATATTCACAGGAAAGGCTTTGACATCTCTTACCCCTTAGAAGGTAGTGCACCAGAGTTCCTCCTCCCTCCTCATGTTTGCAGGCTATGCCCTCACAGAAAGGATGAAGTGAGCAGCATGTTGGAAAGAGTGTTGTCTTTGGAGTGAAGAGAGTTGGGTTCGAATCCTAAGTGAGTTGTCTATCTCGGGGGAGGCCAACTTTCCTTCCTAACAGAGCCACTTGCCTGGTATTGAAATACTAGCCGTTGAAATACTTTGTATTCATTATAAATAGTAGTTGACTCAAGCTTTCTGGGGGCACCTTCTTAACCCCAGAAGGGGGTTTGTGTCGCAGCCTTCTTAACTCTTTCTGGGACCAGCTCTTCTAAATGGTCAATGCCTGTGCTTCTCTGGTGGTTAAATATTTTGAATACCCTTCTTGTTCTCAAGCTTCTGTGTCCTAATCTGTATAACGGGGCTATTATGGTGAAAGAAAAAACTGAACATGCCCAATATTTAGTAAACATTTGGTAAATGATCAACAAATGCTAACTGCTTTTACTCTTCATGTCAAAGGGATTTAGGCTTAAGTCTGAGAGACCTTTCTTCCCCACCAATCTGAATAAGTGTTTCCAAGCCCAGGACTCAAAAGACACTCCCGTATAGCAAACAAACACTTATATACACACACACACATGTTGTAGGGTTCTTGTCACAACTACTTTGTAGCCCAAATATCAGAGGGCCCTGCTCACGTCGCAGTCCTTGACATTAGGCAAACATGGTGATATCCTTGAAAATACAGACTTCCATGATACCGAGTCTTACTCCTGCTTCCAAACTCCCTTTCGTGGGCTGTCAGATCGATGCTGTAGCCTGTTTGAGCAAGTTGATTAGGGCCTGAGGGAGCAGCTGGGCTCTGCCGTAGACTAACGAGGAGGGGGCAAGGCTGCTGGAGGCTGGGAAAGCCACCTTCTCTTTCCTCTTCAAAATATGTGGTGGTGGGGGGGGGAAAGACCATTTTTGCTCAGTTTTGCAGTTTTCTAATGTCCCCCAGTCATGTGAGCTGGAAAGTTTAAATCCAAGATTATGCCATAAACGGCATGTTTTCAATTAGCCTATTTTAATTGCATAAATGTTCTTTGTCTTGAAGGGAAAACACGATGCAGAGTTCATTGCAAAAGGATGTTGCCTTGATTGGGAGTAATGAAGACTCTCTGTTCAAATACACCATATCAGGACTAGAAAGCTAGATAGGACTTATCCTTTCAAATCGCCTCCAAAAATTAAAGAGCTCTCACCCTAATCTGTATTTTTCAAAATAAAGCCTAAATAGAGGCTAAATAAATAAATAATCTGTTTGTATTTTCTCTCCTTAAATATTCTTTTCAAACTCTAAAGCGAGTTTTTACAGATTTTACCTGTATTGAAACATTGAAGGTATTAAGAAGGAGGTTTGGTGAGGTGAGGTGGGGTGGTGGAGGTCTCCTCTCTTGAGAAGGGACCAGCATTGTCAGAATAGGAAGGGTACTTTGAGCTCTCTCACACATCCAAATTTGCCATTGGGTTATAAAGCGTTTCCACTTATTTTAAGAAAATGTGGTTTAGCTTTCATCCATTAAAAATATTGTTTAGGGGCTTCCCTGGTGGCGCAGTGGTTGAGAGTCCGCCTGCCGATGCAGGGGACACGGGTTTGTGCTCCGGTCCAGGAGGATCCCACATGCCGCGGAGCGGCTGGGCCCATGAGCCATGGCCGTTGGGCCTGCGCGTCCGGAGCCTGTGCTCTGCAACGGGAGAGGCCACGGCAGTGAGAGGCCCACATACCACAAAAAAAAAAAGATGAGCTCCTACTGGACTATGGTGAGTCATAATCTAATGACTGGCCATGTAGAGAGACAGAGACAAGGAGACCAGAAACACAAGGAAGAAGGCCATGTGAAGACAGAGGCTGGAGCAGAGTTACGCCGCCACAAGCCAAGGGATGCCAAAGATTGCTGGCAACCACAAGAAGTAGAAGAGGCAAGGAAGGATTCTTCTTTAGAGCCTTCAGAGGGAGCACGGCCCTGCTGACACCTTGATTTCAGACTCCTGCCCTCCAGGAGTGAACAAATTTATGTTAAGTCACCAAGTTTGGTGATTTGTTACACTAGCCCTAGGAAACTAATATACACCTCATTTCCTAGGGTTCAACAAGTGAAAAAGAGGATAGGACTGCCCACCTTTTTGTGGGAACAAGACAACATATCCGGGCTCCCGAACAGGTTGAAGTAAAACTACCTTTGAGGGCTTCCCTGGTGGTGCAGTGGTTGAGAGTCTGCCTGCCGATGCAGGGGACACGGGTTCGTGTCCCGGTCCGGGAAGATCCCACATGCCGCGGAGTGGCTGGGCCTGTGAGCCATGGCCGCTGAGCCTGCGCATCCGGAGTCTGTGCTCTGCAACGGGAGCCTGTGCTCTGCAACAGTGAGAGGCCCACGTACCTCAAAAAAAACAACAACAACAACAACAAAAAAAAACAACTGCCTTTGAAAGCCCCATCTGGTGTAAGTGGGGTTCTGCACTGCAGTCTCGTTGCCCTCCTATATCTGCATCTTGTTCCCCACATCCATCTCTCCCGATTTCCCCCAGAGCATTTTTAACTCCTCAGATTCTCTCTAACCTCCCAGTACTTCCAAGTCACAGGACTGGGATGTGCAAATTGGAAACCCAAGCACAATCCCTGATCTCCCACTGATCAACTCTGCTTTCACGAGGATGTTGGGAGGTATCCGTGAGCGCATTGGCACATTTGCAAATCAGGAACAGGAATATGAACCCCATATGGTTTGGGAGAGTTTTCCATGAAGTGATTTATGTTAAAATCCTGGCATCTAATAGTTCCTTGATAAAATTTAACTTCCCTCATTTCCCTTCCCAAGAAGCAAACATACTGTGAATCAAGGATTGTGAGAAAATAAGTGTAGAGAAGCCAGACAGAAAAGAGAAGATTAGGAATCCCTGAGGACCGAGATGGACCCTATCATGGGCCAGGCATTCTGCTAAATCCTTTATAAGAGCCAGTGAATCCTCACCCATACTCCATAAAGCAGATGCCATTGTCTCCCCAGTTTTCTGAAAAGAACCTAAGCATAGGGAAGGGGTTATCAACCCAACACTATTGACATTTTGGACCAGATAATTCTTTACAGTGCAGGGCTGTCCTGTGCCATTGTAGGATGTTTAGCAGATTCCTGGTCTCTATCCACTAGATGTCAGTAATACCCCCTCTCCCAGCAGGAACAACCAAAACTGTCTCAGACATTGCCAGATCTCCCCTGGGGGGCAAAACTACCCCAGTTGAGCACCACTGGTTTAGAGAGATTCAGTTACTAATTCAACATCACAAAGCCAGTACAACCTAGGGTTTCAAAACCCATTCTTTTTTTTTTTTTTTTTTTGCGGTACGAAGGCCTCTCACTGTCGTGGCCTCTCCCGTTGCGGAGCACAGGCTCCGGACGCGCAGGCTCAGCGGCCATGGCTCACGGGCCCAGCCGCTCTGTGGCATGTGGGATCCTCCCAGACCGGGGCACGAACCCGTGTCCCCTGCATGGGCAGGCGGACTCTCAACTACTGCGCCACCAGGGAAGCTCTCAAAACCCATTCTTGTCATTCATTAACAAGAATGACAGAGAAGACAGAGACAACTGGCTTTTCCCCTGTTCCAGGGTTGCCCCAGTAACACTGACTTTTGATGAAAGCAGTAAGGGATGCTCTTTATACTCAAACCACACCCTAGGACAGAATGACACAAGGGTAGAGGGCTTAAATCAGGAAGATTTCTCACAAGTGTCAAGTTAGGTGGTGAAGATACACTAATCTCTCCTTACACAGTAATTGAATTTTTAGATGATGTCATGGTCAACTGCAACAAAGTCATCCATGCCCAGCATTCCTTGTAGCTAGATGTGGCCATATGATGCAGATCTGGACAGTGGATGTAAGTGCAAGTGATACAAGCATCTTCACAAGGTCACATGCTCGAAAGGAAGGCATATGCTTCCCCCTTAATCGCTCCTCCATCATGATGCTGCAGCTGGATACATGGCGAGCAATCTGAGACCGTGAAAAAAAGGACAGCACCCTAGAGGTGGCAAAGCAAATGAGACAGAAGCTGCCTGGACCCTGACAACTTTGCAGAGCAGAGCTTTCTGGCCACCTTGGACTTTACACAAGGCAGAACTAAGCTTCCATGTTTTTTCAGCCACTTTCTTCTTGGGTGTCTGCCATAGGCAGCTGAGGCAATAGCTATATCTCTCTGTACAAGGTGAAAATGCCTTCAGAACGGTACATTAGACCTTCTGACATTAGCATTTAATAGGGCCCAACCTTGACCCAAGCAATTACTCAGCTGTTGACTCCTGGCCACCGAGGCAAAGGGCTGCACATCTGAGTTGGCAGAGCAGCAGTGTGAAGACATAGGCTTTGGCATTGAGTTGGCCAAGTTCAAATTTCTGCCTTCTATTCAAAGCTGTGTGACTTTAGGCAAGTTACTTGATCTTTTTATGCTTTAGTTTCTGTTGTTATAAAATGGGGATTGTAATTGTACCTATTTCAGGATTTTTCTGTGTGGGCTAAATAAGTTAGTATATATGAAGCACTTACAACAATTCGTGGCACAGGTAGTAACCAGTCAACAAATATTGCCCACCATTATTTCTCATATACTGTAATTTAGAGAGAATAGAAAGGCCTCTTTTATAAACTTTCCTATCTACATTCAACAAAAATAGAACCTGAGACGAGGATTTAGGAACAGTCAGTTTATCTGGGAGATGATCCCATGAAGCCCAAGTGAGGAAGAGGGGAAACAGAGGCAAGGCAGGGAGAAAATCCAGTGGGGGTGCATTAGAGTGTGAATAACCACTTCTGGAAGCTGACTCAACTCTACTGGGGATGCTCTAAAGCGTAATATAGAATACGCCTTAGTATTGCGCCACTGGGAGCAGAGGCTCTGAGGTAATTATCCATTCTCTTCACCCTTCACTAGTTCCATTCTTCCAGGTTGTGTCTGACATCTGGGAGAAAGCTGAGGTTCAGAAAAAGTCATCAGGTACAGCAGATGAGAGATGCAGCTACTTGAGATGGGACAATGTCAGTGCTCTGGCAAGTCTTCTGGGACCGCCAGTTTACTCGGGTGGGCCAGAGGATATGTGGGCAAAATATCAACAGTGTCTGCTACTCAGAGACTTCTTGCTGGATTTTGTTTAGGTTGCCAAGGCAAAGAGACAAAGCTAGTCTTTCTAAGGAAAGAGACTAATTAGACACCATCCCAGTTTGTCCAGTGGTTTGTCTTCTGGATTCATAAGATCCATCATCTTATATCAAGGTTTCTTATGAAAATCAGAAAGGTCATAGAAAAGCTTCTGCTTAATTATGTTTTAGCAGAATTAATCAAGGCCATTGGCAGCCATGTGGCTAACAAGCCATTTAGGTCCATTCAGGCTCCCTGGGTGCTTCCTGAAACAAGTTTTCAAAAAACACCTTTAGCTTTAATACATATGGAGAAGGACTTGTGGATTGGGAAACAGTTTGACAAGAGCAAAATTAACATAAACAGACATGAAAATGTAACAGTTGAGGCAAAATGAAGAAAATCTGCCTGGTGTGCTTTCCAAGACACTGGATTCTCTGGCAGAGGAAAGGAGAGTGTCTACTATGTGCAGGCACCGTGTTAGACATTTTACAACCATTATCTCATTTGGTCCTCAAAGAGCCCTTTGCAGGAAGAACTGCTGTTTTCACATCACAGATGAGATAACCATGGCTTAATGAAGTGATCTGCCCAAGATCACATAGTAAGAAAAGTCAGCATCCACATCCTGCCCATTCTATCTCCAACTTGCCTGTGCTTTCCTGGGTTTTCTTACTCCTGCCTGTGTACCAGAATTATTTATATTAAAGTAAGTTTCCCAAGCCTATTGAATTAGTCTCTGAAACCAGGCCTAGAAAATGTCTGTTGTAAATTTCCCCAGGTAATTCTAATCAGTCACATTTCCTAACATCTGTTCATGATACATTTCCCACCCACCCCCACCCTCGGATGTTTCTGTAGTCAGAGAGGTGAAATTGAAAAAAAAAAAAAGACTATAGAAAGAGCTGATTTAAAATCAGTTAACATCAGAGGTGTGTCCAGATCCTGCAGCAAAAAAGTATGCCCTAATACAAGAAATGGCAAGCATCTTGTGTAAAGGGCCAGATGATAAATATTTTAGTCTCTGTCACAACTACTCCACTCTGCATTTGTGAAAGCACTCATAGACAATATGTAAAAGTGAGAGGGCCTGGGATCCAATAAAACTTTATTTATAAAAACAGGCTATGGGCTGAATTTGGCCCATGGGTCATAATTTGCTGTCCCTGCTTTAATGGCAGATGCTTCTTGGAAGTGTCTTGGGCAATAGGATATCTTCTGATGACAGGATACCACTCCAAAAGGAAAATGTTCTTTGTTTATGTTCATGTCCACAAGATTAAGTTTATATTCAGGCACATAAAAAGAATAGACCACTATATAGATACTCTGGTTTTGTTGGCTGACTTAATACTTGATGTGAATCATGTACAATCAAATAGGCCATAGTACCAACCATGGCAAGATTTGATTGAATAAACTGTCTATGATTGAATTAATTAGAGTTAAAGAATGTTCTCAGATTCTAGTTTCAGAAGCACCGGGGCTTCATGGCAAAGACCTACTTATTTCAAACCATGAAAGCAGCTCTTTTGCCACTTTCCTGTTTGCCCATTTCTTTTTCCCTCTAAGCTTAAAAGAACCTAATTATAGGAATGAGATCCCTAGGCAACATTTAACCTAACTCCTGACCTATGCTCTACTGGATGCACACAATATCTTGCCTGTTGATTCTTTCCCTAGATTAAAAAATTAGGAAAGAAGAATTAAGTAGTTAAAATTACTAGTTCTCTACCTCTAGCAGCCCCCTTAGCAATCCTGCAGGCAGACCACAAAAGGACGAGATAAAATCTGAAGAAAGATCACGAGGAGTCAGCCAGCCTCTACGCAATGGAAAATGACACAGAGCTTGATCTCCTGACTTGATGATTCACTGAGACTCTTTCCCTTTTTTCCTTTTAAAAACTGACAGGCTGAGCAGAATCTTTGGAGTTGGTTTTGGGGACATGAGTCAGCCTTCTCCCCAAATTGCCAGTCTTCTGACTAAAGCAACTTTCCTTTCTACCAACACTTGCCTCTCAAGTATTGGCTTTTGAGTGGTGAGAAGCTGAACCTGAGTTCGGTAACAACCAGAAGAATCTTCACAATTTGGAGGATTGAACAGAGAGACAATAGACTTTGCTCTTGTAAGCTCTGGATGACTGGGAACAAACACTTAATCCTTCTCCACCTTATGCCTTACTTTTCTCATTGGTAAAATGAGGCATTTGATTAGACTATTCAATCCTTTTTCTTCCTGACCCTCATGCAGCTGATGCTAAACAGAAAGGTTTAAGAAGACAGGTCAGGACATGACAAAGGGAAATCTACTTAAAGAATAATATGGATTGAGATCATCTGTTTTACAGGATATAATTTCCTCACTTTCAGCCTTCTTTCCATTACAGAAGCCCTTCCCTTCATTACATCCATTCTCCAGAAGAGCCTTTGTAAATACCTAGACTCCTCAAGGCTGGGCTACAAGAGGAAAGAGAAGAGGATATCAGAGTGAAGCTACCAACAACCCACAGATTTTTCAACAACTAGAGCTAACTCTCCAGATGGTACGGTCATTCTTGCCCCAAAGAGTTCCAGTGGGAGAAACTTATGGTATAATAGTATTTTACACATACATACATGTTATATATATATATATAAAATACTAAGATTACTGCTAAATGGAGCTACTAATCCATTTGAGCCTGGGTAGGCTGGGAAGAAGAATCTAAGGTCTCTTCTGACTCAAAGTCTGTGATTCTGGAGCACACAGTGGGTAACACTGTATTTCCAACTCTGACATTGGCAACAAGGGCTAATATGTTGGAATTCCTGGTTTCCTCTTAGCTATCTAATTCAAAAGAGAGGAGCACACAAAAGAAGTTCACTTTTGAGAATCTATCCTAATAAAGGGTGTTCTAAGTATCTTACATTTCTTTTCAAAATACTCATCTATAGAACTACCTACTCATTTATTTAATTGAACTCTTCTTGATGCTGTTTTTATTTTCACCCCATGGTACTTTGTGGGGTAACAATGATATTCTCGGGTCTTTGAAGAGTGTTCCTTTCCAGGCTGGGGCTTGCAGTGTTGTGTAGACAGCATTTGACTCTGAAGGCTGGTTGGGCTCTACCTCCCTGCCCCACTGTGCTCCCTGCTTCATTCTATCACAGCCCTCACTACTGGGCATTGCAATTACTTTTTTTAGTAGGTTTGATTTTCCTCATAATACTGAGGTTCCTGAAATATCTTATTGCTTTGTTTTTGTATATCAAATAAAAATATAACTCAGGGCTTTCTGTACACAGAGTGTTGAGAAGGTCAATTGCAACCATCATCTGGATGTCTTCTGTAATTCCCAGGAGACTGTAAACTGTCAAGAACATTCAAGGAGACCCTTCTCCTTCTTCCTCCTTTACTTTTAGATTTTTTTAAAGTCTTTATTGAATTTGTTACAATATTGCTTATGTTTTGTGTTTTGGTTTTTTGGCCCCAAGGCATGTGGGATCTTAGCTCTCTGACCAGGAATCGAACCTGCACCCCATGCGTTGGAAGGCAAAGTCTTAACCACTGGATCACCAGGGAAGTCCCAAAGGAGGCCCTTCTGATCTTTTGTCCACAGGCCACAATATTCCTTTAGGCAGGACTCTGCAGTGTCTGCTCCAGTCTTGAGCTCCAGGTCTTTACAGGTGCAAATTTAATAAATTTGCAGAAGAAAACAGATATTGAAGGACAAAGAGTGATCTCCCATAATGCTCATCAGCTATTTCTTAATTTTCCAGTTTTAGACATTACCTTCCTTCTAGGAATTTAGCTCTCATTTTCCCTATATACATGTGTACACACACACACACACACACTAACCTTTCCCTCTCTTTATCTCTCCAATGTAGTTATACAGCAATATTTGATCTATTAAGTATTTAGTATTTATCAAACTGATATGTGTAAATGTTATTCATAGCTTATTAGTTTTCTCTTCTGAAATTTTTTTTGTTTTCTCTCAAGTTAATAATGGCCTTACATTGAATCTGCTTAATTTTCTACGCATTCATCAAAAATTCCTTTCCAAATCCCATGGGAATCCCAACACATCCATCAGTTGTTTCTCTGTTGGAAACCCTCTTCCAAAGCTCTTTGCATTTCAGCTTTCTCTGGACGTGGTGTTTTCTGAGCCTGCTGCAAAACCATCCCCCCAAAGATGTCTCTTCCAATGATCCTGGGAATCCCTTCCTTACTCTGTTGTGCTAAATTCACTCTTTGCAGAATCTCATGTCTCCCAGCTTCTAATCATACTCCATTTTTGTTGAAAATCACATCCTTCTGAGAAAGGAGCTATGATAAGGGGGAGTTTTGAGAGATATTAAATGGCTGAAAATGTCTTTATTCTTGCACCACGTTTGAATAATCATGTGTTGGATATAGAACCCTGGGATGGAGGTAATTTTCCCTCTGAATTTAAAGTTGCTCCTTCGTCACCTGGCTTCCAGTACTGCTGTTGAGAAGTGTGATGTCATTCTGATTCCTAACGTTCTGTAAGTGCATTGGTTTCTCTCTTTGGAAGATTTTTGGATCCTCTTTTTATCACCAGTGTTCTGAAATTTCATTCTAATATGCTTTGATCAAGGTCCCTTATTTTAATTCTTAGTATTGTCTTTAAAATCTGGGAAATTTTCTTATTTTTATTTTATTAAAATAATTTTTATTATTTTATTTTCATGGTTCCCTCCCCTCATTCTCCTTGATTCTCTCTCTGGAACTTGCCTCTGCTTTTTACACTTTCTTTGTCTCTTTGTTTTACTTTCTGTAGGATAGCTTCAACTTTACCGTCCAACTGTTTTATTGACTTTTTAATCTGTCAAGTATCATTTTTTTGGTAATTTTCAGGGGTTCTTTCAATTCTGAATATTCCTTTAAAATCCTTTCATGGGTATAATATCTTGCCTTACCTTTCTAAGGAATTAGTATTAATTGCTGTGTTGTTGTAAATTTTCTTCTATTTACTGCATTGTTTCCTTTTCTTCTGGGGTTCTTTTTAATTGTTTATTTAGGTGCCTATTTTTCTTATTAGATGTCAGATGATCCTCAGTTTTCTGTTCATATTTGGAAGTGAGGCATTAAAAAGCTGCCTGGGATCTCTGTGTATGGGCAAGTTTACCAAGTAATGGATTTCACCATAGAATTACAGGAATTGGACCTGGCCATTATTAGGGACCTCTCCCCCCAACTATTTGTATCTGCAGATTTTTTTTCTTGGGCTAGCTAGTTTCTACCCAGAGAATACTGCAGTCCCCCATCAGGGGCTATAAACTTGCCTGCGAACATTCTTAGCACAGCTGGAGGCTGAGAATTTCATAGTTGAATAATGTAGATTCCCACTCAATCTACATTTTTCTATTTTTATAGTGCTCCTATCTTTTCATATCTTATGTCTCAGATCCCAGAGTCTACAGTCCATCTGGTTTAACCTCTGCTTAGAGTAAACCTCCAGTTTTCTACCAGTGGAGCAGGACAGTTCCTACTTAGAGAAAGATCTGGGCTCTTCCCGTTTCCATGAAGACTTTCAACTACACATCCTGCTCTCAGCTCGTCGCATTCCCTACCTTCAGTGCTACTTGATGCCCTGAATTCCTTTCCAGGATTCTATAACATGCATCTGTTTTCCCCTTATCTTTACCCCAGCAGGCACTTAAGGTTCAGCTTTCTCAGTCCCACAACCCAGTTACCAAGAGCAAGTCTGCTTTTCAGCTTTTAAAGATGCATTGATATCTCCCATTTGCTTTAGTCACCTCTCTCATCCTCTTGGACTCCATGGTTTTATGCTTTTTATCCCTTTACTCTTACTTTAGTTAGACTTGGAAAAGAAATGATATAAATACATGTATTTGATTTGTCCCATTCAAGTTGAAACTTGCAGAAATATCATTTTTAATGGTTCCATAATGTCCATGAATAGATGCCTTATGTTTCCATAACCATTATCCAGTTGTTGGACAGTTAAGTCGGTGCCCATTTTTTCACCACCAGTAAAAACAGTACAACAGTGAATCTCTATGCATAAAGTTCTTTCTACCTTTGAAATTATTATTTTTAAGATAGATTTCTGGAAAAATAATTAATGATCAAATTCAAAGGTTTCTGTGATGACTTACAAAATAGTTTCATCAGGGAACATACCCACCAGTGGAGCAGGAGAGTGTCTGTCTCACTAGCGCGACCCTTGCAAATTGTTCCTCTTATTTTAAATCAAGGTCATGTTAGAATAGAGGGCTTTTCTTTGTATCTTTAAAAGCAAGACTTGCCTCCATGGAAGGAATCAAAGTGGAATCCTGAAGGGAGCAGCAGGAAGAATTACCTGAGTGGCATCCCAGCTGCCTCAAGTGACAGGCATCCTGAAATCAACAACGTACAGAAAACAAATACTGTTCTGGAAAGAAGAAGGAGCTAGTTTTACTTCACTTCTTTACTTCCTAATCAAGGTGACATGCTGTTTAGGAAAGTAGATGCACTGTTTGGAGAGCTATTACAGGGTTTCCTGAATTTTGAAGCGATGTCTAGAGGAGCCTACAAAGACAGAAGCCTAAGTACCAGGAAAGCACAGGGTGAGGCGGGCAGAGCAGCAAGACGATGGACTTGGGAGCCAGAGAGACGCAGATGAGTGACAATATATTCCACCTCTGCCTCCTGGGACTCAGTTTCCTCATCTGTGCAATGGGAATACTGACACTCTCTGTGCAGGATTGTTATAAGACGTAAGAGAGAGAATGTTGGTGAAGGCTTCTTGCTCGGATTTCACTGGTGAAGCTGAATGATGTCTTTAGCTCCTTTCCTTTCCCTCCAAAAGGATGTTTAGATTTACCTCAGAGCTTAGAATATAAATATCATTGATCCAGTGATTTCTTTCAATTTTTTAAAACCCCAAACTATAATAAGCTAATATCTTAAAGGGTTTGTGTTTTCTTTCCCCTCTCCTGCTAAGAGGGAAAAGATTTTACCTATAAGCTCAAGATTTGCCGTCAGGTTTAGATGCTCTCAGGTTATCATGTGTCGCTGAGTTTGTTAGTTGGCTACCCCTATTTGTTTTCTGTTTTGTATCATTTTGATATATATAGTGAATGAAGCAACAAGGCATAACACAATGGCAAGCAGGTGTTTCCTCTCAATCACTCAGAAAACCCCAAGGTTGGTGAGCCAAGAGTGTTGGTGAAAGCTAGAACGTATATGGCTTAAATCAGATGTGGCCTTAAAAACCTCCTATTAAATTTCAAGTGAGTTATTTTAAACGTAAACTGTAAGTCTACTATAGCAGAGAAGGCAGTATTTTATCAGGAAGCTTCTGGTAGACACCCAGATCACTCAAGCACAGAGAGGAAACTTGAAATATATACGGCAAGATTAGATACTATCACAGTCATAAAGATAATGGTGCATTTCCAAGACTAGCCACACTCCATGGACACCCAGGGGTTAACAGAGCTGGATGTGAAGGAAGCTATTAAGAAAGACAATTTATATGAGCAGTAAAAGACACTAACTCCTGGCGTGTGATATGATAGATGGGCTTGTTGGAAGATTTATATGACTAATCCTGAACTGAGGTATAATATTCAACTGCTTTGCCAGCTATGGTCTGCTCAACAGTAAACTTTTTGCAAAATCAAGATAAAATTTATATGTACATTTCACATATATGCTAATTTCTATGGTAGTGTATCTTGTATAGTGGCCTCTTAGAGAAAATTAACAGAAAATTCAGAAGGATTTGTCTCATTAAAGTAATAAATAGAGTAAGTGCTCTCCATCTACTGCTTTCCTATACCCCTGCATCCTCTTGGTGGGCAAAACTCCCGGGAAGGGGTTTGTTTTTTATTGAGTTAATTTATTGTTTATTGAAGTATAGTTGACTTACAATGTTGTGTTAGTTTCAGGTGTACAGCAAAGTGATTCAGTTACATATATACATATATATATGTGTGTATATATATATTCTTTTTCAGATTCTTATCCCATATAGGTTATTACAAAATATTACAAAATACAGCTCCCTGTGCTGTACAGCAGGTCCTTGTTGTTTATCTATTTTATACATAGTAGTGTGTATATGTCAATCCCAAACTCCTAGTTTAACCCTCCTTCCCCACTTTTCCTGTTTGATAACCATAAGTTTGTTTTCTTTGTCCTTCAGGAGAAGGGGTTTTGTAAAATCTTTCTACGTAGCTTTACGTGTAGGTTCCTATATATGGGCACAAAATGAGGAAGATGGCCATGGAAAGAGGGTGGGAGGAGAGAGGATGCGAGAGAGGGAAGGAGGGAGAGAGGGAGGATGGAAGGTATGGAGGGAGGGAAAGGGGAAAGAAAGAAAAAAAGAAAGACGTATCCACTAACATATAGCTAGAAATGTCTGCTGCTACCTCCCAGACCCTTGAAATCTTAATAAGAGTGGAACATTTACTTTGTAACCTATAAAAATTGCAAAGCTTTCTGTCAGTATTTCAAGACTTTGGGGGACCAGTTTCCTTCTTGTGGCTTTCTGTGCCTTTAGCATCCAGCGTCTGCATCTTCATCCAGAGGTGAAATGTGAACTCGTGCTCCACTGCAGGAGGGCTGACCACAACAGAAACTCACATAGAACCAGAGTGCATATGGATCGTACACGTTATTGAGTATTTGGAGGGGAGCTGGGGGAGACGGAGAATGGGTTTGCATCATGAAAAAACACACAATTTTAAATTGAACGTTAGAACAATTTTGTTTTTTAAATCTCCTTTGGCCATTTCAGTGCCACAGAATTGTCCCTGTTCACCCCACTGCCTGCCAAGGCGCTCACTGGCTTCCCTTTTGTTTTTCTCCCTTCTCACAATCCTTCTGCCCAAGCTTAGATTTTTCACTGTCGCATATGACAACCCTGTCCCCTCCATCCCTGAATTCCAAAAGTGACCTGAGGCCAGGTTTACACATCCAAACCCATCATATCAGACAAAGTCCTTGCTTCCCTGGAGGCAGATGCCCCACAAAATATTACGCTCTTTGAAGCCCAGTGAGACAGCTGGCCTGGCTGGCTGATATCCAGTCTCAGCAAAGCTAACAAGCCACACATAGCAGCCCCACTCCAACCAAAACACTGACGGGTAGCTGATGGCTGCATCCCCTGGCTTCTCTGTTACCCATCCTTTCTCATCCTGCCTTGCCCCTCAGCCCCAGGGCACCAGTCTCCTCCTTCACACTCATGGACCATCTTTCTCCTATGACTTATATAGACCCCATGACCTCAAGCCATCCAGTCCAGTCTCGGTGTCCCTTGTAAACACATTCCAGCTGTGAAAATCAACTAGGCTGAATTCTAAATGTGCAGCTCTTAAAGAACTTTAAAGATGATCAGATTCACAGTCTATTCCCATGCTTCTTTTTTTGTTGTTTGTTTGTTTGCCTGCGTTGGATTTTCGTTGCTGCGCGTGGGCTTTCTCAAGTTGTGGCGAGTGGGGGCTACTCTTCATTGCTGTGCACAGGCTTCTCATTGCAGTGGCTTCTCTTGTTGCAGAGCACGACTCTAGGCACACAGTCTTCAGTAGTTGTGGCACCCGGGCTCAGTAGTTGTGGCTCGCGGGCTCTAGAGAGCAGGCTCAGTAACTGTGGCGCACAGGCTTAGTTGCTCTGCAGCATGTGGGATCTTCCCGGACCAGGGCTTGAACCCGTGTCCCCTGCATCAGCAGGCGGATTCTTAACCACTGAGCCACTAGGAAGCCCATCCCATGCTTCTTAAAATGATTTTTCCTTCTTTTTTCGCCTCTCCAGGACTCTCCCACCCCACTTTACCTGTATCTGTATCTACAACCCTCAGGTCAGCTCTCTGTTCAAATACATTCAAAGTCCAAAGCTCCGCAGGTTCTCTTCACTTTGTTTCCCTCCTCCGACTCAGATTTCTTTGTTTCTAAGCATTTTCCCACCTCTACCACCCCAAATCCCAGCAACTCAGCAGGCAGCAAGAACTCTTCCAAGAAGGTGGAGGTGGGAGAAATAGGATGGTTACCCATCCCCCATTGGGCTTTTGTCTTCAGCCTCTTTATCTCCTAGTCTCAGAGGCTTGACCTCTTCTCTTAGCCCAACATCAAGGCTCTATGCCCTTCACAAAATCCATTAAACTAAGGTTCAAATCATTAGCAAAAGAACATTTCCCTTTCATTTTCTGAATTTAAAGAAGACGGGTCATTTTGAAATACAATGTCCTCTCTTGTCGTGCAGAAGAAACGTGGTGAAGGATTGAGGAAGGAGGCGAGTCACTTGTTTATATGATTTTCCACTGGTGAGGATCCTCACATTAGGCAGAAGATGAGGACCTTTCATAGGTGCTCTGAATCCTTTGGCAAGGACTTCCTAACAACTACAGGTTGCTCTGCAGGGTGTGTCCTGGCTCCATGGGCAGGCCCAGAACATAAGAGCATGCTAGAGAAGCTTAGCAATGGAATGACGAAGTCTTCCCAGGGTGATAAAGGGACGAAAGCAAGACAAAAGGACATCCTAGAAGAACGCACAGTTGAGCTGGTTCTTGAAGGATGAGATTACCAGGAATTAAAACTTGGGACTAGGTTACTGCGTAGAAAGGTAATTTGAGGGGAGAGGGGTGTGTGGGGGCAACATACGAAGCCCATGAAAGCCCACATAGTACACATGCGACCTGTGAGCTATGTGTCACAGGTCGCATGTGTACTATGTGGGCTTTCATGGGCTTCGTATGTTCCCGGACATTTGTCTGCTCCTGTCAATAGAGTCCTTAGGGAAGGCGGCTCAGGAGTCACCCTCATCTGGTCCCTCATGTCTCTCCCTGCCTATTTTTAGCAAAAATGTGCCCATTTGATGAAAATATGGAGAACTTTGATGGGTGAGTGTGTCAACTGAATGTGGTCCATCAAGTTTGCTTTTGTAAATCATATTAGAATCAGTAGTGTTGATTTTAGAACTGGAAGAGGACTCGGCATGCATCTGGTCTTACTCTGCCCTAATCTGGCTTTGAAGATGGGCAGACCCTGTTGGAAACTCTACACTCCCACCTCCAGCCATGAGATCCGAGTTAAGTCATCACCTCCCCGAGCCTCAGTTTCACTACCTGTGCAGTGAGGACAATAACAGGCAATTCACAGTGTACCGTGAAGATTCAATAGGATAATGGATGTCAATGGCCTAGCACAGTGCCTGGCACAAAAATAGACACAAAAAATGGCGCACATGATCATGGTGCTACGGCCTTTTAAAATGTGAGATAACTGAGTGCCCATGAGATAATTCATCTGCCTTCCAATGAATATCCATTTAATCCATTCTTCCTAAAAAAAATTTTAAAGATGTGTTCTCTAAAGGAAGGGCTGATACAGTGGAAGTCAGCTCTCTGTAATCAGTCTCTTCCGCGATGTGGTTCTCTACTCCACAAACAGAAGCAATGAGGTCTTGGGGCCCAGGACTCTTCCTCCAATTGCGGAACTGTGGCGGTATTGAGGAAATCACGAAGCAAGCTGGAACTTTCAAGGATTTTTATTGCAGTCTAAAAAGACACACTGGTCTGCCTGCAAAATCTCTATTGTCGCTTGCAGATAAGAACAAGGGTAAAGTTAGACCCAAGTCTTCATGAAACTACACCGAGAAATACAATCCTCACCTCCTAGAGTTTCTCATGCAGAAAAGCCCTGTGAGCCCCCAAGGAGTGAGGAAGGGGGAAAGAAACTGATGTAGTAACGGGATCTTGCAGGGAATTGAACCTGATCCTGTGTCTTTCACCATCTCTCCAGGTCTACCAAAGGCTCTCACAACCTTTCAACCCCAGGCTGGGCTGTATTTTATTAAATGAAATGTATCCATCTCTCCATCACCCCCGGGGCTGTACCCAGCGGAGTGCTGTGTGAGATTGAGCCCCTTCCTGAGCCTTCTTCCCAGGGAGACTCTTCATGAGGCAACACCAAGGGGGCAGCACAGAAATCACTGTGATGTATATTTTATTTGGTTGTTCGCACACTGTCTTGTTTCATAAGGGATTTAAAGCAGGTTTCAGCAATAATAATAATAAGTAAACAAACAAACAAAAGAACACCCTACCACGGCCAAAATAGTTTCTATAGAAATAAGAATTGCACATTGAGACCAGCAAAAATGTACATAGAGGAATTCAAGATGGGGGAGGGGAGGGATCATCACAGGCCATCGACACCACCACAGTCATCCCAGAAGCATCTTCAATTCCTCTCTGACTCTGCCTGCTGCTTTCTCTTGCCTTTGGGAGCTGGCATCAGACACTGCAGTGTGGACAGGGGCCGTGGATGCTCCGCCCTCTTGTAACTCACTGTGTGGCTTGAGGTAAGTTGCTTGCCCTCTCTGGGCTTCAGCCTCCTCATCTGTGAAACGAGAGAAAAGATTAAAAGAGGGAAGAGACTTCGCTGGTGGCACAGTGGTTAAGAATCCACCTGCCAATGCAGGGGACACGGGTTCGAGCCCTGGTCCGGGAAGATCCCACATGCCATGGAGCAACTAAGCCCGTGTGCCACAACTGCTGAGTCTGCGCTCTAGAGCCCGCGAGCCACAACTACTAAGCCCGCATGCTGCAACTACTGAAACCTGGGCACCTAGAGCCCATGCTCCACAAGAGAAGCCCCCACTCACTGCAACTAGAGAAAGCCCATGCACAACAACGAAGACCCAGTGCAACCAAAAACAATAAATAAATAAATGAATTAATTAAAAAAAAAAGAATAAAAGAGGGGAATATGTCCTAACACTTTTCCCCTCCCAACAGCCACAGGAGAGGAAGAATGAAAGGGCCTCCGCTTTCCTTCTCCACCCCTCACAGGAGGCCGGGGCAGCAGGTGCCTGTGTGTGGAGCTCCGGGCTTCCCGCTAAAGGAGGGGCAGCAACAAGGGTGGGCTGGCCGAGCTAACAGCCCTCTTGTGCTTCAGGCCCTGCCTTTTTATTCTAAGAAGGATGGTGGGGAGCAGCGCTGTCCAATAGAAATTATGAGAGTCACGTAGGGATTTTAAGTTTTCTAGTAAACACTTAAAAGAGTAAGAAGAAACCAGTGAAATTAATTTTAATAATGTTTACTTAACCTAATATATCTAAAAAATTATTTCACCATAGGATCAATATAAAAATTATTACTGATATATTTCACATTTCTCTGGTACCAAGTCTTCAAAATATGGTGTGTATTTTACACTTAGAGTACATGGCAATGGAGACTGGCCGTATTTCAGGGGATCAATAGAGTAGCCACGTGGGGCTGGTGGCCACCATACTGAGTGAAGGCTTCTGTGCTCTAAGGGACAAAGGAGGAACAGTGTCTTGTTACTGGGGATTTGGGGCCCCCAGGACAAGGGGAGGACACAAGCCTTGAGGACGTACCAGGGGTGGAAGCTGGGGTCCACTGTGAGATATGACTCCAGAGACAGGGAGATGGAGGTGATTCCAGGGGACTGAGTGAGAGTCCCTGAAGCATGAAATCAATCCAGTTGAGGCATGTCTCTGAGGTCAACTGGGAATGGAGGTACCTGAAAGGATATTGAAGGAGCAGCTTCGGACCCCTGCTTTATGTAGCAAAGGAGCATGACCAACATGGGCTGATGCCTTAAATCACCCGCATACACACACACAGTATTCCAGTGTGCAGAAGGCCCAGAGCAAGGCCCATCCAATGGTTTTTATTGGGCTTCTCGTGGACCCTGTTGTACAGGAACTGAGCCAGAGCTGATTCTATTTAGACAAATTTAGAAATGTGACATTTTGTCCACCTCCAAATTTATAGAGTAATTTACATATGTTGTATAGGTCTTAAAGTCTTGTCCCACATTTTTTTTTTCTTTTCATCCACAAAACAGAAAGCTGGATGTTGACACAGATCTAGGAATCATATTCACAGGGTTCATTCCCATCTGATGTGGACATCAAGTCCTGCCCTGTCTCCCCTCAGGAAATCACCTAGGATTTGTCCAGACACCAAAAGCTTCGCGGACAATTCTCACTCAGAGGTCTGCCTCCCAATGGCTCCATCCTCTTCCTGCTGCTTTTATCTCATACAAGATGAGGAGAGTGGAGCCACACACAGAGCAAGGGGTCCTCAAAGACTCACAGAGAAACAGCCATGATCCCGAATTCCCTCCCCTCCACCAGCCACCTACTGCGGTAGCTGCCATCTGTATAGAGGGAACAGATCAGGCAAAATCATTCCTCCGTTGTAGCCAGAGATCTGGTCCTAAAACCCTGTAGGGAATTCTCCACTGGGGAATTCTCTCCTGGGAACCCCAAGGGAATGCTGAAATTCCTTGATATTGACCCCTTTAGCTTAGGGCTTAGATTAGTGGTTTTCAGACCTGGAGTCCCAGATCATTGTACATCAGGGCCCAAGATGCCTACAGATGAGAACAGGGCTGCACAAACTGGACTACCCATGAAGATCTCCTGTCCCATTAACATGCAGCAGGCCCGGGGTGGATGCAAGATTCTGCACCTGTGACAGTGTCCTGGCAATTCCGATGCCACTGTTTGAGTAGGAAGCAAGTCAAGTGCATCCCATGTAATAAAGAATTTGTCACCTCATCTCTCTTTACGGTCCAAGCTCCACTACTGCACATCAGGACCCAGTTGTGCCTTTGGCCTTGAATGTGTCAGAGTGATTCTGCCCAGGGACAGGGTTGGAGAAGGTTGGTAAGTTTAGTAGCTTCACTGCAGACCTCAGTGGGTCACAGCTGGAGGTCACATCCATAGGACACTTGCCATCCCACTGGCTCCACCCACTGACTTTTCTATCATCATTTTGCCCTACCTCCCCACAGACTCCTGGGTCACAGCTGAGGTCTTCTCTGGTTTTATGCAAAACAGCTCCACCCACTTTCAGACCCTCTTTGAGGTCTGCCTTTCTAACCCATGTACCTTCCTGAAGTACTTCCTAAGAGAAGGTCTGGTCAATGATATTCTCTATCTTATATGTAAAGCAGAGGTGTTCTTATGGAAAGAGAAAAAGAGAGGGAAATGTGTGGGTGTGCTGAGCCTCCTGTAACATCAGTGGCTCTGAGTTGACTCTGCAGAGCCCCCTAGAGGTGAAGAATGCTTAATACCTACCTCAGATGGTGCCAGCCTCTGGTCTAAATACTCCCTACCAGGGCTGCATTATAACTTCCATGAATTCTAGATACTTTACCTTCATGTGCCCCTTCCTTCATAAAAACTAATAATAGTAATAATAATATAAAATTATATTTTATGACTGTGTTGGTATAAACACGAATATGTTAATGTCATGTATTAAATACTTACTTCTCCCTAAAAGTTTATTTTTTTTTCCTTCTGGTTTTACAAGAAATTAAAACATTATGTTGGACCCCTAATATTTAAGGCTGTGCCCCCTGGGTAGGTGCCTACAATATCTAATGGTAGAGTTGGCCCTGCTTCAGACATATACATTATTTAATACTCTTAACAGCCCATTTTACAGGTGAGGAAGCAGAGCAGAGAGAGACTGTTACCTGACGTGTCACACAGTAAGTGATGGATTCAAACTGAGACCACCTGGCCTAGTGCCCTAGTCATAACCACTGTGCACACCACCTCTCTCCTTCAAATGTTTCAGAAAAGCTCTTGTGTCCTCATGCCCTTTTATCCAATAAACTCTCCCAATTCTCTCAAACACAGGACTGCATGGCGTAGTGGACACAGAAGAGAAATATGGAACAAATTTAGGGTTTTGTTCCATTTTTGCCCCAAATCAGCTGTTTTAATTTTCCTGAATCACTAACTCCCAATGAGTCTTGGTTGTTCTATCTACCAAATTGGCACAGTGATGCCTGCCATAGTAATAATACTTACAGGGTCATGGCACAGATCATAGTCCATATGGAATGCTAGCAAATATTCCTAGCCATTATTGCTGTTAATAAATGTTAGTTGAATTGAACGTCATGCTAGCTGATTTGCAAGACATACTAATAACAGTAAGTGTACTAGTGAAAACTGCCGTTGATTCAGCACCTACTCTGATTCGCACGTAACACTACTCATATGACCAACATTCTCTCTTTAAATCTTCACAACTTCCCAATCAGGTGTACACATCACATTTATCCCCCTGGCATCACAGGTTAGGAAATGAAAGTTCCTACAGGTTAAGGAAAGCTTATTCAAAGACACACAGTCAACAGCAGGGCAAGGCTGTGCCCTCAGATCTCTTCACTAAACCCCACACGGTGTTAGGACAGTATTTTTATTTCATAAATTGAATACCTAACTTCCACGTAGGGCCTGCAAGACACAGCCCTGTGTGCTTTCCATGAAATGAATTCACACCAGCCCAGGAGCAAAGTCCTATTATCGTGCCCAAAGGAAAGTGAAACATAGACATGGAAGAAATTCACTGTCTTAAGTCAGGCTCCCCAACAAGAGACACTGCAAGGGAGGATTCAAGAGCAAGTGATTTATGAAGGACTGCTTTTCAGAGAGCCGGAAGAGGGTGGGAAAAGTAGGGCAGGGCAGGAGAGGAAGACAAGCAAAAGGTAAGAAATCATGAAAGAACGCTCAACTTCATTAATCATTAGAGAAATGCAAATCAAAACTACAATGAGATATCATCTCACACCAGTCAGAATGGCCATCATCAAAAAATCTAGACACAATAAATGCTGGAGAGGGTGTGGAGAAAAGGGAACCCTCTTGCACTATTGGTGGGAATGCAAACTGATACAGTCACTATGGAGAACAGTATGGAGGTTCCTTAAAAAACTACAAATAGAACTACCATATGACCCAGCAGTCCCGCTACTGGGCATATACCCTGAGAAAACCATAATTCAAAAAAGAGTCATGTACCATAATGTTCATTGCAGCTCTATTTACAATAGCCCGGAGATGGAAACAACCTAAGTGTCCATCAACAGATGAATGGATAAAGAAGATGTGGCACATATATACAATGGAATATTACTCAGCCATAAAAAGAAACAAAATTGAGTTATTTGTAATGAGGTGGATGGACCTAGAGTCTGTCACACAGAGTGAAGTAAGTCAGAAAGAGAAAAACAAATACCGTGTGCTAACACATATATATGGAATCTAAAAAAATAATAAAATGGCTCTGAAGAACCTAGGGGCAGGATGGGAATAAAGACAAAGCTGTAGAGAATATACTTGAGGACATGGGGAGGGGGAAGGGTAAGCTGGGACAAAGTGAGAGAGTGGTGTGGACATATATACACTACGAAATGTAAAACAGATAGCTAGTGGGAAGCAGCTGCATCGCACAGGGAGATCAGCTCAGTGCTTTTTGACCACCTAGAGGAGTGGGATAGGGAGGGTGGGAGGGAGACGGAAGAGGGAGGGGATATGGGGATATATGTATACGTATAGCTGATTCACTTTGTTATACAGCAGAAACTAACACACCATTGTAAAGCAATTATACTCCAATAAAGATGTTAAAAAAAAAGAATAAAGGGAGATAGCAAAGTATTGTATATAGGATGTGCTACTGTATAGCACAGGGAACTATATTCAATATCCTATAATAAACCATAATGGAAAAGAATATGAAGAATAATATATATATGTATAAATGAGTCACTTGGCAGTACAGCAGAAATTAACACAACATTGTAAATCAACTGTACTTCAATAAAGTAAATTTTTAAAGAAAAGAATAAAGGGGGACAAAAAGGAAGTAATACCAACGACTCTGTACCATGGGCTGTCCTGCCTCAATGCCCCACATGCTTGTCCTGTTATTCTGAGCTCATTAATTAAAAAAAAATTGAATTAATCGAATCACACAAAACTAAAGAGCTCTGAAGGGAAAAAAAGACTTCTAATTTATTTATGCAGATTATATGTTTCTGCAGCTGCCAGCACAGAGCCAGCAGACATAGGCATTTATTCAAATGGGCCCATATTTTAGAGTGGTCACAATACCTGCAACTTACAAGATGAACATAATTATCCTATTTTTACAAACTCTAGTATGATCTCAATCAGTGTCAGTAAGTTTTGATTGAATCTGCGGCTGATTAGAGTTGATCGTCTCTTTGAACAACAAGAAATTATGTCTCATTCAGTTCATTAGCAAGACTGGCGCTTAGTTTACGAGCCATAGCACCACTGGTACTTATCAAGGATAATTGATTTCTAATGTGGACATATTAATTACATAGCTATAGGAAAATTAAAATATTTTAGCCTGCCAATTATTATTATGAAAAATAAACAAACCGTAGACCACGGACAAGAAAGTTTAGTTCACGCTGCCAACTTACCTCCCATTTTGTCCCAGGGAAACTACATCCAGTAATGAGGTTATGGCACAGACATACCACAGACAGAGGCCCTAAGAGACTGGCTTGGAAGAGCGAACCCCAAGGGAATCTGAAGGTGACCCTGTGCAGAGTAAGAGGAGGAAGAAGATGGACATGGAAAGAGAAAAGGAAGGTCTCTGTCTCATCTGGAAACAAAAGAATGTGCATGGAGATGGCATAGGAGAACTCATACCATCATGCATGCATTCAACAAACATTTATTGAGCATCTACTGTGTGTTGGACGCTGGGGTTAAATACCAACACATGACTGCTCTCAAGAGCCTACAGCTTAAAGGGAAAGTTTGGCATTACCCATGAAAACATCTAAATACCTACATAAACCTAAGTATTATGAAAGAAAAGCATAGGATGTTATGAGAGGGACTGAGAGTGGGACCTAGTTTAGATTGGAGGTGGGGATCATGGAAGAACTCTTGAAGGAAGTGGCATTTACCTTGACACCTGAGTGATGAGGTAGAGAGGTGAATAGGGGAGAAGTATGAATGATCACGGAAAAGAGGTAGGTGCATCGGAGAAAACAGAAGATGGTCTGAAATAAAAGAGTGTTTCATGGTGATGTGACATAGTCCGGGCTAGACTATACAGAGCAGGGCCATCCAATAGAACTTTCTGGGATGATGGCAACCTTTATATCTGTACTGTCCAGTACAGATGTGGCTATTGAGCACCTAAAATGAGGTCAGTGCCACTGAGAAACTCAGCTTATAATTTTAATTAAATTAAATAGGGACTTGTGGCTAGAGGCCACCATATTGAAGAGATCAGGAGCCTTATAGGCTTTGATAAGAGCCGCACATTTTATTCAAAGAGCTGTGGGAACCACTGAAGACTTTGTAAGGTCAGGAGGGCCACAGTTCCATATGTTTTTGACAACTACTCAGTCCTTGGAGCCAGGAAACTCATTTACAAGACCACTCACTCTGGGAAAATAGAAATGGGATTTATCAGATGCCTCTGTCAACCAAGGGTAGCATGTTATATTGTGTGCTTATTGATTCAACCTGTTCTTTTAAATCTGTTCAGAGTAAGGAGTGAATATGGCTTAATGCTAACTATCGTGATACAAAGTATAGTGATTCCCAAGTCTAACAAACTATACAAAACAAGATATTGTATGGTGTCCTTAACCTTGACCTAGAGTTGTATTCCTGAGCTGACAGTGGCAGTAGCCTGTGAAGGAGAAAGGAGATTTTTTTTTTTTTTTTTTTTTTGCGGTACGCGGGTTTCTCACTGTTGTGGCCTCTCTCGTTGCGTAGCACAGGCTCCGGACGCGCAGGCTCAGCGACCATGGCTCACGGGCCCAGCCGCTCCGCGGCACGTGGGATCTTCCCGGACCGGGGCACGAACCCGCGTCCCCTGCATCAGCAGGCGGACCCTCAACCACTGCGCCACCAGGGTAGCCCGAGAGGAGATATTTGACTTTGCCTGCAGATGCAGCCCACAGCCAACCTTGACCTTAGTTAGAAGGATTGAGAATGCCCTAGGAGAGTGGTTCAGATGACTCAGAATTGAGTCCTCCTGGATTTAAATCCAGCCAGTGTCAGTGGGATCCAAGTAGCAGGCAACTGAGCCCAAGAGACAGGGCTACCCATCTGGGCCACAATTTCAGCACTGCCATTAGGAGAAACAGGCAAGCTTAACCCAAAGCCCCTACTTCTTTTGGAGAACTACTCCTCCCAGCCCTACCCCAGTTCATAGCTAATAGGCTATCACACTTATATAACATTCCCTATGGGTCAGACGCCATTCCAAGCAATGGCAACGATAATTGTATGGACACCGTGACAATGTGAGAACAAATGAATATTATACACACATACATATAGATATATACAGGGATACCTATATGTAGAGAGTGTGTTTTATGTTTACATATGCATTTTCACTTCGTTTATTCTATATACATTTATATTTAGTTCTCATGAGACACATATTACTATTATCTCCATTTTTATCTCCTGTTATCTCCATTATCCCCAATAATAATAATAATAATATGGACATTAAAAAATAAATTAACATTATACATACACACACAGTGTTTAGTCCTTACATGTAAATTAGATATATATAGGTATATAGATATAGATAGCACAATGTCCATATTATTATTAGCATCTCTATTTTCAGATAAGTAACAGATTGGTCACAAGGGGTTAAATAAATTGTCTAAGATCCTGCAGCGAAAAAGTTGTTCCAGGGTCTGTGCTCACCGCCTCACACGGCTTCCCCAACAGATGCGAAAGGGTACATGAGCTCAGTTCACTGGACACAGTACTTGGTCTGAGGGTTGATCTCTAACCCAAGCTGGCCTCATAATTGGACCTTGGCCCGTGGCTACTAATGGGTCCAGACTATGTGGATATCACCCAAGTTTGGTCCAATCAGAATATTTCTTGAGAGTTTTTGTCTCTCTGGAGGCCATCCTGAGAAGAAGCCAAGCAAGGAGCCGTAGATGCCATGATGCCAGTCTTCTATAGAAAACAAGGGGAAGAGTAATGCCCAAAATCAGAGGGAGGGAAGAGCGAGAGGGAGAATGAGTGAATCATGGTGGAGTTCAGATCCCTCTGTCTAGCCCCTCAGGTGCCCATATCTGTCCTTTCCCAAGGCCTGGATTTTAGCTCTTCCTTTGATTCTGAGAGCAACTTGGGAGTCTCAGGCTTGTTCCAGTTGAGTTCACGTCCCTTGTAACCAAAGGCTGCTCATACAGGAAGGTGACCGACTAGCGGAGACCAGCACAGATTTCCACCGCCATCCTGCAGGCCCAGGGCGTGATGCTGAGTGCCGAAAGTAATATTAGTTAAGTCTAAATGTTTTTGTCCCCTTAGGGACTCTGAATAGTGATTAAAGTTCCTAGAAATCAGTCACTCAACAGCTTTAGAACATTTAGATATTATCTGAACTCAGTGAATTTCTGCCTTCAACATTTACTTCGAGCGACTGCCACCAACGGCACCCAGCAGAAGGTGGGGACCACAGCTCCATGTGCTTTTCCTTAGCTGCTCATCTGTCTGCATTCTCAGTGGCACTCATTGTCCTTTGAACCTTTGTCCACTAGGCACCTAATTAATTTTAATCATTGATAATGACATTTCTATAATTAAGAGGACACAAATCATCTGGAATGACAAAGGGCAAGATTGGTTATATAGGTAGGAATGAAGTAGTGTGAAGTATACATTGATTTTCTGCATTTGGCCCAAGTGTGGCTTTTCTCTGAAGGCTGTCTTCCTTCTAACTAAATTATATTTGATGTTATTATAATTCAGTCCTTCATCACACTTTTCCTGAATGTCTACTATATGTTAGGCACTGGGCCTAGGGTTGGGTTGTAAAGATGAAAGAGGCAGCATCACTGTCTTCAAGGAGATTCGTCTAATGATGGATTCAAGCACAGCACAAGACATCACTGTTGGCTTACTCAGCATCTAGCCCTTCCTGCTTCTTAACAGACACCTGCTACTGTTCAGTTACCTGCCTTGTGCTGCCCAAGGATCCCAGAATAAGCTGGCCCTATACCAGGCTTTAGGACTTGGCAAGGGGTTTCTAAGGAACCCCCTTTAGCCTTGCCAGTGAGTGGTTAGTGCAGGAACCCAGGCCTGAGCCAGTCGGCACGTGGCCTTCCCAATTAGCAAGGCTCACTCAGCAGCAGACACCTGAGCTCCAAGAGGTCAGTGAGATAAAGAAGGAAAGTTTGTGGTTTCTCTCTGGCCATTGAATGTACTGAAACCGTTACAGCCATCAGGCATCCAACTTGAAGATGAAGCCAGCACCTAGAGGACAACAGGGCTAAAAGAATCACAGAGAAATAGAGCCAGAGCCTCTGGATCAGGGCAACCCTGAAACCCAGCTAGTCTCTGTGTTTCCAGCAGCAAGTGTGTACGTGCTGTTTCCTCATTACTTAAGGAAGTTTGAGTTGGTTTCATTCTAATGGTTGGAGACAGATGAACAGAAACTCAGAAGGCAATGTAAATACATACAGAGAGTCTTAAAGGAAATCTGAGGCGGGGTACCCACATCTCCCAGCAGGGACGGGGGTTGCATGGACAGGTCAGGGGAAGAGACATCCAAGTGGAGCCTTAAAGGTTACGCAGGAGACAAACTAATGAGGGTAGCAGATAGGGAAGGAAAGCATTTCAGATAGAGGGAAAAGTCAGACAGAAACTCAGAAGGAAAACAGCGTGAAGTTCAATACTACCAAGTCATAGATTATAATGTGGAAGGTAGAAGGTGAGGTTGGAGCCAGATGGTGAAAGAGTCGGATGCCATGAAAAGGAGCTTGGACTTAGCCTGTAGATGATGGAGAACCACTGATGCAAAGGAGACAGGCCTGGCATCATCAGATTCGCAGTGTAGGTATGTCCCTCTGGTGCCCATGTAGAGGATGGACTGGCAAGTCTGTCCCAACTTCTCAACTCTATCTTGGCAGTACAAAAGCAGCTATAGACTATATGTAAATTAATGGGTGTGGCTGTGTTCCAATAAAACTTTATTCATAAAAATAGGCTATGGCCTGACTTGCAGATTCTCAGCACCTCGTAATCTCATAAAAAGCACAAACCAAAGAGGATCAGTCCCCTGCTCATGACCTTCCTGTGATCTCCCATCACACTTGGAATAGAACTCAAGCTTCCCAAAGCCTCCCAGGCTCTGAGCAGCCCCTGTCTTCCCTACTGACTTTGCCTCCTGCCACTTCTGCCCTTGCTAACTTCACTCCGGCCACGCTGGCCTTCTGCTGCCTTTTAGACACTCCTAGGTTATTCCCACATGAGGACCCCAGCACTAGCTGTTCTCCCTACATGGAATGTCCTTCCCCCAGAACTTTGCACGGCTCACTCCTTTATATGGCCCGTGTCTCTGCTCAAACGTCACTCCCCAGAGACATCTCTGCCAAGCACTCTGTCTAAAATTGCTCCCACACCTCCTCTAATTTCTATCCCTTAATACTGATAAATTCTTTTCTCACAGCACTTATTACCACCTGACATTATATTATGAATTTGCTTGTTTACCGAGTTCTTATCTGTTTCTCTGACTGAATGTAGCTCCACCAGAGCAAGTCATTTTGTCGTGTTCACTGCTACATCCCCAGCACCTAGAATAATGCCTGGCATGTCACAGACAAAGAGTATGTATCAAAAGGCTGAATGAATAAATTTCTGCCTTATATCCCAGAACAACCCATATTACAGGGACTTTATCAGGAGAGACCAAAAGCCTAAGTTTGAAATTGTGACCCTCATTTCCTATACAGAGATCTCCACGCTTCCCATTTAGGGAGCTCAGCTCTTCTCATGGGCTCTTAGCATCCTATGATACCTCCCATATGCTCCACTTGGGAAAATCTGGGATGCTTTTATATCAGGATGTATCATTTGCAATATCCAGCAAAGTCAAGCA
The DNA here is from genome assembly GCF_963924675.1 of Phocoena phocoena. Taxonomy (NCBI): domain Eukaryota; kingdom Metazoa; phylum Chordata; class Mammalia; order Artiodactyla; family Phocoenidae; genus Phocoena; species Phocoena phocoena. Next base: position 95,685,155 of record NC_089223.1, read on the forward strand.
TTCAAATTCTCCAAACAAGCCTATAATTACTCTGAAGTCAAAGGGAAATCAACATATTAGGGTGATAGAGGCGTGATGCCGAGGGACAGAGGCAAGAAGGATGCAGGTCAAGGTGGGAAAGGGTACAGTGGAGGTTGGCCTAGTGAGGTTTAAGAATCCCAACAACAGGGCTTCCCTGGTGGCGCAGTGGTTGAGAGTCCACCTGCCGATGCAGGGGACACAGGTTCGTGCCCCAGTCCGGGAAGATCCCACATGCCGCGGAGCGGCTGGGCCCGTGAGCCATGGCCGCTGAGCCTGCGCGTCCGGAGCCTGTGCTTCGCAACGGGAGAGGCCACAACAGTGAGAGGCCCACGTACCACAAAAAAAAAAAAGAATCCCAACAATATCACTGACCATTCATGATGAGGGGAAACTGCTCCCGAGATCATCTAGCCTTCGTGCTGCTTTAGCTGTGGTCCCTGAACCAGAAACATCGCATCACCCGGGAGCTTGTTAGCAACCCACAGTCTCTGGTCTCAGACTCCAGACCTCCTGGATCTGACTCAGCTTGTCAGCAAATCCCTAGGTGACTCACGTGCACATCCCAAAGTGTCACTTCAGCCCATTCACCTGGCAGCTCAAATTCTGAGGTCTTTTGTCTACCAAGTTTCACCTTGCTCAGAATTATAAAAGTTATTTGTTTCCCACATTTAACAAAAACAAGGAATGTCACAAAGAAATCAGATCCCTAACTATATTTGAAAACTCCCAAATCTGGCAGCCCTGGTGTGTGCATTCCACACGGCACCAACTGGGGAGGGCCGAGCAGAGCTTCCCTGTTACCTGGGACAGGTAAGCTCCAGCTTACGAAGCCCTACAGTTCACACGCAGACTGCTGCAATTATCAATGATACTTGTCTGGACGCCACGGATATTTCTGTTTCCAATCTCTCATCTAGTCCAAAGATCTCCTTTTACAGAGAAGGAAAACAGGCTCAGAAGGGTTAAGCATCTAGGCAAAAGATTCACAGCCAAAATGATGCTCTTTCACTTTATATTATCTGCCTGAGAAATAGATAACTTTATTGTTACCTGAAAGATGAGAGAACTGAAGGATGTTAAAAAAAAAAAACTCCTTGGCTCTCTTGAAATAAACAAAGAAATAAAAATATCCTGATTCTCCAAGGCTGGCAGGAGAGAGGGAGTCTCCTGAAGGAGGAGGGCAGCTGGAGGTAACCCTGTGCCCTGTACCTCCAAGCAAGGGCTAATCCTTACCTGGAGATTCACTCAGGACCACTTACCTGTCCTCAAGGGAAGGGATATCTTAGGACAGAGAAACCTCCTCAGCAAATGGAGTTCACCCCAAAAGGGAGGATTAGGGTGTGACACTAAATGAATTGGTGGACACGGAACAATCAGTGATTGACTCAAGCTCATGTGAGTGGCAGAGATAAAAGCCAAGGATGGAATTTCAAATTCCAAGTCCAGATTAGTCTGCTATAACCTTGGGCGATTTTTATTCTTCTGGATTTATCCAGTTCCCGATGCTCCAATTTCTCACTCTCAAAGTTGATGACAATACTAATAAAAATAAGTCATTCAATAGTAACAAAAGCAAACCATTCAGAATAATGTAGCGAGTTATTCCAATGGGTATGGTGATTTAGGGTTTACATGGAACCTTCACATACATTATCTCCTCTGAACATCACAGAAGTATGACGACTCTTCTGTTTCACAGATGAGAAAATAACCTGTCCAAGCTCACAGAGTCAATATGTGCTCCAACTGATACTCAAACCCACATCAATGGGCTCTTTAAAAGCTTGTGAAAACAAAGTAACTGAAAAGGAGACCACGGTGCCCTGTAGACAGCCTGAAGAGAATCGTCAGATAGACCACACGCAGTGGCCGTATTGAAGAGAGTACAGAGCAGCGATACCGCAGAAATTAACACAACATTGTAAATCAACTATACTTCAATTAAAAATAATCAAAACAAAACAAGTAGCGCACACTTACAGTAAAAAGACCAGAGTTCAAGCCCCAGCTCTACCACTAACCAGCTGTGAGAACTTTCAGACGTTACTTAACCTCTCTTAGGCTTAGGTTCTTCATGGATTAAACAAGGTTGATAATAGCACTCGCCTTATTCTGACAGTCAAACAAAATAATGTGTGTAGAAATGCTTAGCCTGCTGCCTAGCGCACAGAGTAAATATTCAACAAATGAGAGCAATTATTATACATCAGCCTGGAAAGAAAAATATCTCAATGCAATGCCTAGAAAGACCTTAGAGGTTTGTAAACCAAATTTTAGGTATAGAGAAGAAATGGAGAGAGAGAAATCTTATTCCTCTAATCTAGCAAAAAGAGACTCCAGGGCAAGCAGAAATTGTGATGTATAAACAGCTTCAAGATTACAATATAAATTAATCAAGGGAATTTCTTCCTTTCAGAGGATTTAGACTAAGGAGCAATGGCCTGAAGCTACAGAAGGAGAAATCTGGGTTAGATACAGCAAGACAAGAATGTTCTCAGCAGGGAAAGTAAATCGGAAATCAAATAGGGTCCTTGGGGTTGGGATGGAGGAAACTTCCCTGGCAGTAATCAAGGAGAAATGGGGGGAAGAGGACAAAACAGGCAAGAATTGCAAAATATCCATCCAGTGGGAGTGGGAGGGGGTGTTTATACACCTTTTAAGGTGTCCATCAAGTGGTCAATAAGCAGTCATTTATGATGACCTGTTTCTTGGTGCCCCATAAGGTCTCAAGAGAGATGCAAAAGAAAGACAGGGAGGATGCTGACCTCAGGAAGCTTGCCATCTCTTATAGTGAAAGCAGAGTTCCCAGACACAAGGGAGCAGGGGTAAGGGGAGAGGGACTAGTACCATGTAACCTGGGGGACTTCCTCCCCACTTGGATAACACTCAAGTGTTTTCTTCGCTTTTTGTTTCTCTCTTGACAAAAAATTTTGACAGCTTTACACTGTCACAAAACAAAATACGCCAAGTAGGTTTAACATTTGATATTATTGATTTTATGTAAACAGTTAAAAGTTCTTCTTTCCTGTGGGTTATGATGATGTTACCTCATGAGATGTTGCAGTGGGACACTATTTTGGTGGGGCAGGGTGGCAAGGTAGCATAATGAAGGGGAGCAGAATATACCATGCTCAAATATATCACTTTGGCATATTGATTATTTTGAATTAAAGTTATTTGAGAAACAGCCAGTACAAGAAGGACATTCTGACCCTTCTTTGTCCCTCTGAAAGCAGGAAATAAATCTCCCATGTGAAAGGCACCTTCTCTCTACCAGGGAATTATCACCAGAAATAGGGAATTTAGGTCCGAGAAGGCTGAACAAACAAAGCTTGTTATTTCTTCACTAATTTACTACCCCAAGCCCAAACTCTTCTGTCTTGTCAATTCTTCACAAATTTACTGTTTCTTTGTCTAAAAGGTATAAAAGCTTCCTGCTCTGGTCGCTTCTTTTGAGTCTCATATTTTTATGGGGCTCCTGTATGAATGAAGTTAAATGTGTTTTTCTCCTGTTAATCCCTCCTACTTCAATTTAATTATTAGGACAGCCAAAGAACCTAGAAGAGAAGAAGGGAACATTTGTTCTGCCTCTACAACAGTGAGCCTTTTATGTACAAGGGAAAAGTCACAAGACCAAGCTAAAACTGATGCCTAATTCTATGGTAAAAAAAAATTTGGCTGAGAGGAAAACCATGGTAGGCTGACATGGGCAAAGATATCTCCTTAGGATGAAGTGAGATTGGAGTTAGACTTTAACCTGAATCACGATACACTTAAGACAGTGGACAGCCATCATCGGCTACCTATTATCACAGTGCTGCTTCGTAACAAAAATCTACCGCCAAACTCAATGGCTTTATCATATTAATAGGTCAAGTGAGAAGAATCAGAAATTAATATGATAAAGCGTAGTACATTGAAAAGAACTATCTTTACAGTTCTAGAATAAATCTCACCTGGTTATGATAAAACAAACAAACAAACAAACAAGCAAACAAAAAAACCTCAATAGCTTAAAACAAGAGCCGTGTATTAATGCTCACAATTCTGTGGGACAGCTGGGTGGTGCCGTTGACCTGGACCAGGCTCAGCTGGTCCTTCCCGGGCTTGCTCACGGGCTGTGGTCAGCTACTGCGTACGCGGAGGCCTGGGTGGTCAAGGATGATCTCAGCGACCACGGCTCCTGTGTGCTTCACACAGTCTCATCCTTCCATGGGCTTCTCGACTTGTTCTTGTGACCAGGACAGAAGCACCAAGGTCTCCTAAGGCCTGGGCTCAGAACTCAGAACTCCTCCTGACTACCTGTTGTTGAAGGAAGAAGATTCTGGTGAAGTGCGTTCCTGGCTCTTCTTTGTCTGGCTCGATCCAGATAATGAAGGGCAAAGGATGATTTTGATTGATGTGATAAAGACTTGGGCTAAAAGAAGGAAGGGGAAGAGACAAAAGAGTGAGAATCTGCAATACTCCCGTTTAGAGAGTTTAATGGGGATTTAGAGAGAAGCAGAAATTGGGAGCATTTTCAGCCCGCAAAATCTATAAGGCAAAGATGGAAACTCTAGGTTTCAAAATGTTTTTCTGAGAATGAGACTGAGATCCTCTTTGGAATTCTTAGAGAGACTTTGGTAGAGGTTGAATTGCCTTGCACTTATTCTGGCGTTGCTTTGGAATGCTTTGAGTGTAATTCTGTGCAGCCTGGCAGTGGCTTGGTGGGGGGACAGAACAGTGGGGCTCCTTGGGAACAGGCACACCATCAGCCTCATGCTACACCCTAATAAACATCTCGCAAACACCTTGGTTCAAGTCCGACTAGATGGCACTTAACCAAGGGAATAAATCAATCCCAACTCTAAATGAAGGCTGGAAATGAAATGGCCTTTTTTAGAAAGAGATGGCCAATTCACACAACTGCACATAAATTTTGCCTTCATTTGAAATTGGAAGAAATCTTGCAGATCCTTCTTCCTGATTAAGAATGTCATAAATCCCAGGGATTGGAGGGATAAGCAAACTCTCTCTAGCCTCGAAACTCTAATGCATTCCAGAACGGCATCCACCCCACTCTTAAAAGTCCCCTAATATTTGGTTCCAAGACCTCAAAATATTTGCAGAAAATCACAACTTGATAACTCAAGAATACGTCCAAATTATTTCTGAACACACATCCTTATTGTGAGACTCTGTTTTCTATGTCTTTGTTGTCTTTAAGCAGGTGTTTATAGAGACTCAAGGTAATACACATTTGTTTTCTAATCACACGAGGAAAATGAAATTCCAGGAGTCTGTTGGTCATATCAATGACTGAAAAACAAGTTCACGAATTAGCAGTCATCCTCATCTTAGCACTAACTCCTTGATGATCTCTATGCATGGGAAAGAGCTGGATCAAGGATATGGTGTGGCCTCAGAGGAATGCTCTTTTAGCATGGCAGCCAGCATCAAACAGAAAGCTGAGCCTGTTGTTACATGGGGTCAGAGTCAGAGACTCAGAAAGCTGGATTGATCCTTAAGTCTCACAACCTGGGGGCTGTCCTTACAAGTCAGATCATGTCACAGCTCTGCTTAAAATTCTCCAATGGTTGCCTGTGTTCTTAGGGAAAGTTTCTGCTTCTGCAGACCAAAAAGGCTGCCCAAACTCAGGTCCCGACTCACCTCCCTAGCATCGCCTCCATCCAGCCATCCTCTAATTGCCCCCTTACATACATGTGGAATCTTAAAACCATCAGTAAGATCTGGTGAATCAAAACAGTCCCAGAAACTACTCGTGGGTCTCTGCATGCTACAAAACCTCTCCAGCTTCTGTGTCTTTGCACATTTTTGTTTCCACTGCTTGCAAGGCTCTCTCTGCTGCTCCAGATGGTGAAGGAAACCCACTTATCTCAGAAGCCATCCCCTCAGAAGCCTTGCTTAACCACCCTGGGCAGTCATGTGTCCCCTCACGCCACCTCCTTGGAGACCTGTGCACTGTCTGTCCATAGCACTCGCTTCCTTGACCGGTAAAGCAGGACATTTTCCAGGCATCCACCAGGGAGCGCTGATACAAAGATAATCAACACAGTATGAAATTGATAGAAGTATTTATGTTAGCCCCACATACTCAAGTGAGCACTTAACAAGCATACACCAATTGACCTGGCATCCCCACAGATAATCTGCATCTCTTTAGAGGGGAGACTAGGTACGTTCACTCATTTATTCATTTGTCAATATATGTTTGTTGAGTATCATCTATCTGCCATCGTATCAATTATCTGCTTCTATTATGACAAGTCACTTCAAAACTTAGTGGATTGAAATTTAAAACTTAGAGGTTTCAAACTTCCACATTCATTTGATCAGCATTCTGCAATATGGGAAGGTCTGGGTTCAACAGTTTGTGTCTGTTCCATGCAGTGTTGGCTGGAGGATTCAAGATCATTTCACATCTACATCTGGTATCTCTGCTTAGATGACCAGAAAGGCTGTGGTCTGGCTGGGTCTCTCTCTTGCCTCATGCTGTCTCAGCCTCCAGAGTCTGTCTCTGCACATGGTACCTCTAGCAGGATGGCCTGGACATGATGTCTCAGGGTTCCAAGAGGGGGAAGGCAGAAGCCACAAGGCCTCTGAAGCCCTAAGCTCTAAAGCTTGCACCATGTCACTTCCATCGCATTCTGTTGGTCAAAACAAGTCACATGGTCAGGCAGTATTCAAAGAGTGAAGAGACAGACACCACCTCTTGATGGGAGGTAGAAAGGGGTGGGATGAGGGAAGCATGATTCACTGGGGCCATTATATAAAGACCTAGGACACCCAGGCGGTGGTCAGTGCTGGGAATGCATTGGTGAATAAGACACAGTTCCTGTCCTCAGAGAGCTCAAGTGGGAGAGATAATACATGGATTGTAGATGATTAGTAAATGCCAAATTAGGTGTCACAAACATCTGCAGGTTGGGCACCTTTTCACCCTTATTTATACAGCACAACGTTTGCGAAAAAAAAAAATCACTGATTCTCCCTGCTAATGAAGGGGTGATGTCATGCGGGGGCGGAAAATATACTTGCTTTCTCTTCCCAAACTATTAGCAGACTCCTTGGAACCTTTAAGACATATATTCTCCATTCAGACTTCTCTCTCCATAGATTTGTCTTCTTCTCGTCTCCCAAAAGGTTTGCATTTACCTTCCTATTATCAGGCATCAGATAAACACACCCCAGGAGAAATCCTTGCTACTTCTCTTGTCCAGCTTCTGTCACTTGGGCCATCTGTGGCCACCTTCAGGGATTCATATTTCCGCCTGCACATCCCTCCACGTCTCCACCCAACTCAGATCGAATTAATATAGTCTACACTTTATCACAAAAGCCTTTACAATGGACCTTTCTCACCAATGAGCACCTCTTAAACTTTTGGGAATCTGATCAAAGCTATGCATCCTGTCTCTAGATAGATGCACATAAGCTTAAGCTTGCATTTTGTTTACAATATCAGAGGGTCCATAGATCTCTAAAATCCAGGTAAGGGACCATTGTACTGATTTTGCTTTTTTAAAAAAAATTATTTTATTTATTTATTTATTTGGCTGTGTTAGGTCTTCGTTGCCGCACGCGGGCTGTCTCCGGCTGCGGCAAGCGGGGGCCACTCTTTGCTGCGGAGCACAGGCTCGAGGCACGTGAGCTTCAGTAGTTGTGGCTCGTGGACTCCAGAGTGCAGGCTCAGTAGTTGGGGCACACGGGCCCAGTTGCTCCGTGGCATGTGGGATCCTCCGGGACCAGGGCTCAAACCCATGTCCCCCGCATCGGCAGGCGGACTCCCAACCACTGCGCCATCAGGGAAGCTCTGATTTTGCTTTTTAATCTCTGCTTCTCCATTGCTCTGCCTAATAACTGATACATAAATGAATCAATCAATCAATTCATCAGTGTTTTAGGAAAATACCTAATATCTCTTTCAGTTTTCTCTGGTTAGAGCTGAATGAGGGCCACTTCTTGCTGAAATGTGCGCTGTCATCTCAGTGGTTAATCAAGAACAAGGAGGAGAGGATTCCGAAAGTATTCACAGTCAAATCCCTCAAGCCTGCGGCGATTGCCAGGGAGTCTGAGCATTTAGAAGAGGTTTTCTCTTTACAGTAACTCAGCAATCCTTGTCTCAGGCCAGATCACAGCCTAAGCCTGTGTCAAGGACGGGAGCTTAGCTGCTGGTCACGTAATCGCATGCCCTCTGCCCCCCTGTTTCCGGTCCCGCAGACTTCCACCAAGTTCACAGTGTAGGAGGAGAGTATAAGGACCGACAGAAGGAAGACGAAACTGTCAATCACTTTCCAATTCTTTCCTGATGTTAACGGGAAGCGAGGAGAGGCTCTGAGCCCTTTTGTAAGTAAGTGGATCAATAGGTCCAATGCGACAGGCTGGATCCAAGAATGTTGTCCTCGTGTGGCCAGGCTTGACAATTTAATTTAACAGTATCTCTTCTCTTCTCTTCCCTTCATCTCCCTGTTCCCCAAGGAATAAAGAAGGCTTTGTGGACTTGATTTCATTAGTCTTCAGAAAATCCTGGGGGAGAGACTAGGGACAAGCTGCTGAATCCTCTTGTGTCTGGGGGAGGGAGAGGCTTGCCAAGGTCAAGGGGTGCTCTGCTTCTAATGCCAAGAGCAGGGCTGTAACCCTAAACCAGCGCTGTCCAAACACCCAGGCTGGCCGTGGAGGGTTCTGAGAGGGGCTTGGGGACAAAGGTGGCACCCAGTGTGTTCTTAGTGGAAGAAGACTTAATCACCTATGTTCTAACCAGCTATCCCAAACATGGCCATTCCCAAATAACCTAGAGTCTAATAAAATTCCTAACCTATATCCAAAAAAACCTGTATAACCTATGTCTAATAAAAACCTATAATAAAAATCTATAACCTGTAATACAATATGCTTTACATATAAATATGTTATATGTCACATAATATAACCTATAATAGCTCATAAGAATAATAAGCTACATCTAATAAAAGTCTAAGTAACCTATATCTAATAAAATTTTGCTATTTAATTGTAGTTTAAGACCAGGTCTCTGGTCCCCCTTTACAACCAGATTAATGGTCCTAATCTCCTTTTATATTGACATGCTGAAGCCACCACATTCAAGGGCAAGGAGAGGCTGAGGAGAAGAGACTCAGAAGACGCTCCTCCCCCAGAGCTGTTTATGTATTAGAGATCTGTGTGCTACTTTATCTGAAGACAGGGTTTAAGTACTGCCTTCTTAGAAAAAAGATGGAAAACCACTGCTCTTGACTGTCAAAAGAAGACCAAATTTGGCTACAAAGCTTATTTGGTGGGAATGATAAAGTTCTTAACTGGTGGCACTGCTGAGAGGGAGAAAAATTGTCAAGGATTTAGAAATTGGCTGGAAGGGAAGTTTGGGTAACCCTTGTTTAATTCAAGTCACCTTTTGGGCTTCACTAGTATTTCTAAAATTTGCTGATTCAACTATAAAGCCTCCTTACTTAAATGTGGAGCCTATATCAAGATCTTGGTTTTTTTCTCTCAGACTGAATCTCACAGCATAAATGACCCTGGAAAAGTTTAAAGTTGCTAAGTCTCAGATTCCACATTTGCAGAAAAGAGACAATAATAACTGAAGTAATGCCCCAGGGATGGGAAAGCCCTCTTGGTATCATTTTACATGCAGGAGGCTCCCACTTTTAAAAATTTCTGTTAAGAAAGTGAAATTGGCTTTGTTCCATCCTCTACCTCTTCGACTTATCAGGGAACTATGATCTCAGTATGCACCTAATGTTTATAGAAGGAATGAATACGCTCAAAGATTACATGTAAGTGATTTAAACACCATACGATATTTTGGAATGTCTACCTATTTATTCGGTTGTAGAGCATCGATAATCAAGAAGTGTTATGTGATCCGTCGGCAAAATGTCACCAGAATGACAGAAGGTGCCAATTAAGTAAAGTAATTTATCATGGAAACATACTGAAAGATTCTAGAACTATGTGCAGAGAGACGATTCTATTATTTAAATCTACGTTTTTACTGGGAAATTTATGTCAGTAAAATGACATAAATTCATTCTCATTAGGCGTAATGAGTTCATCCAGCTCAACTAATAATATGCAACATCTGTCAGGGTGACCTTCCAGCATGCTCTTTTCAGTGACGTCATAGAACTTGTTGATTTGTGCTTCCCAAGTACACCAGGGGGTCAAGGTCAGCCGACGGGTCAGTGCACAATTACTGTGAGACCCACTTCTCACTTGCTATTGGGGATTGAGCCCTGTTGCTAGGGCTGCATCACCCAAAGTGTATGCTAAACTAGTCTAGTCCTTTGGGGTGTTAGGAGAAATAAAGTAAGGAAGGGGGAAAGGAGGGGAAGGAGGGATGGAGGGGGGAGGGAAGGAAGGAAGAATGAATTCTCACGATCCTTTATGTTTGGCAGACAGAATGAAATCTTTACTGCAAAACGTCTCGGAGCCTTTACAATATAACTCTGCATTATCACTTTCCAAGTGGAAGATTGGATAGTCAGCGTTTAGTATCCGTTTGCATGATATATTGGAAAGAATGATGTTCATGAAAGTCGCTCAGGAGAACACTGGATAAAATACTCCAGCCCTGCTCCCTTTTTGCTGAGTATGACTCGTGTCAGTGTTCTTTGCTTGGGTTCCATCCAAGCCTTCAGCCATCCTCACAGTAAATACTTTAGGCATCACGTTTAGAATGCTGTACAGTGACTTTACTGCCCACCCTAACTTCCTCGGAGTCCTTCAAACCAGCATGGCAGGCCCCCTTCAGGACCCTGCAGTGAGCTGGCACCAGCCCTCGGTTCCCAGGTAGAGTTCCCAAGTGGAGGAAGACCTGAGGGAGACCCAGGTCCCTGAGTCCCATCTTTAGGCAGAGCCAAGGTTAAACTCGGGTGTCTTGCTCAGACATCACTTATCAAGTTCAAGGAGCATTAGCAGTAGACAAAGCCAATGGCTCCAAGCCCATATACCCGCAAAGGATGAGCAAGGGACAAGAACCAAAAAAATTGTGGAAGCCAAAGAAATGGGTCCAAGGCATTGCTGAGAATGGACCTGGGGACACAGTGAGTGAAGGAGTCAACGTGTTTTGAAAGCCAACGTCCTGAGAAGACTCTAAACGAGGCAGGCTGTGTGTCGGGGAGCCCGGGCTGACAGGCTAGTGGCATCTGGAATAGCTCTTGCTGTCATAGTCCTGGAATCAACGAGTCTGAAGTGAGCCTTTTACCCATGGAAGCCCACAGACACGTAATCACAGCTATGTCTGCCTTAACTTCCAGCTGGACTCCTGATAAAGCACTTAAAGATACCGGAGGATGTTGAGCTGCCTCCTTCCTGCCAGACCCTCTCCCTAACCATGACTTTGCTTCTGTGCCCCAGCTGCCAGAGGGGCCTTGTGTCAAAACAGAAAGAGCATGCAGAACAAGAATACTGCTACCCTCCTGAGGATGCCAACATCCCAGCTGCCTGGAGGTTCCTGAGGGGGCAGGGTGGGGTGGGGGGATGGGCAAGAGACGATCCCAACAGGGAAACGAGAGGTCTCAATCTGCAAGAGGTTTCGTTGGCTTCTTGATCCTCTTAACTTCCACCTTTATCCCTTAACAGTAGTATGTGAGCCTCAGACACTCCCGTGTTTCCCTTCAATTTCTTCTAAAAATACTATAATATTATAATAATAATGTTTTAACATTAATTTTATAATTACCCAAACTATAATTTATAATATTTTAATTAATAATTGACACATTGGAGATTAGTTTTTATATAAAGATATAATACATATTTATAATTTTAATAAGAAGATGAAAACTCAGTATTCACCTTGCAGTTTAACAAATAGAATGTTTCCAGAGCCTGTGAAGTTCCAGTTCGTATCTAATGCATTACTTCACCCTTCCAACCAAAAGAAACTCTATCCTAAATTTTATGTTAATCATTCTCTTGCTTTTCTTTATGGTTTTGCCATGGGAAACCCTAAACAATATAATGTTCAGTTTTGCCTGTCTTTGAACTTTGGATAAAATAAATCATACTGTATATATTATTTTGTAACTAGTTCTTTTCACTCAACTTCAAAAACAATAATGATAAATATAACTTTCATTTCTTAAATTTCATTGCTATATGGTATTCCATTGTTTGAATGCATCATGCATTATTAATTAACTCTTGTAAATGGGCATTTGATTATTCTAGCATTTTGCTGATATGAACAAGAAAATGTTCTTATATTTGAGCCCTACTGCATACGTGCAAAAATTTCCTAAGGCCAAGCTCCTCAAAAAATTTTTTTTTACCTGAGTACCTACTAAAAACTTTTGAGAAGCTAAATATTCCCTTAAATATTTTTAAGTAAACATCTAACATTTTCAATAGATACTTAAGTAGTTGCAAAAACTGTAATATTTGTCATGGTGTAAATATGGTAAAACCTTGTGATAATGCAAATTTAAATATAAAGCCATGAGTGGTCGGCACTTTCATCCACTATTTCCTATTCTCAAATGAGATTTTATCTTCTGTAGGAGTGGGGCAGATAAAGAACTTCAAGGAGAGAATGAGTCCAGGGGAGGAAACAGCAGGCAACCTTGTTTCCGGACACATAAGATGGAAGTTGGGTGACCATGTCTCAAGGCATCTCCTAGCCCAGGCTCCCTAACTCAGGCTGACACAAAGGTCTTCAACTCACAGAGATTCCCGAAATTGCTGCCACTTTTCTGGACATTATAGAAATATTCAAGACACGGAAATATCGCCATTGATATTAAAGCTGGAGATGGAAGAGATATTATAGAAAAATCATTCAATTCTTTGAATTCTTTCGAAGCCTTATGCAAGAAGTCACTTAGTAATCTAGCATCTTTTTTTTTTTTTTTTGTGGTACGCGGGCTCCTCACTGTTGTGGCCTCTCCCGTTGTGGAGCACAGGCTCCGATGCGCAGGCTCAGCGGCCATGGCTCACGGGCCCAGCCGCTCCGCCGCATGTGGGATCTTCCCGGACCGGGGCACGAACCCACGTCCCCTGCATCGGCAGGCGGACTCTCAACCACTGCGCCACCAGGGAAGCCCTAGCATCTTTAAAAATTATTTTTAATGATCCCTCAGCTGACGACTTGATTAGATTCTTTTTCGATTTGGTTGAAAGTAAAGCATTGTAAACAATTTGACTTGTAAAACATTTTTCAGTCATTTGAGGTATTCATTTTTTCAGTTTCTGGGAAATAGAACAAAGAGGTTTATCATATGTTTATTCCAGAAAGATTTATCAAATAACTATTCATCATCCCTGTAATTTTTTCAGAGTCCCTTGCTTTTAGGTTATATAACCAAGAAAGTGTTAGGAAAAGGAAATACTGCTGATTCGCATCAAATTTTGCTGATATAATATTTTTAATAAAATTCTTTTTATCCTAAAATGTGCTTTTAAAACATTTTCATCTAAACTTCAGAAATGAGGATGGAACCCATTCAATTTATGGCTAATATCCAGTATATAACTCAATCGGCAAACTAATCTTTAGTTTTAACCAATCACCCAGACCAGACTTTGTGTCAGTGAAAAGATCTGACTTCATATCTCAAATTAAAGTGTTGATGTGAAGCCCTGACAAACATTTCATTTTGCATTATGACTCTAACATAGATAATTCATTGGTAGATGAGTGGATGAATGGATGGAGATACAGTCTTGCTCTAAATTTGTGACCTGGATGAAATAAGGCACTGCCACCTTTGATACTCACCAGAGTGATGCATTTTTTTAAACATTTATTTATTTATTTGGCTGCGCTGGATCTTAGTTGCAGCACGCGGTATCTTTGCTGCCGCATGCAGGATCTTCATTGCAGCATGCAGTATCTAGTCCCCTGACCAGGGATTGAACCCTGGCACCCTGCACAGGGAGCGTGGAGTCTTAACCACTGGACCACGAGGGAAGTCTCCAGAGTTATGCATTTTGGATAGCAGTCAGAGATTTCAGGAGGTAAGGAAAATTGTCATCGCTTCTGCTGGATTCGGAATATCCTGATGTGAACCGAAATATTCCATTACTAACACAATACTCTGCTCTTAACAGAAAAAATTTACAAGACCACAAAAATCACAAAGCCCTACCATAGGTTAATAGCATCTTGATTGAAGGAAGCCTCAGGGCAACAATATCCTGCATTGACTTTTTGGTGCTCCCCAAGGATTTTTACATCTCAGAATGATGCACCCGAGTAAGAGGTCAGTGAGAGGTTTTCTTTTGTAACGACAGAATAAGGATGGTTGTGAAAAGGGAGTTAGAAAAGGGAGAACCTACAAAGATGTTTTTATCCAAGATGTGTTATCAGACAGAACAATTTTAGAGAAGAGTACAGACAGATATTGAAGGTCTAAAAATTCACTTAAAACCACCTATGCTTGCAGAACCCCTGAAGAGTCTTCATGAAGCCCCAGGAAACATTTGCGCTACAGTGTGAAGACCACTGCCAAAGAATAAACATTCAGGAGTAGAACTGAGGCTCACAGGATATGTGTATCTTCAACTTTATAAGATAATCGCAAACTGTTTTCCAAAGTGATTATGCCAATGCACACTCCCACCTGTAATGTACGAGAGTTCCCATTACTCCACATTCTTGCCAACAATTGGTACATTCAAGGTTTTTGCTTGCCAATCTCATAGCTGTAAAATTTTATATCCTATTTTAATTAGCATTTCTTCCATTATTAAGGAGATTAGGTATCTTTTCTCGTGTTTATAGACCATTTACGTTTCCTCTTTTGTGAAATTCCTGTTCGTGTGTTTAGTCCATTTATCCATTGGAATCACTGGGCTTTTTTCTTGCTGATTCTCAAGGGTTTTTCTTTAAACATACCGTACATAATAGTACTCTGTCAATTATATATATATTAAGAATATGTTCTCTTGGTTTATGGATTACTGTTTTACTCTGTTTATAATGTATTTTGAGGAACAAAAGTCAATTCTAATGTATTGAATTTATTGATATTTCCCTTTATGATTGGTGCTTTTTTGTGTCATAAGAAATTTTTCCTATCTCAAGATCATAAAGACATTCTCCTATATTTCCTTCTAAACGTTTTTAAATTTTGCCATTGACATTAAGTACTCAATCCATCTGGAATTGTTTTTTGTGTCTGAGACACAGTAAGGATCCGTTTTCATTTCTTACCATCTAGATAAAGAATCATCTTTGCACCATTTACAGAGTTTCCCATCCTTTCCCCACTGATCTGCAGGGCCAATTCGGTTACCCAACAGGTTTCCATATACATGTGGATCTGACGCTAGACTCCCTCTTTTTTCCATTGGCCTAACTTTCCCCGTGTCAATGTCACAATACCTTAATTTCTACAACTTTATTATAATGTCTCCATATCCAGAGGGGCAAGTCTCCACCCAGAGTCTTCACTGATTTTGTCACTTTGCCCTTTCGTGGCAGCCACGAAAGCACACACACTACTTAGATCTCCCTCCAAAGAGCGAATCTGCCGTAGAGGGTGCAGTCAGCCTACAGTTTCCAGCTGGAGGTGCCCTTAGAGTCTGCTTCAGCTTTAAACCTCAGGCCACGTACTCCACAGACAGGCCCAGCCAATGACGATACAGCGGTGGTTGAGGAAGGGCTCACCATAACTGGCCAGAGTGGGACTCCTCTATGGGCAAACATTCACCCAGGCTCCCCGTGGATTAGTGGAGACCTCTCACAGCTGCGCCACAGACCAAGCCTCTCTTCGCTGGATGCTCTCTTCTTCCTCCTGTCTTTTCACAGAGGTCAGATCAACATAGCAATCTGAAGGCTTTATCTGCCC